>NC_087357.1:59031766-59334797 GCF_030014295.1 Loxodonta africana | reverse complement strand
AGGGCGAGGGTTTAGGGACTATGGCTTAAGGGAACTTCTAAGTCAATTGGCAAAATAAATTCTATTAAGAAAACATTTTGCATCCCACTTTGAAGTGTGGTGTCTGGGGTCTTAAATGCTAATAAGCGGCCTCTAAGATGCATCAATCGGTCTCAACCCACCTGGATCAAAGGAGAATGAAGAACACCAAGGTCACATGATAACTATGAGCCCAAGAGGCAGAAAGGGCCCCATGAACTAGAGACTTACATCATCCTGAGACCAGAAGAACTAGATGGTGCCCAGCCACAACTGATGACTGCCCTGACAGGGAGCACAACAGAGAACCCCTGAGGGAGCAGGAGAACAGTGGGATGCAGACCCCAAATTCTCATAAAAAGACCAGACTTAATGGTCTGACTGAGACTAGAAGAATCCCGGTGGTCATGGTCCCCAAACCTTCTGTTGGCCCGGGACAGGAACCATTCCCAAAGACAACTCATCAGACATGGAAGGGACTGGACAATGGGTTGGAGAGAGATGCTGATGAAGAGTGAGCTACTTGCATCAGGTGGACACTTGAGACTGTGTTGGCATCTCCTGTCTGGAGGGGAGATAGGAGGGTAGAGAGGATTAGAAACTGGCAAAACGGTCATGAAAGAAGACTGGAAAGAGGGAGTGGACTGACTCACTAGGGGGAGAGTAAATGGGAGTATGTAGTAAGGTGTATACAAGTTTATATGTGATAGACTGACTTGATTTGTAAACTTTCACTTAAAGCACAATAAAAATTACTTAAAAAAAAAAATTCTATCCTGTGATCTCGGCATGGTTTTTATCTCTAAGGCCATATTTTCCTTCTACTGATCCTTCTTTGTTTGCAACTTTTGTATCCCAATTGCCAGTGATTATCAATGCACACTGATTCCATGTTCAATCAATTTCAGACTGCAGAAGTTGGTAAAAATCTTCAATTTCTTCAACTTTGACATTAGTGGGTGGTGTGTAAATTTGAATAATAGTCACATTAATTGGTCTTCCTGGTAGGCATATGGATATTTTCCTACCATTGACAGCATTGTACTTCAGGATAGATCTTGAAATGTTCTTTTTTGATGATGAATGCAACACCATTCCTTCTAGTTATCATTCCTGGCATAGTAGACCATATGATTTTCAGATTCAAAATGGCCTGTACCAGTCCATTTCAGCTCACTAATGCCTAAGATATTGATGTTTGTGCACTCTACTTCATGTTTGACAATTCCCAATTTTCGTAGATTCATACTTCATATATTCCACATTCCCATTATTAATGGGTGTTTGCAGCTGTTTCTTCTCATTTTGAGTCATGCCACGTCAGCAAATTAAAGTCCTGAAAGCTTGACTCCATCCATGTCATTAAGGTGAACTCTACTTTTTTTTCTACTTTGAGGAGGCAGCTCTTCCCTAGTCGATATTTTGAGTGCCTACTAACTTGAGGGGCTCATCTTCTGGCACTATATCAGACAATGTTCCACTGCTATTCATAAGGTTTTCACTTGCTAATTCTTTTCTGAAGTAGGCTGATGGGTTCTTCTTCCTAGTCTGTCTTAGTCTGGAAGCTCAGCTGAAATCTGTCACTATAGGTGACCCTGCTGGCATTTGAATACTGGTAGCAGCAATACCAAGCCCCACAGTATGACAGACTGACAAATCCTCGGGGGAGAAACGACTAGAAATTTTCAAATATCCATCAATAGGGGATCAGTTGAATAAACTATTGTACAGCTGTAAAATAGAATGAGAAATATCTTTCAATATTCTTATAGAGCAATCTCCAGGATATATAGATAAGTGCAAAAATAATGTGGTAAAATATGTTAATGTTTATCTAAGAAAGAGGAGACATGGATATTTATTGATAAAATCATGAAAATACAGCCATAAAGAAAAAGCTTACCTATAGTGGGAGGGAGAGAATAAGATGGAGGAGACAAATAGACTTCTTTAAATATAACTTGTGTTATGGATTAAATTTTGTCCCTCCCCCCAAAAAATGTGTACTGGAATCCTAATATTTATTCTTGAAGATGCAATCCTGTTGGCCACGCCAGTGCAGGGTATGTCCTAAACCTAACCACTTCTGAGTTATTAAGAAGAAAAAAAGCAGATTAGGCACAGAGAAAAGCACATACTGAGGAAGAGAGATGCCATGTAAGGATTGCCAAGAAACAAGGAATGCCCAGGGGTACTGATATGGAAGGAATCAACATAGCCAAGACCCTAATTTGGACTTTTAGCCTCCAGAACTGTGAGAAAATAAAGTTCTGTTCTTTAAGAGACCATTTGTGGTATTTGTGTTACAGCAGCACTTATTTTTTTTTTTTTTTTTAGCACTAGCTATCTTGTTTTGGAGATTTGACTTTGGAACCTTAAAATTTTTACATTTTTATAAAAGAAAATTAAATAAGAAAGCAATCTTACTTTTAGATCTTCGATCCATTTTGAGTTAGTGTTTGTAAATGGTGTGAGATATGGATCCAGATTTACTATTTTGCTTATGGAAATCTAGTTGTTCCAGCACCACTTAGTAAAGATACTGTTCTTTCCCTGTTGAATGGACTAAATGATAAAACTCTTAGAAGAAAATATAGAGGTAATGCTTAGGGACCTAATTCTTTTTTTTTTTTTAACTTTTCAGATAGTACATATGTTTTATATATATTCTTTTTTTTTTAGTATTGTGTTTTAGGTGAAAGTTTACAGCTCGTGTTAATTTCTTGTTCAAAATGTAGACACATATGATTTTGTGACATTAGTTGCAATCCCCACAATGTGACAGCACACTCCCCCTTTCCACCCCAGGTTCCCTGTGTCCATTCGACCAGTTCATGTCCCTTCCTGTCTTCTCATCCTGCTTTTGGACAGGAGCTGCCTATCTGGTCTCAAATATCTGATTGAACTAAGAAGCACCTTTCTCGTGTGTATTTTTTTTTTTTTTTTATAGTCCAGTCGAATCTTTGTTTGAAGAGCGGACTTCAAGAATGATTTCAGTTCTGGGTTAACAGTGCATCTAGGGGCCATAGCTTTGGGGATTCCAGTCTCAATCAGACCATTAAGCCTGGTCTTTTTACATTAATTGAGTCCTGTTCTACATTTTTCTCCTGCTCTGTTTGGGATTCTCTGTTGTATACCGTCAGGGTGGTCACTGGTTGTAGCCAGGCACCATCTAGTTCTTCTGGCCTCAGGCTGGTGGAGTCTCTGGTTCAGTTGGTCCTTTAGTCCTTTAGGCTAGTATTTTCCTTGTGGTCTTTGGTTTTCTTCATTTTCCTTTGCTCCAAGTGGCATGGGACCAATTGATGCATTTTAGATGGCTGCTCCCAAGCTTTTAAGACCCCAAACTCCGCTCACCAAAGTGGGATGTAGAACATTTTCTCTATAAACTATGTTATGCCAATTGACCTAAATATCCCTGAAACTATGGTTGAGGGACCCAGTTTTTTTTTTTTTTAGGTTTTCTTTCTTTTTTTTTTTTTAATTGTACTTTAGATGAAGGTTTAAAGAACAAACTAATTTCTCATTAAACAGTTAGTACACATATTGTTTTATGACATTGGTTAACTACCCCACGACATGTCAACACTCTCCCATCTAGATCTTGGGTTTCCTTTTACCAGCTTTCCTGTTCCCTCCTGTCTTCTAGTCTTTGCCCCTGGGCTGGTGTGCCCTTTTAGTCTTGTTTTGTTTTATGGGCCTGTCCAATCTTTGGCTGAAGGGTAAATCTCAGGAATGACTTCATTACTGAGCTAAAATGGTGTCTGGGAGCCATAGTCTTGGGGTTTCTCCAGTCTGTCAGGCCAGTATGTCTGGTCTTTTTTTGTGAGTTAGAATTTAGTTCTACATTTTCCTCCAGCTCTGTCTGGGACCCTCTGTTGTGATCCCTGTCAGAGTAGTTGGTGGTGGTAGCCAGGCACCATCTAGTTAGCCAGGCACCATCTAGCTGTGTTGGACTCAGTCTTGTGGAGGCCATGGTAGATGTGGTCCATTAGTCCTTTGAACTAATTGTTCCCTCGTATCTTCAGTTTTCTTCATTCTCCTTTGCTCCCGAAGTTGTAAGACCAGTGTTGTATCTTAGATGGCCACTCACAGGCTTTTAAGACCCCAGACACTACTCACCAAAGTAGAATGTAGAACATTTTCTTAATAAATTATGTTATGCAAGTTGAGCTAGATGTTCCCTGAGACCATGGTCCCCATAGCCCTCAGCCCAGCAATTTGGTCCCTCAGGGAGTCTGGATGTGCCTATGGAGCTTCCATGACCTTGCCTTGTACAAGTTGTGCTGGACCTAAGTTTTGACAATGGATTTTTAGATATGACACTGAAAGCACAATATAGATAAATGGGACCTAATCAAAATAATAAATAAATAAAACTTTTGTTCACCAAAGAACATTATCAAAAAAGTGAACAGACAACTTACCAATTGAAAGAAAAATTTTGGAAACCATATATCTAATAATGGTTTAATATGCAGAGTATAATAAAGAATACTTACTACTTAACAACAAAAGGACAAACAACCTAACTAAAAAAATGGGCAAAGGACTTAAATGTTTCACCAAAGAAGTAATTCAAATGGCTGATAAACTCATGAAAAGATGTTCACCATTATTAATTATTAGGTAAATGCAGATGAAAATCACAATGAGGTATCAATTCATAACCAATAGGATGGCAATGATTTTAAAAAACAGAGAACAGCAGGTGTTGGCAAGGATGTGGAGAAATGGGAACCCTCATTGATTGCTGGTGGGATTGTAAAATGGTGCAGCTGCTATAGAAAACAATTTGGTAGTTCCTCAAACAGTTAAATATAGAATTGCCACCGTATGATCCAGCAATTCCACTTCTAGATGATTTGGGGTATTTTTGGACAAAACAATGAAAGTACAACCATTAAAAAAAAAAAAAACAAAACTTATCTATAGTGGGAGGGAGAGAAAAGGATAGAGGGGGACAACTAGATGCTTTTAAATATACCTTGTGTTATAGACTGAATTTTGCTCCCCCTCCCCAAGTATGTATGGAATCCTAATACTTATTCCTGTACATGGAATCATGTTTGGAATTAAGGCTTGGAATATACAAAAGAATTAAAAACATGAACACAAACAGATACTTGTATACCAATGTTCGTTGCAGCACTGATTCACAATAGCCAAAAGGTGGAAACAGCCTAAATATGTAGCTACAGATGAATGGAGAAACAAAATGTGGGACATAAATACAGTGGAATATTACTCAGCTACAAAGAGAAATGAAGTCCTGATGTTACAATATGGATAAACCTTGAAAGCATTATGTTGAGTAAAATAAGTCACAAAAGGACAAATATTGTATGATCCTATTTATATGAAATATCTAGAACAGGCAAGTGTATCAGGTTCAAAGTTTATTAATCATTACCAGGGGTGGGCAGGAAGGAGGGGTGAAGGAAAACACAGTATTTAGGGGGACACTGAGCTTCTGCTCAAACCTAAAAAAGAAAAAAAAAAACCAAACCCGTTGACACTGAGTCGATTCTGACTCATAGCGACCCTACAGGACAGAGTAGAATTGCTCTGTAGGACTTCCAAGGAGCGGCTGGTGGGTTCGAACTGCCAACCTTTTGGTTAGCAGCTGAGCTCTTAATCACTGCACCACTGAAGCTAAAACTCAGTAACTTGACTATATATTATTGAGTAGGCTACACCCTAAGGAGAAAACGAACTGCAAAAATATTTTTAAACTCTTTTAAACAATCACATTGCTGTTGGTAGTGGTACTACAGTTTTCTGAGACCATTTTATGTATTGAGTGAGATAAAGTGAATAAGTAAATATTCATTTCATTGGCTGATTTTTTGGAAGTAGATTGCCAGGCCTTTCTTCCTAGTTTGTCTTAGTGTGAAAGCTCCACTGTAAACTGCTCAGCATCATAATAATATGCAAGCTTCCATTGACAGATGGAAAGTGGCTTTTTTTGAGGTATATTGGCTGAGAATCAAACCCAGGTCTCTTTCATGGAAGGCAAGAATTGTACTACTGAACTTCATAACCAGAAAACTCTAAAACCATTGCCGTTGAGTCAATACTGACTCATAGCTGAACTTCATACTTACTGTCAAATTCCCCTGAGAAGTTGCATGGATTTCTACCCCTCCCAGCAGTATACAGTTCTAAATCTATTGCCATTGAGTCGATTCCGACTCATAGTGACCCCACAGGGTTTTCAAGGCTGTAAATCTCTACAGAAGCAGACTGCCACATCTTTCTCCTGTGGAGCTGCCGGTGGTTTCAAACCACAGACTTTTCAGTTAGCAGTCAATCAAACTCGCCATCTTTGCCAATTTGATATATGAGAAAGTGTCATCTCATTCTTGTATTAATTTGCACTTATTAAATTACAAGCAATTATATATGAACTTTTTTTTTTTACAGGTGTATTGGTGATTTGTAGTTCTTCATTTGCACGTTTATTCATGTCCTTGGTCCATTTTTCTTTCAGGAAGATCTTTTTTTTTCATTTATTCATAAGTGCTCTTATATTAAAAATATTAATTCTCTATCACATATGTTACAAATATTTCTCAGTCATTTGTCTCAGGATATTTTGGCTGAAATTTTTCTGCCTTCAAACCTGTCAATCTTTTTATGTGGTTTCTACCTTTATATCATGTGAGAAAGTCATTCACCAAAATAGGTTGTACAAACATTCATCAATATTTTCTATTGTATTACTTTCATGGTCTCATTTTTAACATTTAAATGTTTAATCCATATAGAATTAATTTTGGTATAAAATGTGAAATAAGGATACAATTTGATTGTTTTCCCAAATGGTTAGCCAATTAGAACAACGCATCAAATATACAAGCAATTCTTTGTTCGTTAACATAATTTTCCAACTTTATTATGCAAAAATAATTTCTTGATTATACATGTAAAGCATTCTTAGAAATGTGTAAAACATCAGAATGTCCAGATTGAATAATAAAGGTATATATTAAAAGGGAGAAGCACTGGCAGCCCAGTGGTTAAGAGCTCGGCTGTTAACCAAAAAGTCAGCAGTTCAAATCTACCAGCCACTCCTTAGAAACCCTACTGGGCAGTTCTACTCTGTCCTATAGGGTCACTATGAGTCAGAATCAACTCGATGGCAACGGGTTTGGTTTTTTGGTTTTATTAAAAGGGCAGTGATGATTCCTTAACAGAGATCTCAAAATAGTAGAAAATTCTGAATATGGTGCCTATGTCTAGTTTTTTCAAAACTTTGAGTGTTAGGCAATGTATATAAAATTGTTTTAACCCTAGATTAAAAGTGAAATTAAACCATAAAATTAAATTTTCAAAGTTTTTTCTTACCTCAAAATCGAGTTCAATTTACTTGAAATAATTTTCATGAAATAGAGGAAATTGGAAAGAAAATCTGCCAGTGTTAAGCTTGAGTGAGTAATTGTGTTTCTGACTTTAATGACATCTTATTAACTACCTAGAAACATTAATCAAGAAAAGTTAAACATCAAAATTCTTCTCTTGATAAAGGAGTTCTCATTGTTGCTATTAGTAACTGCACAAACTTGAATTAATGGAAACATTTTTAACTTTTTATTAGGGAAATTTTCAAACACAAACAGAAGTAGAGAGAACGGTATAATAAACCAGATGCACACACCATCCACTTTCAACAATTCTTTAACTCCTGGTTAGAGCTCTTCGTTTACCATAAACACAAAACCATTATCGCTGTAACAGAATATAAAACGTTTTCCTAAAACCTTCAAGTACCCATCAATGTTCACATATCCCTAATTGCTTCTTTTTTTTTTTTTTTAAAAAATTTACCTTTTGGATTGGCATTCAGATAAGATGTATATGTTGTGATTCATTGATATGTATTTTGTCTCTTTATAGAGTTTCCCTCAATATCCTGGATTTTTTCTCTTGCTGTCATGGATTGAATCGTGTTCCCCCAAAATATCTGTCATCTTGGCTAGTTCGTGACTCCCAGTATTGTGTGATAGTCCACCATTTTGTAACCCGATGTGATTTTCCTATGTGTTGTAAATCCTACCTCTGCAGTGTTAATGAGGCAGGAATAGAGGTAGTTGCGTTAACGAGGCAGGACTCAAATCTATAAGATTAGGTTGTGTCTTAAATCAATCTGTTTTGAGATATAAAAGAGAGAAGCCAGCAGAGAGATAGGGGGACCTCATACCACCAAGAAGTAAGAGCCAGGAAAATAGCATGTCCTTTGGACCTAGGATCCCTGCGCTGAGAAGCTCTGGGGAAGATTGATCACAAGGAACTTCCAGAGCCGACAGAGAGAGAAAGCTTTCCCCTGGAGCTGGCACCCTGAATTCTGGCTCTCTGGCATCCTAGACTGTGAGAGAATAAATTTCTCTTTGTTAAAGCCATCCACTTGTGGTATTTCTGTTATAGCAGCATTAGATAACTAAGACATTTACATTTTTGTTATTGCTGTTATTGAACAACTCGTTTAGTTTAGTTTTTTGCTTTTAAATTTTCCCACAGTCTGGATTTTGTTGGTTGCATATCCATGATGAGACAAAAACAACAACAACAAAAAAATACGGAAGATTAATAAGATTCAATGTAATTTTTTTTTTTTTTTTGTGGCACTACTTCTTGGGTAGTTTTGTGTATTTCCAACAGGTGAAGCGTTATATCTATTTTCTCTCATTTTGTATTATTAGTAGTCATTGATTATCAAGATCCACTAACTCAACACTGGTAATGTTCTAATTCTTCCATTTGTTTTTTCTTAGTTTATTAGCTGGAATATATCCATAAAGAGAAACTTGCCTTTGTCAGTTATTTGGATACTGTAAGATACTGGTCATACAGGAAAGCCAGGGTAAATACTTGGTTCTTTCCCCTTGGTTACTAGTTTTCGCAACCACCCGTATCTGTCAGCTTGTCTTACTGTGGTGGCTTGCATGTTGCTGTAATGCTGGAAGCTATACCACTGGTATTCCAAATACCAGCAGGGTCACGCATGGTGGGCAGGTTTCAGCAAAACTTCTAGACTAAGACAGACTAGGAAGAAAGGCCTGGCCATCTACTTCCAAAAGTTAGCCAGGTCGGATCCTGTTGTACACGGAGTCGCCATGAGTTCAGGCCAACTCACGGGCAGCTAAAAACAACAACATTAACAGCCTTAACACCTGTATAGCTTATAATGTGGCGAATTTTCCTCTAGGAATTTATTAAACAGTAACTAAGCAAGCAGAGAAACATTTAGCATAAATATTTATTGTAACATTCTGGATAATAGCAACACAAAAGCTGAAAGCAATCTGAAATCAAGGACAGGGTATTTGTTCATCCAATTAGATACACACAGTTCAGACATTAAAATGATGTTGAAGGAATGTCCTATTAACATAAAGATGGTGATAGGTATTGTTAGGGGAAAAGAGAAGGGTTCAGAGCAATGTATACTGTGTCATCCCGTTTTAAACATATATATTAATTTATTGGTATTTTATATAAGAAACATAACTTTTGTAATAAACAATTTTTTTAAAGGCCTTATGTTTTCTATTTATACTTAAAAGTTTCTGATATGACCCTGTGTTGTCAAATATAACTATAGGAAAGACCATCCAGACATTGTAATGTTCGTTCTTATTGAGGCAGAGCTCCTGATGGGGCAGCTATAGCCCCAGAGGCCAAGAAAAGAGTGGGCAGGAAACCGTAGGATATAAACTCACGTCTGATTTTAAATGTCACAAAGAAAAGAAATACAATACTTTTTTTGTGTGTGGCTTTAAAGAAGTGGAACATGGATAGATTTTTAAGTCCAGAACACACACACACACACACACACACACACACACGTATATATAAACCAAGTAAAAATTGCCTGCCAAGGAAGCTTGGGGCAGACAGTAAAGAAGGACTAATGCCTTCATATTGATAAATACTAGCAGTTAATAATGAAGGGACTTGTAACTCAGTGCTGCACCAAGCCCAGAGGCGCAATTGTTTTCCATGATCGGAAGTCTGTAAAATATCTAATATTTGAAATTGTTCCAGGAAAATACCACAGCTCAAATTAAGCAGATTCATTCATTCAATATTTATTAAGCACATGTTATATGCCAGGCCTCATTTCAGACTCTAGAATACTGCCTCTCATGAAGTTTACAGTAAAGATTATCAAACTGATCCTAGATAAATTATATTTTTGTAGAAAAAGCAATAAATACTTTTTTTTTTAAACCAGGTCCCTAGTCATCTACACTCACTAAGGGTAGGTTCACAGGCAGTATATTTCATTAAACAAATAACACTACGACCTTAGCTCTCTTATAGCTCTGGTGGCTCAATGGTTAAGCATTAGCTTCTAACTAAAAGATCAAGGGTTCAAACCCACCAGCAGTATCTTGTGAGAAAAGACCTGGCAGTATACTTCTGTAAAGATTTCAGCCTAGGAAACCCTATGGGGCAGTTCTACTCTGTCTTACAGGGTCGCTATGAATCGGAATCAGGTCTACAGCACACAACAACAGTGTCTAGCAGAGACAAATAACCTCCAGACCAAGGCTTCTTAACACAGAGTGCCCTCGGCTTACTCTCTCCATTTTGCAAGTACAAAAAGAGAATCACACCCAGGTGCCCAGGTCACTTCCGTTTAGCTCATCCTCACATTTCTTAAAACCCGTCTTCCCCCCACTTCCCCAATATCTAAAGAGTCACTAAATCCTGTTTATTGCAAATACTTCTTGAGCATGTGCCCATTTCTCACCATATACCCTACTACTTCCCCCCCGCCCCAACAAGTACTATCACGTTTTGCTGAGACCATTGCAATCTCTTCCTAACTGGTTTCACCACATTCACTCCTATTCTGCTCTAATCCACAGTGTTGGTGTTGTTAGGTGCTGTCGAGTCAGTTCTGACTCATAGCAACCCTACGTGCCACAGAACGAAACATGCTCACAACTGCTGCTATCCTTGAGTACATTGTTGCAGCCACTGCGTCAATGCATCTCTTGAGGGTCTTCCTCTTTTCCGCTGACCCTGTACTTTACAAATCATGATATCCTTCTTCAGAGACTGATCCTTCCTGACAACATGTCCAAAGTATATAAGACGCAGTCCCACCATCCTTGCTTCTAAGGACAGTTCTGGTTGTACCTCTTCCAAGACAGATTTGTTCGTTCATGGCATAGCCAACATTCTTCACCAACACCACAATTCAAAAGCATCAATTCTTCTTCTGAATTCCTTATTCATTGTCCAGCTTTTGCCTGCATATAATGTGATTGAAAATTCCATGACTTGGGTGAGGCGTACCTTAGTCTTTAAGGTGACATCTTTGCTTTTCAAAACCTTAAAGAGGTCCTTCGCAGCACATTTGCTCAGTGCAATGCATCTTTTGATTTCCTGACTGCTGCTTCCATGGGTGTTGATTATAAACCCAAGTAAAATGAAATCCTTGAAAACTTCAATCTTTTCTCAGTTTATCATGATGTTGCTCATTGGTCCAGTTGTGAGGATTTTTGTTTACTTTACATTGAGGTTTAATCCATACTGAAGGCTGTGGTCTTTGATCTTCATCGATTAGTGCTTCAAGTCCTCTTCACCTTCAGCAAGCAGTGTTGTGTTATCTGCATATCACAGGTTGTTAATGAGTCTTCCTCCAATCCTAATGCTCTGTTCTTCTTCATATAGTCCAGCTCCTTGAATTATTTGCTCAGCATACAGGTTGAATAGGTATGGTAAAAGGATACAACCCTGACACACACCTTTCCTGACTTTAAACCATGAAGTATCCCCTTGTTCTGTCCAAACAACTGCCTCTTGAGCTATGTAAAGATTCCTCATGAGCACAATTAAGTGTTCTGGAATTCCCATTGTTCACAATGTTATCCATAATTTGTTATGCTCCACACAGTCGAATGCCTTTGCATAGTCAATAAAATACAGGTAAACATCCTTCTGCTTTCAGCCAGAATCCATCTAACATCAGCAATGATACCCTTGGTTCCAAGTCCTCTTCTAAATCTGGCCTGAATATCTGGTAGTTCCCTGTTGATATACTGCTGCAGCCACTTTTGATGATCTTCAGCAAAATTTTGCTTGCCTGTGATATTAATGATATTGTTCTATTATTTCCGCATTCATTTGGATCACGTTTCTTGGGAATGGACATAAATATGAATGTCTTCCAGTCGGTTGGCCAGGTAGGTGTCTTCCAAATTTCTTGGTATAGACCAGTGAGCACTTCCACTGCTGCATCCGTTTGTTGAAACATCTCAATTGATACTCCATCAATTCCTGGATTCTTGTTTTTCCCCAATGTCAGTACAGCTTGGACTTCTTCTTTCAGTACCATCAGTTCCTGATCATATGCTACTTCGTGAGATGGCTGAACACCAACCAATTCTTTGTAGTATATGACTCTGTGTATTACTTCCATCCCCCAAGTGTCTGTCAGTTTGTCATACTGTGGGGGCTTGTGTGTTCCTGTGATGCTGGAAGCTATGCCACTGGAATTCAGATACCAGCAGGGTCACCCACAGAGGACAGGTTTCAGCTGAGCTTCCAGACTAAGACAGACTAGGAAGAAGGACCCGGCAGTCTACTTCTGAAAAGCATTAGCAAGTGAAAACCTTATGAATAGCAGCGGAACATTGTCTGATATATTGCTGGAAGATGAGCCTCCCAGGCTGGAAGGCACTCAAAAGATGGCTGGGGAAGAGCTTCCTCCTCAAAGTACAGTCGACCTTAAATACGTGGATGGAGTCAAGCTTTCAGTACCTTCGTTTGCTGATGTGGCACAACTCAGAATGAGAAGAAACAGCTGCAAACATCCATTAATAATTGGAACCTGGAAAGTACGAAGTATGAATCTTGGAAAATTAGAAATTGTCAAAAATGAAAGGGAACGCATAAACATCGATATCCTAGGCATTAGTGAACTGAAATGGACTGGTATTGGCCATTTTGAATAGGAGAATCATACAGTCTACTATGCCGGGAACGACAACTTGAAGAGGAATGGTGTTGCATTCATCATCAAAAAGAACATTTCAAGATCTATCCTGAAGTATAATGCTGTCAGTCATAGGATAATATCCATACACCTACAAGGAATACCAGTTAATACGACTATCATTCAAATATATGCACCAACCACTAGTGCCAAAGATGAAGAAATAGATTTTTATCAGCTGCTGCAGTCTGAAATTGATTGAACATGCCATCAAGGTGCATTGATAATTACTGGTGATTTTAATGGGGAAGTTGGAAGTAAAGATGGATCAGCAGTTGGAAAATATGGCCTTGGTGATAGAAACAATGCCTGAGACGGAATGATAGCGTTTTGCAAGACCAACGACTTCTTCATTGCAAATACCTTCTTTCACCAACATAAATGGCGACTATACACAGGGACCTCGCCAGATGGAACACACAGAAATCAAATTGACTACATCTGTGGAAAGAGACGATGGAAAAGCTCAATATCATCAGTCAGAACAAGGCCAGGGGCCGACTGTGGAACGGACCATCAATTGCTCATATGCACGTTCAAGCTGAGACTGAAGAAAATCAGTGCAAGTCCACGAGAGCCGAAATATGACCTTGAGTATATCCCACCTGATTTTGGAGACCATTTGAAGAATAGATTTGACGCATTGAACACTGGTGACCAAAGACCAGACGAGTTGTGGAATGACATCAAGGACATCATACGTGAAGAAAGCAAGAGGTCATTGAAAAGACAGGAAAGAAAGAAAAGACCAAGATGGATGTCAGAGGAGACTCTGAAACTTGCTCTGGAATGTTGAGCAGCTCAAGCACAAGGAAGACTTGATGAAGTAAAAGAACTGAACAGAAGATTTCAAAGGGCGTGTCGAGAAGACAAAGTAGAGTATTATAATGTCATGTGCAAAGAGCTGGAAATGGAAAATTAAAAGGGGAGAACATGCTTGGTGTTTCTCAAGCTGAAAGAACTGAAGAAAAAATTCAAGCCTCGAGTTGCAATACTGAAGGATTCTATGGGGAAAATATTAAAGGATGCAGAAAGCATCAAAAGAAGATGGAAGGAATACACAGAGTCATTATACAAAAAAAAAATTAGTCAATATTCAACCATTTCAAGAGGTGGCATATGATCAGGAACCAATGGTGCTGAATGAAGAAGTCCAAGCTGCTCTGAAGGCACTGGCGAAAAACAAGGCTCCAGGAAATGATGGGATATCAATTGAGATGTTTCAACAAACAGATGCAGCGCTGGAGGTGCTCACTCGTCTATGCCAAGAAATATGGAAGACAGCTTCCTGGCCAATTGACTGGAAGAGTTCCATATTTATGCCTATTCCCAAGAAAGGTGATCCAACCAAATGTGGAAAATATAGAACAATATCATTAATATCACACAAAAGCAAAATTCTGCTGAAGATCATTCAAAAACGGCTGGAGCAGTATATCAACAGGGAACTGCCAGAAATTTAGGCTGGTTTCAGAAGAGGACGTGGAACCAGGGATATCATTGCTGATGTCAGATGGATCCTGGCTGAAAGCAGAGAATACCAGAAGGGTGTTTACTTGTGTTTTATTGACCACACAGAGGCATTCGACTGTGTGGA
This sequence comes from Loxodonta africana, assembly GCF_030014295.1. Taxonomy (NCBI): domain Eukaryota; kingdom Metazoa; phylum Chordata; class Mammalia; order Proboscidea; family Elephantidae; genus Loxodonta; species Loxodonta africana. The sequence goes on along the minus strand of NC_087357.1, from coordinate 59,320,173 downwards.
GCATAACAAATTATGGATAACATTGTGAAGAATGGGAATTCCAAAATGCTTAATTGTGCTCATGAGGAACTTTTACAAAGATCAAGAGGCAGTTGTTCGGACAGAACAAGGGGATACTGATGAGTTTAAAGTCAGGAAAGGTGTGCGCCAGGGTTGTATTCTTTCAACACACCTATTCAACTTGTATGCTAAGCAAATAATCCAAGAAGCTGGACTATATGAAGAACGGGGCATCAGGATTGGAGGAAGACTCATTAACAACCTGCATTATGCAGATGACACAACCTTGCTTGCTGAAAGTGAAGAAGACTTGAAGCACTTACTAATGAATATCAAAGACCACAGCCTTCAGTATGGATTGCACCTGAACATAAAGAAAACAAAAATTCTCACACCTGGACCAATGAGCAACATCATGATAAATGGAGAAAAGATTGAAGTTGCCAAGGATTTCATTTTACTTGGATCCACAATCAACAGCCATGGAAGCAGCAGTCAAGAAATCAAAAGACACATTGCACTGGGTAAATCTGCTGCAAAGGACCTCTTTAAAGTGTTGAAGAGCAAAGATGTCACCTTGAAGACTAAGGTGCGCCTGACCCAAGCCATGGTATTTTGAATCGCATCATATGCACGTGAAAGCTGGACAATGAATAAGGAAGACCGAAGAAGAATTGATGCCTTTGAATTGTGGTGTTAGCGAAGAATATTGAATATACCATGGACTGCCAGAAGAACGAATAAATCTGTCTTAGAAGAAGTACAACCAGAATGCTCCTTAGAAGCAAGGATGGCGAGACTGTGTCTTACATACTTTGGACGTGTTGTCAGGAGGGATCAGTCTCTGGAGCAGGACATCACGCTTGGCAGAGTACAGGGTCAGCGGAAAAGAGGAAGACCCTCAATGAGGTGGACTGACACAGTGGCTGCAACGATGGGCTCAAGCATAGCAACGATTGTAAGGATGGCCCAGGACTGGGCAGTGTTTCGTTCTGTTGTGCATAAGGTCGCTATGAGTCGGAACCGACTCCACGGCACATAACAACAACAATTCCTTCCATCTTCTTTTGATGCTTCCTGTGTCTAATACTTTCTCCATAGAATCCTTCACTATTGCAACTCAAGGCTTGAGTTTTTTCTTCAGTTCTTTCAGCTTGAGAAATGCAGAACATGTTCCTCCCTTTTGGTATTCTACCTCCAGCTCTTTGCACACGTCATTATAGTACTTTATTTTCTCTTCTCGAGCTGCCCTTTGAAATCTGTTCAGCTCCTTTTGTTCGTCATGTCTTCCTCCTGCTTTAGCTGCTCAATGTTCAAGAGCAAGTTTCAGAGTCTCTTCTGACATCCATTTTGGTCTTTTCTTTCTTTCTGTCTTTCTAATGACCTCTTGCTTTCTTCATGGATGATGTCCCTGATGTCATTCCACAACTCGTCTGGTCTTCGGTCATTAGCGTTCTGCATGTCAAGTCTATTCTTGATATGGTCTCTAAATTCAGGTGGGATATGCTCAAGGTTATACTTTGGCTCTTGTGGACTTGTTCTAATTTTCTTCAGTTTCAGCTTGAACTTGCATATAAGCAGTTGATGGCCTATTCCACAGTTGGCCCCTGGCCTTATTCTGACTGATAATATCGAGCTTTTCCATCACGTTTTCCCACAGATGTAGTCGATTTGATTCCTGTGTATTCCATCTGGCAAGGTCCATGTATATAGTTGCCGTTTATGTTGGTGAAAAAGTGCTTGCGATGAATAAGTCGTTGGTCTTGCAAAATTCTATCATGCAATCTCCGGCATTGTTTCTATCGCCAAGGCCATATTTTCTAGCTACCTATCCTTCTTCTTTGTTTCCAACTTTTGCATTCCAATCACCAGTAATAATCAATGCATCTTGATTGCATGTTTGATCAATTTCAGACTGCAGAATCTGGTAAAAATATTCAATTTCTTCACCTTTGGCCTTAGTGGTTGTTGCATAAATTTGAATAATAGTCATATTAACTGGTCTTTCTTGTAGGTGTATGGATATTATCCTATAACTGACAGCATTGTACATCAGGATAGATCTTGAAACGTTCTTTTTGATGATGAATGTAATGCCATTCCTCTTCAAGTCGTCATTCCCGGCATAGTAGACCATATGATAACCCGATTCAAAATGGCCAATACTGGTCCATTTCTGATCACTAATGCCTAGGATATCGATGTTTATGTATTCCATTTCATTTCTGATGATTTCCAATTTTCCTAGATTCATAGTTCATACATTCCACGTTCCAATTACTAATGGATGTTTGCAGCTGTTTTCTCCCATTTTGAGTCTTGCCGCATCAGCAGACGAAGGTCCTGAAAGTTTGACTCCGTCCACATCATTAAGGTTGACTCTACTTTGAGGAGGTAGGTCTTCCCCAGTCGCTTTTGAGTGCCTTCCAACCTAGGGGCTCATCTTTTGACACTATATCAGACAATGTTCTGCTGCTATTCATAAGGTTTTCATTGGCTAATTCTTTTCAGAACTAGACTGCCGGGTCCTTCTTCCTAGTCTGTCTATACTCTGTACTTGGGCTATTCAATATGCATTTCCACCACTAGACACAAGGGGCAAATCCCAAATGAAACTGAGTGTAACTGTAAAATATACACCAGATTTCAAGCAGTTAGTATGAAAAAAGAATGCACAATATACCATTAATAATGGTTACATTGACTACATGTTGAAATGATATTTTGGATAATCTGAGTTAATTAAAATAAATTATTAAAACTAATATACCTATTTCTTTTTACTTTTTTGTCATGTAGCTACTAGAAAATTTAAAAGTGGATATGTGGCTCACATATTTCTGATGGGCAGTGGTCCTCTATACTGTAATAAAATACCTAATAATTATGTCATCCCTCTGTTTAAAATGTTTCAATGTCTTCTTTTTACTCTTAGGACAAAGACAAAAATCTTCATCAAGGGCTATTAGTCCCAGAGGCATCTTCCTTCTGCCTGCCACCCTATTTCTACCACTTCCTATTCTTCCCCTGGATTTCAGAGTCCAGCCAGACACCTTACTCCAGGTCCTCCAGCACAACGACTTTCTAAATGGAACTTATAGAGTGCCATGAAATACATATAGTGAAATAGGACCAGCAGTAAAAAAAAACGTAATAGAATAGAATAAAAAATATCAGAATGTATCACAAGCAAAAGAGTAAACATCATTTAATTAAAATGTTTGTGTGTGTGTGTATTTACTGGATTATGTTGTAAAATACATTTCTTACTGAACTAAGAAGTGTTTGAGAAACATTAGTCTAACACAGGCACTATTAGTATTTCAGTTGGATAATTCTATATTGTGGCACTACTATCCTGTGCATCGTAGGAGGTGTGGGAGCATCCTGGTCTGTACACACTAGAGCACTCTCTCCCCGCCCCCCAATTGTTGCAATCAAAAATATCCACAGACATTGCCAAATGCCCTCCCTAGACAACCATTGTTCTAACCCATAATGTATGATCTCACTGCAAAGCTTTTTCATAAGCTGTTCTCCCTTTCAGAAAGACACAGTCTATCTCTCCTTTCCTGAGTACCTTGTGCTCATCCTTCAGTTCTCAGCTCCATTTTCCCCACCTTGGAAAAATCTTTTCTGAGTCCTCCAGGTAGGTCTTATTCTTCTATTATGCTGTCATACAATCACGTGCCTCTACTTCAAGTACATGTCTACTTCAAGCACATTGGTATGATTATTTGATTAATATTTGTCTCCCCACTAGGCTATTAGTTCCATGATGTCAGAAATAGTGTCTGGTTTTTCTCACAATACACCATTAAACAAATATTTATTAAATGTCTATTATGTTTATATAACCCTATGCCTGTTGCCATCAAGTTGATTCCGACTCATAGCAACCCTATAGGACACAGTAGAACTGCCCCCTCCCATAGGGTTTCTGAAGTGTGGCTGGTGGATTTGAACTACCAATCTTTTGGTTAGCAGCCGAGCTCTTTACCACTGCGCCACCAGGGCTCCATATAACCCTGTACTAGGTGTTAAGTGTACATGGATAGCCAGATAACAGAAGTCCCAGGTGGTAGTCTTGAGTAGCTGATTGTCTTGTTGGGAAGAAGCAAAACACAGAAAGCAAATAGACCAATATTTAAGTACAAATTAGAAATGGAAATGGTGCTAAAATAAAGAATCATGTTTGAGGTTAGAGAGACCAATTTAGATAGAGTGGTCAGGGGAAAGAACTCACTGAGTATGTGAACATTAAGTAATATGGAAGGATACAGCCATATTAAAAGGAGGAAAAGAACAGCCCCCCAAATATATGTGTGTGTGTGTGTGTATATATATCATCTTGCTCAAAAATTTTATAACATGTTTCAATTAGGTTTATAAAATATGACTCTGCTATGAAGGCGCTCCTTGGAAACTCTATGGGGCAGTTCTGCTCTGTCCTGTAGGGTTGTTATGAGTTGGAATCGGTGGCAGTGGATGAAGAGAATGCATTGAAGGAAACTAACAGAAAAGAAGCAGAAGCTACTCAGGGAGTCATATTGTTCAGGCAAAGTGTACCTGGATGGAGCAAAAGATTAACCACTTGACTACCAGTTAAAAGTTTGGTTGTTCAAAACCACCCAGAGGTGCCTTGGAAGACAGGCTGGCGATCTGCTTCTGAAAAAAAAGTTGACTTTCGGCAACTAACAACAGCAGTAACAATTGTTCAGGCAAGGCTGATGGTATCTTGGGCTAAGGAGGTAGCAGGTTTACAGAAAGAAGTATATGGAAAAAAAGGTATATATATGAAATACATGTGATATATACTGTATTTTTACACAAATAATAGGCGTACTGTGCATTTTTTTGAGAAGTATTTTCATAAGCGTGCTGTTACTTTTTTTCTTACATGTTGCTTTAAAAAAATTAGTATAATGTGTTTAGGCAAGTATCTCCCTGAGGGGGAGGGATTGGTTGGCAACAAAACGTATAACACACGTTTTATTTGTGTAAAAATACTGTATATGCATACCAGAAATAGATATATGCTCTACTCTGCACACATGGGGTTGCCGTGAATTGGAATTGACTCCACGACAACTAACAACAACATATGCACAATTGGTACAGATACATGAAATACATATGTATATCAGAAATATATGTATGTACACACAGTGCATACACACTTAGTAATATTGAGTAAATGAATTCAACATTTACTAACGTAAGTTGAGGGGCTATCTTTTATTTTTGTCACTGTATCTCACTCTTAAATCTCAGTTGAAATTTTGTATTGTCTGAGAAAAATTTCCCTATTCTCCCAGATAAAATTAATCTGTTTCCTCAGCTATACTCTCATAGCAAATTCATTCTAGCATTTATCACTGTCTGCCTTAGATAAGATACTTATGTGTTCATCTGCCCAACTCTGTTATGGGTGAAGTGAAGGCTGATAATTTTTTTTTTAATCATTTTGAACTCTGATACAAATAGACTGTGTATAGGAGACATTAAATAATGTTGGTTAAATGGAATGAAACCCATGAAAAATTACTTGGGAAAAATTCAGTCTTTTAAAACTTTGCTTTGATGACTCTTTAAGGCAAAAATAATTTCCCAATGGACAGCAAATTGCTTGCTCTTCTTATTTCAAGTTAGAGTTTATTTTGAAAAATCAGTGTTTTAAAACATGTGTGAATTCCAGAAATACCAAAGATTAGTTTCACTAATCTAAGCAGCTTTTAATAATGCATTTTGCTGTGGAAGCTAAGGGAACATGTATTTTCATTTCACTTAGATAAATGCAATGAATTTAATTGTTGGGTCATAGGTGTATGTTTAACTCTGTAAGAAACAACCTAATATCTTCCATAGAGATTTACCATTTTATATTCCCACCAGCTATGTATAAAAGTCCCTGTTGTGCCACATCCTTGCCAACTTTTGGTATGTTAGTCATTTAAATTTTAGCCATTTTAGTAGGTGTGAAATCGTATCTGATTGAAATTTAGTTTTCATTTTCCTAATGATGTTGAAAACTCCATATTCTTATTGGCCATTCATCTTCCATTGTGAAGGGTCTATTCAAACGTACACACATTTTTTAATTGTTTTAAAACAAATCAGATCAGAAATTCTAGATTATCTCTTTATTATTGAATTGTAGGTGTTTTTTATACATTATGTATATTAGTCCTTTGTCGGACTTAAGTATTATTACCACGTTCTCCCAGTATGTAGCTTGTCTCTTCATTTTCTTAATGGAGGCTTTTGATGAACCAAAAACCAAACCCAGTGCCTGAGTCAATTCTGACTCAGCAACCCTGTAAGTGCAGAATAGAACTGCCCCATAGGGTCTCCAAGGCTGCAAATCCTTACGAAGCTGACTGCTAGATCTTTGTCCCCTGGAGCAGCTGGTGGGTTCGAACTGCTGACATTTTTGGTTAGCAGCCAAGCACTACCAGGGTTCCTTTTTGATGAACAGAAGTTTTTAATTTTGTTTACGTTCAATTTGACAGTTTTTTTCTTTTTATGGTTAGTGTTTTCTGTGACCTATGTAGGAAATCTTTGCTGACTCCAACTCATGGAGATATTATTCTGTTTTCTTCTAGAAGCTTTGTAATCTAGCTTTTATGTTTGGGTCTCTGATTCACATAGTTATTTCTGTGTGTGTGTGTGTGTGTGTGTGTGTGGTGTGAGGTAGAGATGATGGCTTATTTTTATTTCCACACAGATACTCAAATTTCTCAAAACTATTCGTTGAGAAGCCATTCCTTTCCCTATTTAACTGCTGTGCTGTTTTTGAAAAACATTAATTGACTACAAAAAGGTGAATCAATTTCTGGACTCCAGATCCTGTTATTTTAATCTATTTGTCTATCCTAAGCCAATAACATACTGACTTGATTTCTTTGACATTACATTAAGTCTTGAAATCAGGCATTTAAAATTCCTTCAATTTTGTTCTTATTTTTCAGAATTATTCTGGCTGTTTTAGGTCTTTTGAATTTTCATAACATTTTAGAATCTGCTTTACAATATCTAAAAGAAAAAAAAATTCTATTGGAATTTTAAATGGGATTATATTAAATCTTTAGATAAAGTTGGGATAAATTGCCATTTTACTCTACTGAGTCTTCTGATCCATAAACATGGATTATTATTCATCTATTTCATTTATCTCTGCTATTATCTTTTAAATTTGCTTTCTTTTACTAACTTTTGGTTAAATTTTGATAAGGTCTAATTTAACAGTTTTGTCTCCCACATTCTCTTCCATTAGATGAGAAGCTGTTTGGGGCAGGAATAACATCTAATACTTGATATGTAAAACCTCAACAAATATTTATTAAATGAGTTATGGGAGACAGAATTGGGAAGGTTCTGGTTCTCCAGCACTTCACATAGTTAACATTTGTGTTATTTATCTACTACTGCATAACAAACTATCCCAAAGTGTCTCATCTAATATGTGTGTGTGTGTGTGTGTGTGTGAGGGGGTAAGAACTATAAGAATATAATTAGAAGCAAAAATAAAAAGCACTGTGGAGCCTGGTACTGGTACAACAACAGATACATGGACCAATGGAACAGAATTGAGAATCCAGACATAAATCCATTCACATATGAGCAGCTGATATTTGACAAAGGCCTCAAAACAGTTAAATGGGGGAAAAGACAGTCTTTTTAACAAATGGTGCTGGCATAACTGGATATCCATCTGCAAAAACATGAAACAAGACCCATACCTCACTCCATGCACAAAACCTAACTCAAAATGAATCAAAGACATAAATAAAAAATCTAAAACGATAAAGATCATGGAAGAAAAAATAGGGACAACCCTAGGAGCCCTAATACATGGCATAAACAGTATAGAAAACATTATAAAGAATGTAGAAGAAAAACTAGATAACTGGGAGCTCCTAAAAATCAAACACCTATGCTCATCCAAAGACTTCACCAAAAGAGTAAAAAGACTACCTACAGACTGGGAAAAAGTTTTTAGCTATGACATTTCTGATCAGCACCTGATCTCTAAAATCTACATGATACTGCAAAAACTCAACTGCAAAAAGACAAATAACCCAATTAAAAAATGGGCAAAAGATATGAATAGACACTACACTAAAGAAGACATTCAGGTAGCTGACAGATATATGAGGAAATGTTTAAGATCATTAGCCATTAGAGAAATGCAGATCAAAACTACAATGAGATTTCATCTCACTCCAACAAGGCTGGCATTCATCCAAAAAACACAAAAGAATAAATGTTGGAGAGGCTGTGGAGAGATTGGAACACTTATACACTGCTGGTGGGAATATAAAATGGTACAACCACTTTGGGAATTGATTTGGTGCTTCCTTAAAAAGCTAGAAAGAAAACTACCATACATACGATCCAGCAATCCCACTCCTCAGAATATATCCTAGAGAAATAAGAGCCTTTACACGGATAGATATATGCACACCCATGTTTATTTCAGCACGGTTTACAATAGCAAAAAGATGGCAGCAACCAAGGTGCCCATCAACGGATGAATGGATAAATAAATTATGGTATATTCACACAATGGAATACTATGCATCAATAAAGAACAGTGACGAATCTGTGAAACATTTCATAACATGGAGGAACCTGGAAGGCATTATGCTGAGTGAAATTAGTCAGTGGCAAAAGGACAAATATTGTATAAGACCAGTATTAAAAGATCTGGAGAAATAGTTTAAACTGAGAAAAAAACATTCTTTTGTGGTTACAAGAGGGGGGAGGGAGGGTGGGAGGGGGCATTCACTAATTAGATAGTAGATAAGAACTACTTTAGGTGAAGGGAAAGACAGTACACAATACAGGAGAGGTCAGCACAATTAGACTAAGCCAAAAGCAAAGACGTTTCCTGAATAAACTGAATGCTTTGAAGGCCAGCGTAGCAGGGGCAGGGGTCTGGGGATCATGGTTTCAGGGGACATCTAAGTCAATTGGCATAATAAAATCTATTAAGAAAACATTCTGCATCCCACTTTGAAGAGTAGCGTCTGGGGTCTTAAATGCTAGCAAGCAGCCATCCAAGATGCATCAATTGGTCTCAACCCACCTGGATCAAAGGAGAATGAAGAACACCAAGGACACAAGGCGATCACGAGCCCAAGAGACAGAAAGGGCCACATGAACCAGTGACTACATCATCCTGAGACCAGAAGAACTAGATGGTGTCCAGCTACAACTGATGACTACCCTGACAGGGAACACAACAGAGAACCCCTGAGGGAGCAGGAAAGCAGCGGGATGCAGATCCCAAATTCTCAGAAGACTAGACTTAATGGTCTGACTGAGACTAGAGGGACCCCAGTGGTCATGGCCCCCAGACCTTCTGTTGGCCCAGGACAGGAACCATTCCCAACACGGATTGGACTGGACAATGGGTTGGACAGGGATGCTGGTGAGGAGTGAGCTTCTTGGATCAGGTGGACACTTGAGACTATGTTGGCATCTCCTGCCTGGAGGGGAGATGAGAGGGTGGAGGGGGTTAGAAGCTGGCGAAAGGGACATGAAAAAAGAGAGTGGAGGGAGAGAGTGGGCTGTCTCATTAGGGGGAGAGTAATTGGGAGTGTGTAATTTTTTTATTTAGCAAGGTGTATATGGGTTTTTGTGTGAGAGACTGACTTGATTTGTAAACTTGCACTTAAAGCACAATAAAAATTATTTTAAAAAAATGCTGTGGAATGTAGTAACGTAGAAAGAGCAGAAATATGGAGCTGGCCAGAGTAGATCCAATTCTGGTCTCCAGATGCGTGATTTGGGTACAATAACTTCTCTGAGCTATAGTTTCGTCATCTGAAAATATGGCAGCACTACCTCTGAAAAATTTGTAGGATTAAGTGAAACAGTGTATGTAAAACACCTGCCATGTTGCGTGTCATATATTAGGAGTTCAGTGAAGGCCATTTCTATCAGTCTCAATATTTTTTAAAAAATATGTGGTAACTACTCTTGTTTGCAGAGTAGGAATGTCGAATGTCTGGAAAGTGATACATAAATAAAATACTTAGCACAGGACATAGTCAGTTTTAGAAGCAACCAGAATGTAAACTCCTGTTAACCAAAAACTAGTTGTTGTCGATTTCAACTCATGGCGACCCCATGTGTTTCTGAGTAGAACTGTGTTTCATAAGTTTTTAATCGTTATGACCTTTCCAAAGAAGATTACCAGGTCTTTCCTCCAAGGACCTCGGTGGATTTGAACTATCAATCTCAGTTAATAGCTGAGTGCTTAATTGTTTGTGCCACCCAGGGACTCTTAAACCCCTTTGAGTGTCCACAAAGTTTACAAATCATGTTATGGCTGTAGAAGGTAAAAAGAAATCCATAGAAAATGTTTTGGAGTTATAATTTTTGTTTAAAATCTACATCTTGCTTCTCCAATTAATGATTTGATTATTTTTGCTCAAAGCCTAGCTGTGAACCAGTACTATATTAAAGAAAGATGGAAAAGAAATGAAGGATGGGCATCTAAATCAATCTTTGGACAGCCTTACTGAATAAAGTAGGGTGAAAGCTGATAATTGAAGATCAGGCATTCTAGATGCTCTCTTTCCTTCTGAGTAGCCACCAAATGGGGTGATCAACTAGTTTCATTTTCTTAGGAGTTTTATATCTTCAATAATTGGTTCCTTAGCAGATTGTTGTTTATAAAACAATCATATGACATTTCTATTACAACGTGAAGGGTTCGTATTAATCATGATTTTACTAGCTTCTGACCAATTTGCATCACCATGAACATAGCTAAAGAAAAGTCTGTGATTGGAAGGACATGCCCTCACACTATTCACTTCTGCTCACTTATTATTGGCCAAAAATCTCATGACTATGGATAGCTTCAAGTGGGTAAAGAAGTACAATCCTCCTGTGAGTAGTAGTAATATCCACTACGAATTTAAAAATCTATTTCTCGTAGAAAAACAGAGCCGCTTACTAAAGGGCTTGTTCATTCTCTACTTCTCAGCCTTAAAAGCGCTTCCAGCTTCAAAATTCAAGCTGAAAGCTGATTGGTATAAATTCACACAACACGTAATGTAGCTAACACTTCTATTGTCCTAGCTATGCCATAGCATTTCTAAGTGCTTTTCACATATTAATGTTTTTATTCCTTAAGACAGTCTTAAGAGGTGGATATTGTTATCTCTATCTCACAGACTGGAGAGTTAACGCACAGGGAGGGTAAATGTTAGGCCAAAGTCACATAACTGGGACTCAAACCTAGACAGTCTGACTCCAGAATCTACCCTCTTAACCAGGTCAACATGTTGCCTCTCAGAATAGGCCCTTAGCAAACATTTGTTAAGAAACACATATGTGCCAGGCTGAGTTGGGTGTTCTATCTATTCTCTTGGTCCTCATAGAGTTTACATATTAGAACTAGACATTAAAAAAAAAAAAAAATTAAGACATTAGGCAGGAAGAAATGTGATGGGCTTGAGAAAATTCTTCACTCTGCATCACAATGTTTCAATACTGAACACTTTAGGAAAAAGTGTCCTATATATTTAATGATTTCTTTGGGGCAGGGGCAACTTTTCTACATAGGGCCCTATCGTAGACACAACTTCTGCTGCTCAGTATTTTTGACCTTTGTGTCAAAAACACAAAAATGCATTACTTTCCCATTAGGGAGGAGAAAAATGTTAACTTTACATGGTGGCATAGAACAAAAATAATGAAAACAAATCAGTAATATGTGTTAAGTTGACTCATCTGCCCTATACAAAACCCACTGCCGTCAAGTCAATTCCAACTCATGGTAACCCTATAGAACGGGGAAGAACTGCCCTATAGGGTTTCAAAGGCTATAATTTTTATGGAAGCAGGCTACCTCATCTGTATCCCAGGGAGATGCTGGTGGGTTCAAACCGCCAACCTTTCGGTTAGCAACCCAGCGCTTAACCACCACACCACCAGGGCTCCTTTTGTCCTATCCAACCTCGTATTTTTTGACCTTATGCCCCGTCATACTAATGGCAAATAATAATTACCAGATAAAAGGAGACAAAATGGGAAATCATAAACAACTCCTTATTCTCTGAAAATAATTTATCTTCCTCATTTCTAAATTTTAGGAGCCAAATTCTACATCTGGTGCTGTATGTTAAATAAATAATTTGATTGTCTATGGCAGGGGTGGCAAACTACAACCCATAGCCAAATCTGACCTGTTTCTTGATCTTGTAAATACAGTTTTATTGGGGCAGAGCCACACTTGTTTTACATGAGAAGTCATGTATGAATTGCCCATGGCTGCTCCTGCACTACAATGGTAGAATTGAGTAGTTGCATCAGACTGTCTGGCCCACAAAGCCTAAAATCTTTACTATCTGGCCTTTAAAAAAAATTGCCAACCAAACTCTGGTCTATAAATATGAAACCAGTTGCTGAACCACTGATAGGAAGTCAGGTATTTTGAGTGCTCCTTATCCTATAGTCGGTATTGATGTAGCCACTTTTTTTGCTTTACCTTGCAAATCACTACTAACTCGTGCTCAAAGAAGGGCCCACTAAAAATACAATGAACAGAGCTCTAGTCCCGTCAGATCATTAAACCCACATCCCTGCTATGATTGACCTTATTTTCAAATGTTGGCTGTTAGTATTAAATTTACTATTAAGCATCTTTGTTTTTGGTGCTGTGCCAAGCACTAGACTTATTTCTATTTATCACCATTTTACATGTTATAATCTAAATATCTAAACTAATAATGAAAGAAGACATCAGAACTCTTTTTCTGCTAGAAATTTAATTTCTCTTTGCTCTGAATATTTTGATAGAAATGACAAATAGACAAACTTCAAGAAAGAGAATTATAATGAAACTTGCATTCCAGGAAGTTATGTCAAAGAGCTTTTTAAAAAAGACTTCCTGTTTAATTTTGGGGGGAAGGAAAAGGAGTGAGTAATTTCAGATATTCTTTTCTTTATAACAACAAACCAAGCTTAATTAAGGGAGACAAAATATTGATTTGCAAAGGCAAGCAGAGATGAATGCCTAATATAATCATTTTCTTAGCTTTGAGTTCACATACCAGCTGGCTTGAACTGTGGGTGATATAGACAATTAAAACCGAATAAAAGGCTTGAGAATCTTACTTATCTGGCTTCCTATTCCTTTTGATGTTGCCCAAATCACAACCCTGCCGTGTTCTCTGAATAATAAATCAAGTAGAAATTCCCGTTGATTTAATGAATGTTTTTTTTTTTTTCAGATATGACCATTGCAGTATGCCGTATCTTCTACAGGCATTAAGTGTAAATTGATGAAGCAAGTTACTAAAAATAGTAACATTCTATTAACTAATTTTATGATAAGAAAATTCAATAGCTAAAGGTGGTACGCTATCATTTTAGCCACTTTGACTGAATTAATAAATTTCCAATCAAGGCTGTTGAACAACTGTCTTTCATTTCTCTAACTTTTTTTTTCTAAAAAATTTCAAACACGCAGAAAAATTGAACAAAACTAAATATTCACCATCAAGATTCAGCAATAGATAATACTATATTTGCATTTGTCTGCTTTATCTCTAGTATTTTAAAATCTACAACAGTCTCCCCAGCTTTTAAATTTGTGCATTTAAGTACACTGCCTTTCAAAAAAAGCAAGACTTTTTTCATAGACTGTCCCACCTTCTGTAGGTATTTGATTGTTCTTTCTTGGTGTTGTTTAGCTTTTTTCTCTACCACCTATTTCTGGAAAACTGGAAGTTTGATCTAAAGACTTGATTAGATTAAAAATAAACATTTTGAGCAAAGATATTTTATAAGCAATGTCGTGAACTTCATTTTGCCTCATATCAAGAGGCACACAATGTCCGGATATCCCAACTTCAGTGATGTTAAGTTTGATCACATACTATAGTTTATATGATGACCAGCAGATCTCTCCATTGTAAAGGTATGTTTTTCTTTGGCAATGTGTGTATATCTTATACTCTATCAAGATTTTACCTAATGGTTATAACCTCCATATATCACCTATACCTGAATTAGTTATTTCATTTGGAAGATCATGAAACTGTGATTTTGTAATTCTATTATTTTTTCTATATATACCAACTGACATTATTTTGTGAAGAAAGTGCTTTTTCTCCTAAAAAATAGCTCAGCACCTCCTCATTAATTGCCAGTTGTCAGAGTAAGGAATTGGTGTAATAGTAGGATGACTGTATGCTCTAGTTTGTCCAGGACAGTCCTGGTTATGCCAGTTGCCCCAGCTTAAATATTATCATGCTCCCATTCACTCAAAAATTTTTACCAGATTGGTCAATAAATTATAAAATTATTCTGTGTATTGATGCTGTTAGTTGTAGTTGAATTGATTTCGACTCATGGTGACCCCATGTGTGCAGGGTAGAACTACTCCATAGGGTTTTCAAAGCCGTGACCTTTTGGAAGCAGATTGCGAGTCCTCTCTTCCAAAATGGTTCTGGGTGTGTTCACATTGACAAGTTTTTAGCTAGTAGTCAAGTCTTTAACCTCTTTCTCTCTCTCTTTCACTTTCAGAATCGTTATGGATGTCTGTTTATCTATTCAGTGCTTTGCAATCAGTTATGCCTTTTGTAGTGAAATGAGTTCCTTTCTGTGGTCTTTTGCCTCGGTTCTCTGGAAAAACAGCTTGAGAGATTTTCCCCCTAACCTTTGCCCTAGTTTTCTGCCCCACAGGGTTCATTACTTTTGTCCAGGTTGATTGATATTTCCTGGATAAATTGTAAACAACTTGGTTTGATACTTTCTGCCTGGCTCTGGGCTGCAGCCTGCCCTGTTATTTGTATGCACCTTGCAGGGTTTGGTCAATAGATGATGCAAATGAAGTGAGTTGTAGCCCAGCTGCACCTACTATGCAAATGATGTGTCTGTAGCCTACTAATAGAAAATTGGTCAGTTTGTGGCCCCCACTGGAAGAGGCTGTGCCTTGAAATTGAAAAGGAGTTGTATATATATATATGCAGCCACCCCCACAGAAGTTGAGCAGATAGAAAGAAGCTGGAAGAGAATCAGCAGGAAAAAGGAGAAGGAAGAAAGAAAAGAGAAGAAGGCGGGAGAGAGGAGGCCAAGGGCCAAGGGCTGTAACACTGTAGACAGCTCAGGCCTGGAAGAGGCCCAGGAGCAGATCCAGCAGCAACAGTGACAGGGCCAAGAGGAGCCTGTCCTGAGGAGGCTGAGAGGAGCCCATCATGATGGGGCTAAGAGGAGCCCTGTCCTGAGAGCGAGCGAGCGAGAGAGAGAGAGAAAGAGAGAGAGAGAGATGCATGGCTGAAGGAGCTGTCCTCCACTGAAGAAGGGAGAATTTACTTGCATGCTTGTTGATCCTGATCCCAAGCTGTATCCTGTTACTTCCTTAATAAACTACTTAACTTTAAGAATGGTCTGTGAGTTCTGTGTAGCCATTGCAATGGATTATCAAACCCAGAAGAAAAGTAGAGAGTGTCATAGGAGGGATTACTGGTGTCAGAATTGGTAAACAGGTTGGAGCATGGAGTTATGTCCGACTTCTACCTCATAGGGATCAGTCTTGGGCTGATCTTAATTCACATTATCCCTCACGAAGTTAGATAGGTTCTGATGATGCAATTACTGCTATTTCAATCATTTTACACCTTTTGATACCAAAATCTTTTATATTCAAGAAATTATAGCAAGTACCCTTTTTGATACTGAAATCTCAATACTCAAGTACTCAAGTTTCAAATTTGGCTTTTGTGAATCTCTTAAACCTGGTTTCTGTGTCCTTTTGACAAACTCTAGTGCTATTTGAATGAATTACTGCTTTCCAGAATAACAAGATGTTACAGTTTCACTTTGTATTTTCTATGCTCCAGGTCTGAATTTAGCCATTTCCTCAAGAACATCTGATTTCTTTTAGAAGGAAATAGTAGTTAGAATTTTTTCAGAATATTTCTGAAGTTGTCAAGAATTTCATTTTATTTGGATCCACAATCAACACCCATGGGAGCAGTGGTCAAGAAATCAACATATGGCATTGGGCAAATCTGCTGCCAAAGAACTCTTTAAAGTGTTGAAAAGCAAAGATGTCACTTTGAGGACTAAGGTGCACCTGAACAAAGCCATGATATTTTCAATCACCTCATACGCATGCAAAAGCTAGACTACAAATAACGAAGACCGAAGAAGAATTGATGCCTTCGAATTACGGTGTTGGCGAAGAATAGAACTAACAAGTATGTCTTGGAAGAAGTACAGCCAGAGTGCTCCTTGGAAGCTAGGATGGCAAGACTGTCTCAGGTACTTTGGACATGTTATCAGGAGGGTCCTGTCCCTGGAGAAGGACATCATGCTTGATAAAGTAGAGGTCCAGCAAAAAAGAGGAAGACCCTCATTGAGATGGATTGATACAGGGGCTATAACAATGGACTCAAACATAGAAATGATTGTGAGGATGGCACAGGACTGGGCAGTATTTTGTTCTGTTTACACAGGGTCGCTATGAGTTGGAACCAACTCGACAGCACCTAACAACAACAACAGTAGTTAGAAACCAAGAGCTAAGTATCAGGAGTAGGCAATTTTACCAGGTGTTACTGCTCCAAGGCCATTTCAGCACATAAAGCTAGGATATATCTAAAAAAAAAAAAACCCCACTGCCGTCGACTGCCGTCGAGTCAATTCTGACTCATAGCAACCCTATAGGACAGAGTAGAACTGCCCCATGGAGTTTCCAAGGAGCGCCTGGCAGATTTGAACTGCCGACCTCTTGGTTAACAGCCGTAGCAATTAATCACTACACCACCAGGGTTTCCATTAAAAAAAAAAAAACTAAATATAAATATATTTAAATATATTTTTATATTATAGTTTCCAATTAAAATTTAACATTATGGTGTTTTTCTTAATTTCTTTGGCTTTGTATTTATACTGTTTGCCTTATACTGAAAAAGTTGGTGTCTAATAAAAACATCTACCTTATCCTACAATATGCATAAAATGGTTACAAAATAAAAATACCAAAATATTTATTAACAATGGAACTCTGAGTATGGTTTATGATTTTTGTTTCAGTTTCTTTTTCTTCTTAGACTATGTTCTACTAAGGATATGCAGCCTAAATACTGGGTCCAAAGTCATTTGAACATTTGTCTGGTAAAAAACACCACAAACAAATTAAAGAGCCAAACGACAAACTGGAAAAATGTTTTTAGTTTAAATCATACACAGTTAATATTTCAAACACAAAAAGAGGTACTATGAAACAGAAAAATATAAAAAACAACAAAAATATGGTAAAGATATAAGCAAATATTCACCAAAAAAAGAAATGCAAGTGACTGTTAACATATAAAAATGAGCTTAACCTTTAATCATAGTAAGGTGAGTGAAATTAAAACTTTATTGAGGTACAAATTTTACTGTCATGCTGGCAAAAATCCAAAGAAGAAAAGATAACTGAAAAATCTTCAAATATTTGGAAATTAGTCAACATGCTTTTAAATCACCCTTATGCAAAAGAAGTTACAACAGAAATTAAAAAGTATTTTGGACTGAATTGACTCGACAGCAACTTGTTTTTGTTTTTTTTTTAAATAATTTTTATTGTGCTTTAAGTGAAAGTTTACAAATCAAGTCAGTCTCTCACACAAAAATCCATATACACCTTGCTACACACTCCCAATTACTCTCCCCCTGATGAAACAGCCCGCTATCTCCCCCCACTCTCTCTTTTCTTGTCCATTTCGCCAGCTTCTAACCTCCTCTACCCTCTCATCTCCCCTCCAGGCAGGAGATGCCAACATAGTCTCAAGTGTCCACCCGATCCAAGAAGCTCACTCCTCACCAGCATCCCTCTCCAACCCATTGTCCAGTCCAATCCGTGTTGAAGAGTTGGCTTCTGGAATGGTTCCTGTCCTGGGCCAACAGAAGGTCTGGGGGCCATGACCACTGGGGTCCCCCTAGTCTCAGTCAGACCATTAAGTCTGGTCTTATGAGAATTTGGGGTCTGCATCCCACTGCTTTCCTGCTCCCTCAGGGGTTCTCTGTTGTGTTCCCTGTCAGGGCAGTCATCGGTTGTAGCCAGGCACCGTCTAGTTCTTCTGGTCTCAGGATGATGTAATCTCTGGTCCATGTGGCCCTTTCTGTCTCATGGGCTCATAATCACCTTGTGTCCTTGGTGTTCTTCATTCTCTTTTGATCCAGGTGGGTTGAGACCAATTGATGCATCTTAGATGGCTGCTTGCTAGCATTTAAGACCCCAGACGCCACTCTTCCCAAAGTGGGATGCAGAATGTTTTCTTAATAGATTTTATTATGCCAATTGACTTAGATGTCCCCTGAAACCATGATCCCCAGACCCCTGCCCCTGCTACGCTGGCCTTCAAAGCATTCAGTTTATTCAGGAAACTTCTTTGCTTTTGGCTTAGTCCAATTGTGCTGACCTCCCCTGTATTGTATGCTGTCTTTCCCTTCACCTAATGTAGGTCTTATCTACTATCTAATTAGTGAATGCCCCTCTCCCGCCCTCCCTCCTCTCATAACCACAAAAGAATGTTTTCTTCTCAGTCTGAACTGTTTCTCAGGTTCTTATAATAGTGGTCTTATACAATATTTGTCCTTTTGCAACTGACTAACTTCACTCAGCATAATGCCTTCCAGGTTCCTCCATGTTATGAAATGTTTCACAGATTCGTCACTGTTCTTTATCGATGCATACTATTCCATTGTGTGGATACACCATAATTTATTTATCCATTCATCCGTTGATGGGCCCCTTGGTTGCTGCCATCTTTTTGCTACTGTAAACAGTGCTGCAATAAACATGGGTGTGCATATATCTATCCGTGTAAAGGCTCTTATTTCTCTAGGATATATTCCAAAGAATGGGATTGCTGGATTGTATGGTAGTTCTATTTCTAGCTTTTTAAGGAAGCGCCAAATCGATTTCCAAAGTGGTTCATAAATATTTAATATGGTTATATCTTCTTGGTGTATTGTCCCTTTAATCATTATATAGTGTCCTTCCTTATCCTTTCTGATGGATTTAACTTTAAAGTCTATTTCGTCAGAAATTAATATTGCCACTCCTGCTCTTTTTTGATTGTTTGCTTGATACATTTTTCCCATCCTTTGAGTTTTAGTTTGTTTGTGTCTCTAAGTCTGTGGTGTGTCTCTTATAGGCAGCATATAGATGGATCTTGTTTTTTAATCCATTCTGCCACTCTCTATCTCTTTATTGGTGCAATTAGTCCATTTACATTCAGCGTAATTATGGATAGGTATGAATTTAGTGCTATCATTTTGATGTCTTTTTTTGTGTGTTGACAGCTTCTTTTTCCCACTTGATTTTATGTGCTGAGTAGATTTTCTTTGTATATTGTTCTTTCCTCATATTTGTTGTTGATTTTGTTTCTGCTGAGTCTGTATTTTTCCCTTGTATTTTAATTTGATGAGTAGGATAGTTTGTCTCCTTTGTGGTTACCTTATTATTTACCCTATCTTTTTAAATTTAAAACTAACTTTTATTTCTTTGTATCGCCGTATCTTCTTCTCCGTATGGAAGATGTATGATTACATTTCTTAGTCCCTCTTTATTATTTTAATGTTGTCTTCTTTTATATAATAACATCGCTGTTACCCTGTGTTGGGCTTCTTTCTTTTTTTTTTTTTAATCTTGCTTTGTGTTTTTGGATTTCCCTGGCTGGGTTGACTTCTGGTTGCTGTGCCCAGTGTTCTAGTCTTGGGTTGATACCTGATATTATTGGTTTTCTAACCAAAGAACTCCCTTTAGTATTACCTGTAGTTTTGGTTTGGTTTTTATGAATTCCCTCAGCTTGTGTTTATCTGGAAATGTCTTAATTTCATCTTCATATTTAAGAGACAGTTTTGATGGATATATGATTCTTGGTAGGCAATTTTTTTCCTTCGATTTTTTAAATATGTCATCCCATTGCCTTCTTGCCTGCATGGTTTCTGCTGAGTAGTCCGTGCTTATTCTTATTGGTTCTCCTTTGTAGGTGACTTTTCGTTTATCCCTCGCTGCTCTTATAATTCTCTTTATCTTTGGTTTTGGCAAGCTTGGTTATAATATGTATTGGTAACTTTATTTTCAGATCTACCTTCTGTGGAGTTTGATGAGCATCTTGCATAGATATCTTCTCATCTTTCACAATATCAGGAAAGTTTGCTGCCAACAAATCTTCAACAGTTTTCTCCATATTTTCTGTTATCTCTGCCTGTTCTGGTACTCTAATTACTCATAGGTTATTTCTCTTGATAGAGTCCTACACGATTCTTAAGGTTTCTTCATTTTTTTAAATTCTTTTATCTGATGTTCTTCAAATGTATTAGTGCCAAGTGATTTATCTTCGAGTTCAGAAATTCTAGCTTCTACTTGCTCAATTCTGCTCATCTGACTTTCTGTTGAGTTGTCTACTTCTGTAATTTTATTGTTAATCTTCTGAATTTCTGATTGCTGTCTGTCTATGGATTTTTCCAGCTTATTAAACTTTTCATTATGTTCCTGAATAATCTTTCTAATTTCTTCAGTTGCATTACCTGTGTGTTCCTTGGCTTGTTCTGCATATTGCCTCATTTCCTTCCCGATGTCTTGAAGGGTTCTGTATATTAAACTTTTGTATTCTGCATCTGGTTATTCCAGGCATGCATTTTCATCTAGAAGATCCCTGGATTCTTTGTTTTGAGAACCTGTTTAGGTGATCATGGTCTGTTTCTTTATGTGACTTGATATTGAGTATTGTCTCTGAGCCATCAATAAGTTATTTTATTAGTTTATGCTTGCGTACTGTGTTGTAGCTGCTTTCTTTTTTTGTTTTGGTATACCCCTATGGGTTGCTTGTGTGAGCTAGCTTGATTATTTTCACCTTTAAAGCTCTGACATCCTATCCCCAGCTGGCTAGAGCTGTTATCAGGTATATCAGTCTAGGAGTCCATTCAGTTTTCTTGTATGAATTCAGCTCAGGTTTCCAGGTAGCTGATCATCAAGTGTGTGGTACAGGCTCTGTCCTACAGTCTTAGAGGGGCAGGGGTGATTGGTGTATATACTGGTATCTGATTGCAGTAGGGGGTCACACTCTGAACAAGGCAGGGAGCTGAGAACCCACCCCCAAGTGTCTCTGAGGAAAATGTGTCTCTGTTCCCTAGAGCGCGCTGGCGGGTGGGTTCTGCAGAGGGACCATGGGCATGCAAAATTTTTGGTTGTAAAGACTGGGAGGTACCAATTATCTTTGGACCCGTGTCGCGGGTAGCTGGGTGACCTGAGTGAAGCTACCAGTCCTTAGGTCCCTGATGTGGGTAGGTGAGGACCTTGTTTAATAGGCAAAGGAATGTCAAACGTCAAACACCCACCTCTGCACTGCACAGTTGAAAGCGTTGGAGTTTGCCAACAAGGGCCTATTCTCCTGAAATAGGCCCACACAGGTCTGAGCCACTTCTGTCCTGAGCTCCCCTGGTTAATGGAGGTAGCAAACTATCTTTTCCCCCCATTTGCAAATTTTTTCCTTCCCCAAGGCTGGGAGGATGGCTCTAGGTGCTCACCAGGGTCTATCTCAGGCCCAGGGATTCAGCCGCTGAAGCCAGCTTGAGGGGGCGGGAGGTGTTAAAATATACTCAAGTACTTAGCTTTTGCCCAGAGCACCACTCTCCTCAGGTTCCAGAGGTGTGAGTGGGCTGTGTGGCTGGCTGCTTCTGCCTAAGGAAACTGTGGCCAAACCCTAGGGCCAGCCCTCTGCTGCCACCTCTGCCACTCCGGGACTGGTGCCTGAGAGCTCCACACGATTCAGGCCCGGTAACTCCTCTCCACTTCTGAATGGCCTCTTCCTCCCCCTGCCCCTCAGTTCGTTGTCTAAGCTTGCCTTTGATGCTCAGGGCTCCCAGCTTGTCACAAATATACTTGTTTCACTTGTTTTTTGGGGCCTTTGTTATAAAGAGGGCTGGATGGAAGCGACTGTCTATTCTGCCGTCTTGGCTCCCAAGTCAGCAACTTGTTTTTTGTTTAAGTATAAAGAAAACTAATATATTTCAAAATTTGTGGGATGCAGTTAAAGCAGTGTTTACAGAGAAATGTGTATGCTTAAATGCTTATTTTACTAAAATAGAAGGGTATACAATCAATGATCTTAACTTGTATCTTAATAAGTTAAAAAAAAAAAAAAAGAGAGCAAATAAAACCCAAGAAAGTTGAAGGAAGTAAATAATATTAGAATAAACAGAAGTAAAACAGGAAATGGATAAATAATAAAGATCAATTAAATTAACAGCTGGTTCTTTAAAAAGCTCAACTAAAGTGATAAACTTCAAGCAGCTGGATCAAGGAAAAAAAGAGAGAAGATACAAATTATCATTATCAAGAATGAAATAAGAGATGTCACTATGGATCTGACAGTCACTGAAAGGATAATAACAGCATAGACAAACAACTCTATTCAAACAAATTTGAGTTCTTAAATGAATTGTGCAAATTCCTTGAAAGGCATAAAATACCAAAAGTGAATCATGGAGAAACAAATACCTGAATATATTTATATCTATTAATTAAAAAGCTCACCAAAAAAGAAAATCCAGGCCCAGATGACTTCATTAGAGAATTCTAATGAATGTTGAAGGAAGAAATAAAACCAATCTTAAGCAAACTCTTTTAGAAAAAAGAGGAGGCGGCAACATTTTCTAAAGAATTTTATTAGTCCAGCATTAGCTTGACACCATATCCAGAAAAAGACATTACAAGAAAACAAAGCGAAAGACTAATACCTCCCAAAAAACTGGATGCAGAAATCCTTAACAAAATATCAGCAAATCAAATCAAGCAACATAAAAACAAATACACCTACTCCTCACTTATTGACTATCTCATTATTCAACATTCCACATTTATGACAATAATAAAAAATCCACTATCCAACTATTTTTCTCACTAAAGATATATATTTTTCTCAGTAATGAATACTGAGGTGTGAGGCAAGAGTAATGCTGGCTGTGATGGTTAAGGTTATGTGTCAACTTGGCTGGGCCATCAATCTTAGTGGTTTGGCAGTTGTGCAATGATAGAATTTGGCAGCTGTGTAATGATGTAGTCATCCTTCATTTGAGGATCTGATGTGGTCATCCTCTATATTCACATAACTCTGATTTTTGCACAATAACCTGGTCTTTGGAGCCAAACCACGTCGATAAGTAAGGAGTTGGCGTAATACATAATGACCAAGTGGGATCATCCCAGGATTTTATAAATGGTTTAAATTACAAACTCAGTCAAAGTAATTCTCTATGTAAAGTGAATAATGAAGAAAAACATATGATCATCTCAGTAGTTGCAGTAAAAGCATTTTATAAAGTACATCATCCATTCATTATAAAAGTTTTCATCAAAATATAAATATTAGGGTATAGAAAAAACATTCAGTCAATATCATACTTAATGATGAAAGACTGAATGTTTTCCTGCTAAGATACAGAACAAGGCAAGAATGCCTGCTCTTACATGCTCTATTCCCTTTCTACTGGAAGTCCTAGCCTGTGCAATAAATAAGGAAAAGAAATAAAGCATATTTATTGGAAAGGGAGTTGTGAAACTGTTTTTATTTTTTGTATATCCTGATCGTATACACAGGAATTCCTAAAGTACCAAAAATGTTCCTCTAACTAGTAAATGAATGCAACAACATCACATGACACGAGATATACTTTGCCAAAAACAATATTTATCTTGTTGTTGTTAGGTGCCTTCGAGTCAGCTCCAGCTCAAAGAGACCTAAATTTGAATACCTGTAACAAATTGAAATGTTGCCTAGTCCTGTGCCATCCTTACAACTGTTGTAATGTTTGAGTCCCCACTATGTCAATCTATTTCATTGAGGGTCTCCCTCTTTTTTGCTGACCCTCTACTTTACCAAACATGATGTCTTTCTTCATCTATTGGTTCCTCCTTATGACATGTCCAAAGTAAGTGAAACAAAGACTCACTATCCTCACTTCTAAAGGGTATCTGGCTGTACGTCGTCCAAGACAGATTCGTTTATTCTTATGGCAGTCCATGGTATATTCAATATTCTTCACCAACATCAATTCTTTGTTGTTTAGTCTACTGTTTTCATTGTCCAGCTTTTATATGCATAAGAAAAAAGCGTAAGAAGGGATTGAAAATACCACAGCTTGGGTCAGGTGCACCTTGTCATTAGAGTGATACCTTTGCTTTTTAATACTTTAAAGAGGTATTTTGCAGCAGATTTGCCCAATGCAATACATTTTTTGATTTCATCAAAAAACAAAGTGATGAGACAGTTTCAACAAAATATGTGCAATACCTATACACTGAAAACTACAATACATTGTTGAATAAAATTAAAGGAGATCTAAACAATTTGGGAGACATACAATGTCCATAAATTGGAAGGCTGAATATTGTTAAGGTACCAATTTTCTCTAAATTTGTTTATAGATTTAACACTATCCCAGTAAAATCCCAGATTTTTCTGAAAAAATTGTTAAACAATTGTAACATTTATATAGAAATACAAAGAATATAGAATTTTGAAAAATAAGAATACATTTGGAGAACCTATACTCTCTAAAGGAGTCCTGGTGGCACCGTAGTTAAGCACTCAATTGCTAACTGAAAGGTCAGTGGTTCAAATCCACCTGCCACTCCATGGAAGAAAGGTGTGGCAGTTTGCTTCTATAAAGATTTACAACCTTGGAAACCCTATGGCACAGTTCTTCTCTGCCCTACAGGTCATTATGAGTCAGAATTGACTAGATGGGATTGGGTTTTGGGGTTTTTCTACTCCCTGAAATCTACAGTAATCAAGACAGTATGATATTGGTATAGTGTAGACACATAGACCAATGGAACAGAATTGAAGAGTGAAAAATAAAACCAAGTCTATATGGTCAACTATTTTGTTTTACAAATTTCTAAGATAATTCAGTGGTTAAAAAATTTCTTTCAATAAATGGTGCTAGAATAACTGGGTAGTTGTATGAAAAAAGAAAAAAAAGAAAGAAACTCAGCACTTTCCTTACATCATACACAAAATTTGATTCAAAATGGATCATAGACCTAAAACATAAGAAACATAGACCTAAAACTTCTAAAAAATAACATATGAGACTATTGTCTAGCTAATTATTTTCTGCATATACTTAGCATTGATTTTTGTTAATTTTATATCTTGATGCCTCATGGAATAATATTTTTGTTTGTCATCGCATTTTCATTGATACTTTTGGGACTTTCAAGCACATTGTCATAATTGGTACATACACAGTGTTCCCTTTTCTTTCATAATAATTATATTCTTAATTTTTTTCTGTATTATTACGTTAAACAATAAGAGTAAACAGTAACGGAAATAATAGGCTTCCTTGTCTTGTTCCTGTCTTAGTGAGAATTTATCTAGCATTTCTTCATAAATAAATGCTAGCTTTTGGTTTGAGGAACACACACATACATACACACATGTAATCTTGTTGAGGAAGGATTCGTTGAATCTTACTTCATAAGTATTTTTTAAATTAAAAATTGAATTTTCAAATGCCTCTTAAGCATCTAGGGAGAAAGATATGTCATTTCATTTCCTTAAATCTATTAATGTGCTGAATTATATTAATGGATTTTTCAAATGTTGAACCATTCTTGTATAATGCATTCTTACATTAAGGGGATAAACCCTACTTGGTCAGGATATATTACTTCTTAATGTGCTGTTTAATTTTGCTTGCTAATATTTTGAGATTTTTTTCATTGATATTCATAAATAAAATTGGTCTGTAGTTTCCATTGTTTTGGGTTCCTTCCTTATAGTTTAAATATTATACTCAGTTCATAAAATTAATTTGGATGCTTTCCTTCTTCCAGTATCCTCTGTGATATTATTATTTGTCATTTGCTTCTCTTCTTGATCTGTATGTTTTTTGGGAGGACATATATGGAGACATTAGAATTTGCTAATGGCCCTTATACAATAGAATCCTGTATTATTTTTTTATCATTACATAACCAATGCATACTTAGTGAAGAAAACTTATAAAGTACAAATAAGAAAAAATACAATAAAATGATAAAGTTAATAAAAGCAACAATCTTTTACTATTTTCAGTAATTTTTTCACCTGATGATAACAAATGCAACGGTACTCTGCATCAAAAAAATTGTGTTTTAAAAGTGTCTTCTTTCTGTGTAAGTCGTCCTGAGAAACCTAGCTTTCAATTTATTAATACATTTTTATTGCCTTTATGTTGAAATATTTTGAGGTACATGGTTCTTATAATAAGCTAATTCTATAATGTTGTAAAGGTAAAAGGTGGCCCTTTAAGCCATTGGAAAGATCTAACCAACCACATGGCGTCATGATTATAAAATTATTTATAGGAGCAGCGATTGGCTAAAATGAAGGCTGCCATTCTGAGAGCAGGGAACTTTCCTTAAATGCTTATTTTAACCTCCCCCTTTTAAAGAATCATCTACACACTCACTGAACTTACACAGTAGGTACTAATGTCCAGATTCTGCTTTATGCCTGGTTCAGACTCCCAGTTACAGGTACCATCACATGGATACCTGGTAAGTATTTTTTTTTCTCATTAAACAGTTGGTACCCATATTGTTTTATGACATTGGTTAACAACCCCACAACATGTTAACACTCTCCCTTCTCGACCTTGGGTTCCCTATTACCAGCTTTCCTGTCACCTCGTGCCTTCTAGTCCTTGCCCCTGGGCTGTTATGCCCCTTTAGTCTCCTGATACATATTTTTTAAGACAGGAGAAAAAAAGCTTTCTATTTTTTCCTCTGTTTATCTTTTAGTATCTTCCTACGGGTTGTTTGAACGTTTTGTTTTTTTTTTGATGATTCCATCTTGATTTATTTATGGTTCCGTTCAGTGTTTCCTTCTGCATAGCTTTCATAGTGGTTGTTCTGGGCATTAGACTATGTGCACATGACTTATCACAGCCTACTGATGTTTTACTACTTCGAGTGAAGTTTAGAGAGCTTACTTTTTTTTACATGCCTGCTCCCTTCCCACTTTTAAGTATAGTTGTCTTAAATATTTCCTCCATATACATAGAGCACCACATTAGATGGTGTTAAAATTTTTGCTTCAGTTATCGGGTATGATTTAAGAAACTCAAGTGAACTAGGATCGCCTATTATATTTACCCCTATTATAACCCATCCTGATGTTCTTCATTCCTTTATGAAGTTCCAAGCTTTCTCCCATTTTTATTTCTTTTCCATTTAGAGAATGTTCTTTAGTCATTCTTTTAGGTAGGTTTCCCAGAAACAAGTTCTCTTACTTTTTCTTTCATCTAAGAATGTCTTTATTTTTCCTTCATTCCTGAAGAATATTTTCACTGGATATAGAATTTGTGGTTGAGTTCCTTTTTTTTTTTTTTTCCTTTTCTTTAGCACTTGACAAACATTGTGCCACTTCGTCCTGGCCTTCATGGTTTCAGATGAGAAATTTATTGTCATTTGGATTGGTGTTTCCCTATAAGTAATATGTAATTTCTGCCTGGATGCTTTCAAGATTTTTTTTTTTTTTTGTCTTTAGTCTTAGAAGTTTAATTATGATGCGTTTTGGCATGGATTTTTTGGGTTTATTCTGTTCAAGATTTGCTCAGTTTTTTGAATCTAGGTTTAAGCCTTTCACCAAATCTGGGGATTTTTTTAGCCATTATTTCTTTGAATATGTTTTCAGTATCTTTCTCTCCTCTTCTTTTGAGACTTTAATGATGTGAAAGTTTGCTCTTTTGTAATGTCCCACAGATTCCCTGAGGATTTGTTTAAATTATCTTCAGTCTGTTATTTCTCTATTGTTCATAATGGGTAAATTCTATTGTTCTGGCCTCAAGTTTACTAATCTATCCTCGGTCATTTCCACCCTACTATTAAGCTCATCCAGGGAATTTTTTTTTTCCCTTTCCAGTTATTGTATTTTTCAGTTCTATAATTTATACTTGGTTCTTTTGTTCTAATTTTTATTTCTGTGCTAGGGTTTTATATTTTTTATATTTTTCAAGATAATTTGTAATTGCTCATTAAAGCACTTTTTTTATGATGTTGTTGTGTGCTGTCGAGTCAATTCTAGCTCATAGAGACCCCATAGGACAGAGTAGAACTGGGTTCCAAGGAGCAGCCAGTGGATTTGAACTGCTGATCTTTTGGTTAACAGCCAAATGCTTAACCACTGTGCCACTGGGGCTCCTTTTTTTATGACAGTAGCTTTAAAAAATCCTTGTCAAATTGTTCCAACATCTGATTCATCCTAGTGCTACTTTCTTGGTGAAAATGTGCATGGCTCAGTTCCTGGTCTTCTCTGAGGAGTGGAGTGGAAGCACAGCTCCCCATTGGGCCTGCTGACACTAGGGGAGGTGTAGGGGAAATGGAGTTTTAATTTTCCCTACCTCTTACCACCTCTGTCTTTTTGATGCCAGGGGAGGGCGGAAGCTCAGCTCCTCACTGGGCCCTGGGGAGGGGATGAGTGAGACAAGTAGACTGTAGAATACCCTGCATTATATGACTACCCTGCCTGGTATCATCTCATTCCACCTCCTTGATGCTGGGTGAGCATGGAGGTTAAGTTCTCCAGTGGGCCTCAGTGACATAGGGTGTCTCAGTTATCTAGTGCTGTTTTATTCTCTCACAGTTTAGGAGGCTAGAAATCTGAATTCAGGACACCATCTCCAGGGGAAGGCTTTCTCTCTCTGTCAGCCCTGCGAGAAAGCCCTTGTCATCAGTCTTCCCCTGGTCTAGGAGCTCTCAGCATACAGACCCTGGTTCAAAAGACACTCTCTGCTCCTGGTTCTTCTTGCTGGTGGTAATGGGGTCCCTCTCCTCTCTGCTCAATTCTCTCTTTTATACCTCAAAAAAAAAAAAAAAAAAAGATTCCAGGTACAATTCTTAGTTATCTAGTGCTGCTATAACAGAAATACCACAAGTAGATAACTTTAACAAAGAGAAATTTATTCTCTCACAGTTTAGGAAGCTCAAAGTCTGAATTCAGGGCACCAGCTCCAGGGGAAGGATTTCTCCCTCTGTTGGCTCTGGGAGAAGGTCCTTGTCATCAGTGTTCCCCCAATCTAGGAGGTTCTCTGTGCAGGAACCCCAGGTCCAAAGAATGCATTCTGCCCCTGGTGCTGCTTTCTTGGCGGTATGAGGCCCCCCATGTCTCTTTGCTTGTTTCTCTCTTTATATCTCAAAAGAGATTGACTTAAAACACAACCTAATCTTGTAGATTGAGTCCTGACTCATTAACTAACTGCCAGTAATCCTGCCTCATTAACATCATCATAGAGGTAGGATTTAAAACACATAGGAAAATTGCATCAGATGACAAAACGGTGGACAATCACACAATACTGGGAATCATGGCATAGCCAAGTTGGTACACATTTTTGGGGAACACGATTCAATCCAGACCATTACCTAATCCTGTAGATTGAGTCTTGCCTCAACATAACTGCCTCTAATCCTGCCTCATTAATATTGTTAAAAAAAGCAACCAAACCCATTGCCATCAAGTTGATTCAGACTCACAGTGACCCTACTGGACAAAGTAGAACTGCCCGTAGGGTCTCAAAGGATCAGCTGGTGGATTCAAACTGCCAACCTTTTGGTTAGCAGCCATAGCTCTTAACCACTGCACCACTAGAGGTTAGGATTTACAACACATAGGATAATCACATCAGATCACAAAATGGTGGACAAACACAAGATACTTTGAATCATTGGCCTACCCAAGTTGGTACATATTTTTGGGTGACATATTCTACCCTTTGGTCTCCCAAAACCCTAAATTCATGCCCTTGCCACATGTAAAACATTTACCCTGTCATATCACCCCGTCCAAAAGTCTTAAGTCAACTCCAGGTCCAAATTCTCATCTTCTGCAAAATCCTTCTTTATCTGTGAAATCTAGGATACAAGTTATATATTTCCAAAGCACAGTGGTGAAACAGGCACAAGGCAAACATTTCCATTACAAAAGGGAGAAATTGAAGGGAAAAAATAAATAATGAGTACTAAGCAAGTAGTAGTAAGCAAGTCAAAAATCCAGCAGAATAATTTATATTAGCTTTCAAGTCTTGGAAATAATCCTCGGTATGCCCTCCAGACTCTGGGTGTTGGCCACACTGCCTGGATTGTGGGTGGAGGTCCCTAAGCCCTGGGCTTCAGCTCTGCCTTCCAGACTTACTGGGATAGCAACTCTGCTCCCTCATCTTTGGGCAGCCACATTTTCCTAGTCTACCTGAGTGACAACCCTACCCCCTTGGCCAAGGCAGGCCCTGTTTTTCTGCCTCTTGGGCATAGTAGCCCTGCCCCCTCAGCTTTGGGCAGTGGATCTGGCCCCATTCACTGGTGCTTAAGGATGGAAGACCCACATTCCAGAATCAAGTTGGTGAAGATCTGACTCTTTGCAACCTAGGAGGCTGTGGTCCCACCCTTTGAGATCAAGCAGGCCATGGTTCCACCCTTTGAGACCCCAGAGCTCATGGCCCCACCCTTTGAGACTGAGGCAGCTCTACTTCCTGTGCTCCTCATTTCTTTAGCTTCTGCTTTCTGGTTCCTTGGCCTCCCAGCCCCTCGGGCCTCTTGGGCCTCTAGAGTGGGCTTGGCCTCTGCCCTGCTCAGGCAAGTGTTACAAAGTTCTTTAACTCTACTGATAAGTGTCTGGAGGCATCCCACTTTGACAGAAAACCTAGTGCCTGAAGGCACTCAGCTGTCTTGCTCCATGGGTCAGCTCCTTCACTGTTTCATGCCAGTCTCTGGTTCTGCTGCTGCCATTTCTCTGCTGCTGCTTCTCACCATCTGCACCATCTCTGGTGTTACATCTCTCCTCACTTCCTTCTGAGCCCTCAGCAAAATTACCTTTGACATCCATAATTCCATCAACAACCTCTTCAAGGCAATCTAGAATTTTACTAGCAGGCACTTGAAAACTCTTCCAGCCTCTACCCACTCACAGTTTCAAAACTGCTTCCACATTATAGGTATCAGTTAAACTAGCACGCCACTCTTGATCTTAGATATCCAGTGGTGCTGTAACAGAAATTTATTCTCTCACATTTTAGGAGGCTAGAAATCCAAATTCAGGGTGCCAACTCTAGGGGAAGGCTTTCTCTCTCTTTTGGATCTTGGAAAATTCTTGTCATCAATCTTCCCCTGGTCTAGGAGCTTCTCAGTGATGGGACCCTAGCCCAAAGGATATGTTCCACTCCTGGTTCTTCTTGCTTGGTGGTAATGAGGTCCCTCTCCTCTCTGCTCAATTCTCTCTTTTATATCTCAAAAGCTATTCAATCAAGATACAACCTAATCCTGTAGATTGAGTCCTCCCTTATTAACATAAATGCCTCTAATCTTGCTTCATTAACATCATAGAAGTTACGATTTACAACATGTAGGGTAATCACATCAGAGCACAAAATGGTGGACGACCACACAATACTAGGAATCATGGCCTAGCCAAGTTGATACACATTTTGGGGGATAAAATTAAATCCATAACAAGAGGGTTAAGGGGAAAGTAGAGTGCTTATTAGCCCCAACTGGTACTACCTCATTCAGCCTCATTGATGCTGGGTGGGAGAGGAGGCTAAGCTCCTGTCTGGGCTCCAGTGCTGCTACCTTGTTTTGGGAATTAGGCCACTGCTTCCACCAGGCACCAGCTGGAAAATCAGCTCCTTGTTCAGTTCCTCTGACATCAACCAGTGGTTTGGGAATTGGAGTACAGCGTGTTTTTGCCTGGGCAGGGGGTTGAGGTGGAACATAAACTTTCCACTCAGTGGCTGAAACTCTGGTGGCACAGGGTGTGATTTTTTTCCTATGGTGTTTGGCTAGAGTAGAGCAGGTATTACCAAGAAGTTTTTCTGTTGTTAGGCCATCCTTTTGCTGGCCCTTTGGCTTGGGGAAAACAGGCTTTTCTTGGAACTTTTTTGGTCTGTTTCTTTTGGCACTTCTGGTTTGGCAGCTTCTGTAGCATCCTGCCCAAGCTATATGAAAGATTTATAAGGAAATCCGGCAAACTCACCACAATGGTGTTCCTCAAATCTCAAGATACCTACAAAACAAGGCTTCTTTTTTCCTTCTTACAAAGAATTTTGATGCTTGTTTGTTGTGTTATGTCCAGATATCTTAGCAGATATCATAAAAATATTTAAAATTTGTAAAAAAAATCTACTTGGTCTTTTATTTTTTCTTTTACTTCACATATTCCCATATGAATTCCTAGCCAGGGGTTCATTTGGCTGCCCAATCCTCCTTGTCAAATCAGATGCTAAAAGATCAAGGGCAGACTAGTTTTAAGTCATCATTAATCTGTTGAAAGAAGGTGAAAGGAAAACCTTTTCCCTGAGTAACTAAGGCAGAATTTCTTTAAAATGTCTTCAGATGATAAATGATAAGTGAGAATATTTGATCTAGGGACAAGTGTAATATTTCCTCAGGATTTATATCTACCATTTAGCTCTACCAAGTTGAGTTCATGAACACATTTAATGATAAATATCCCTTTTAGGTTAATTTTTCTATATCTAAAAAATTGTCCCAACAGGAAGCAATGGCCACTCCATTCCCCAATGTCTTCTGGTAGGGAAATACTGGGCTCATCATCAATCTTGTGCTTGGTCCTCTAGGGAAGATTATCTTTGTAGAAGGTTGTAAAGCTAAATAAATTTAAATGGTTATCAAAGAGCGATTATAAATCTAAGCAGAAGCTCTCCATTCTGGGCACCCATTAGAATCACCTGGGGAATTAGAAAAATTAATACTAATGGCTTATATGGTCCCCAGACCAATTAAATCAGAATATCTTGGGTGGGACCTGGGCATTGGTATTTTTAATGCTCTCTAGTTGATTTTAATGTGCAGTCAAGACTGAAAATAATTCATACAGGTTGGTGTTGTTTTCCTTGGCAAGAAAATTTACACGCCACAACAAATTTCATCTACCACACCAGATAAAAACTCAAGACTGAATGCAAGACATCCTGATGATATGAGATCCACAGCTCAAAAGCTGTCCCTTTAAGGTTGCCCCTCCCAAGTTTGCTAGTGATTTATTTTGCTACCAGGAAGTCCTTTTCAAGCCAGGAGAAAAAGTGGACACTTCTCTACAAATATTTTTCCCCACTAGAAAAAATAATCAAATGCCACAAATATGGAGAGATGGATGTTCAAAAATTTATTTCTGTTGTAGAGAAATCGTGTTAGTATCCATTGAGTTCAGTCCATTAGGTTTCTCAACTTGGGGGCCCACACATGTTACAAAATGACTAATGTTACAAAAGTTTTAGCTTATGCGACGTACACAGCAGTGAGCCTGTTGTTAGGTGTTATTGAGTTGGTTCCAACTCATAGCGACCCTATATACAATAGAACGTAACACTGCCTGGTCCTGTGTCATCCTCACAAATGTTGCCATGTTTGAGCCCCCTGTTTCAACCACTGTGTCAGTTCATCTCACTGAGGGTCTTCCTCTTTTGCTGACCCTCTACCAAGTATGATGTCCTTCTCCAGGGACTGGTCCCTCTTGATAACCTGTCCAAAGTATATGAGACAAAATCTCGCCATCCTCACTTCTAAGGAGCATTCTGGCTGTACTTCTTCCAAGACAGGTTTGTTCATTCTTTTGGCAGTCCATGATATAGTCAATATCCTTCACCAACATCATAATTCAAAGGTATCAATTCTTTGTTCTTCCTTATTCATTCAGTGAGCCTATCAGGAGTGAAGCATTGAAACTGTTAGATTCACTGTGTGGTGAGCATTTCCTTAACACACTGATCCTGGTAGAGAACTCACCTTGGACCTGGCAAACCAAGTTCATTTAGTTCATGAAGAACATTTTTAAACAGGAGTTGCCACTTTTGAAACTTCAGGGCTTGTGGTCTGATTACCTCTACTGGTGAGTTAACTCACCTGGAAAATGATGAAGGACTCTCGCCTAAGGCAGTGCTGTGAGGCTAAGAGGGAAGACAGCAAGACTACTCAGTCCCTTAATGTGGAAACATCTAGGGGAGGGTGTCAGTTCCTGAAGCTGGGTACAGGTACAGGCCCACAGGTTATATAATGTGGCAAGGCTGGTGTAGTGGAATCTCACAAGGAGACATGGTAGAAAATTGTGGTGGGAGAACAAACACTACATAAAGACAGAGATGTTGTTATTAGAGGAGTCTCCGGTGATGCAATGGTTAACGTGCTCTCCTGCTAACGGAAATGTTGGTAGTTTGAGTCCACCCAGAGGCCCCTTGGAAGAAAGGCTGGGTGATCTATTTCTGGAAAATCAGCCATTGAAAACCTTCTGGAACACAGTTCTACTCTGACACACATGGGGTTGTCATGAGTCAGAGTTGACTCTAAGGCAACTGTTTGTTTTATCATCTGGGCTGAGACAACAAAGACTGTCTAAACCACCCTTTAGGAAATGCAACTTCTACAGATCATCGTCTTATTCTCCCTCAGGGATATGTACAAAGGGTTGGAGAACATCAGCCATAGCCATCTCCTTTTTCTAAAAGAGAAGAAAATCTGTGGATTTTGATAGAATGGATCTCCCCTTCACGTTAAGTTCCAATAGTCTATATTTGCCTCAGTGGTCTAGCATACCCTCTGACGAATTAAGATGACTTCCACAACTGACGTCATTTATAAAATTCTACTAGTAGTTCACTCTGCCCAGGCCCTCAATTCTTACAGATACTGCCAAGGCACCTGCATCAACTGGCCCAGGTGTCTAGGTATTCTTAAGAACACCATGCTTCTGTTAATTTTAGGTTTAAGGTTTGGGATTTTATATTTTAATAGCCCATTTTCTCGGCTTACAAAAATGGTAAGACGGCTCAAGAGTGGCATAAGAATTATCCAGTTTATCATCTAGAAACTTTAAAGGTAAATTTAGAAATCACTTAGCATCCACTTAGTCCTGCATCTAGATACAACCAGAGAATTCCATGGGAGCTGTGCCATCCCCCGATTTCAGGGAAGGCCTAGCGGCTAACTTAATTTTCCAAAAACAGTGTTGGTTCAGTTTAACAAAAATCTGTTGAATGCCTACACATGCTAATATGCAGAAATGGATAAAATGTGGTCTCTGCCGTTGAGAAGTTTACAGCTGGCCACAGTCTATTTTTAGCCAAACTTGGCCCCGGGAATTGCCTCTAGTTTCAGAAAATGTTAGAATAAAGTTTAACTTTACTTTATAGTCCACCAATGATCACATAACTAACATCCTTAATTCTAGTCTTGAATATAATTATTGCTGGTTGACTTAACTCTCATTTTACATTTCATATTTATTCTGTATTCACCTTTCATTTTACATATTTCTGTATAAAGAATTATATGAAGACGACTCACCAGATCAACTGTATAG
This sequence comes from Loxodonta africana, assembly GCF_030014295.1. Classification (NCBI taxonomy): domain Eukaryota; kingdom Metazoa; phylum Chordata; class Mammalia; order Proboscidea; family Elephantidae; genus Loxodonta; species Loxodonta africana. The sequence goes on along the minus strand of NC_087357.1, from coordinate 59,284,792 downwards.
AAAGTATATTTGGTGGCTCTTTCAGGTCTTAGCAGCCAGTCACTAACATTCTCAATACTTATTGGCCACCTCTGGCATGTCTGTGTCCAAAAAAGTAAGAGCTTCATTGTCTAAATCTATGAGGAGCTACATCACACATGCATTACCTAGAGATCATTGCATGATTGATTAAGTCTCCAAATAGATCAAGTGAGAGTGAAATAAAAATGAAAGCTCATGATGGATACACATAATACATGAGAGTATTTAATTCATTTTCACTTAATGATAGTTGCAAACAAATTAATAAAGACTATTACCTCAATGTATGTCAGATATTAGAGCAGAAATTGAGGAGAAAGATATTCCATTTGGACTTCATAAGCAAATGGCTGGTAAAGAGATGTCAGCTGCATTCCATTACTACTTTCCATAGTGGCTAACTAAATTATGTGCTCATTAGTTTATTGGGTTAATAAATGAAAGGCTCAAAAATGTATATGTTCTTACAAGTGAAATATTTTCACAGAGGCAAAGAAGCCTGACTAATTTGAGTTAGATTTAGATCCTGTGTCTTTTGTAATGATTAATCCCATAAGGGGTTGAAAGAATAATTAGCTCCTAATTCTGACTTGGCCAGTGACTTACGAAGGGAACTTGGGAAATTTTCTTAACTCATCAGGGCTGCATCTCCTCACCTGTAAAAGGGTAAGACTGAACTGATTCTTGGGGTTCCTCTCAGCTCTGTGATTCTATGTCACCAAAAAATTATTCTAAGTGGTTTTAGATTTATAGCTTAATTTTATATGTAATAAAACCAGTCTGGTGTTTTTAAAGCATATTCCTATAGGGTCATGGTCATTTAAGGATTAAGGCATATCCCAGGCTGAGAAACATTCAAGGGCCAAGACTCATGATATAGCTGCAGTAATTAAATTGCTCAGCTCTCAAAGGAGAATGAGGCTGGTGATACTTTATTATGAGACATGATGATGTAAATGAAAATGCTTTGCAAACTATTTGGGGCTATATAAATGTCATGTATTAGGCATGATTACTATCTTTTCTATTTACTGAGGGCCTAAGCAGAATTGACTCAATGGCAGTGGGTTTGGAACTTACAGAACTGACTTCTACCAGGCTGTGTATTAAGTTAGGGGTAATTTGGAGGAAAATCTATTCTTTATTTTTACATTCCTTCTACTCCTTTATCCCATCAATATTTATTGAGCTTCTTCTACTTGTAAAATACCAGTGGGGGAATTAAGCTGTGTAAGACGCTATCACTATCCTCAAAGAGTTTGCAATCTACTAAACATATATCAAACAGCACCGTCTATTTTTCTTTAATGGTGTTATGTGTAGAGGGATTATTTTCCCTGATTTGGTTTTAAGTTCTTTGAAGGCCTAAACTAGATTTTTTATTTGTTTTGAAATCCTTGACAATGTTCAGTAAACTACCGGGCACATTGATCTTAAAAAACATTTTTGGTGGAAAAATAAAAAGTAATCTCTAGTGGTAGAGTTTAGATCTTCTAAAGTGCCGTATAAATATAAATTACTATCATTATGTGTATTTGAAATTTTCTCTAGTGAAGCTCAAGGAGACATCTAGACACTTAGGATTCCATAGACTTGTAAATGATAGTGGACCAATAACGACTAATAATAATAATACAAAGAATAACAACTAACTGTTATTGAAGACTAATAATGTACCATGCACTAAGTCATGTGTTTATATTCATTATCTTATTTACTCTCCACAACAATTTTATTAAGTTGGAACTCTCATTATTCTCATTTTACAGATGAAGAGACGAAGGTGTAGGGATGATAACCAAAGTCACATGGTTAGTGAGTGGCAGAAGTAGAAACTGAATCTAGGCAGTATAGATGCCAATACACGAAAAGGGATACCATTGCTGGGAGTTATCTATCTGACTTAACACATTAAATAATATCTGGAAATTTAGATCAATCTACAACAGTAGTTCTCAGTGGAAGGCAATTTTGACACCCACAATATCTAGAGATTTTTGTGGTTGTCTCAGCTGCAGGGATGCTGTGGAATCTAGTGGGTAGAAGCCAGGGATGCCTTTTACTGTCCTCCACTCCAGAGGGGAGCTCCCCACAAAAAAGAATCATCCAGCCCAAAATGTCAAGAGAACTAATCATGACCTCTGTATACACGCCAGGATACCACTGTTGTAAATCAATGACTTCCTACTTATGACTCAGACTGCCAAGAACAAACATAGCCTAATAGTCTAGCATAAGAGCTCAGATAAGCATGGAGGTGCAGTTTATGATCTTGGAGCTGCAATAGAAGGCAAAATGAATGGGGTAGTTTTTTTTTCCAAAAATGAGAACAACATCCACCGTTGATATTTATTATTTTTTGTTTGAATTTGGAATTTGTAAAGTTTTGCCTAATAAATCATCCTCCCACTCTTGTCGTTATTGTTAGGTGCTGTTGAGTCAGTTCCCACTCATAGCAACCCTATCTACAACACAAAGAAACACCATCTGGTTCTGCTCCATCTTTACAGTCTTTGCTGTGTTTGAGCCCATTGTTGCGGCTACTGTGTCAATCCATCTCATTGAGGGTCTTCCTCTTTTTCTCTGACCCTCCACTTTACCAAGCATAATGTCCTTCTCCAGGGACTGGTTCTCCCTGATAATATATCCAAAGTATGAGAGAAGAAGTCTCGCCAACCTTGCTTCTAAGGAGCATTCTGGATGTAACTCATCCAAGATAGATTTGTTTGTTCTTCTAGTGGTTCAGGTGTATTCAATATCCTTTGCCAACATCATAATGCAAAGGCATGAATTCTTCTTTGGCTTTCCTTATTCATTGTTCAACTTTCCCATTCATATAAGGTGATTGAAAATATCATGGCTTGGGTCAGGTGCACCTTAGTCCTCAAAGTGATATCCTTGCTTTTCAACATTTTAAAGAGGTCTTTTGCAGCATATCTCCCCAACGCTATACATCGTCTGATTTCTTGACTGCTGTTTTCATGGGCATTGATTGTGGATCCAAGTAAAATGAAATCCTTGACAATGTCAATATTTTTTCTGTTTAACACAATGTTGCTTATTGGTCCAGTTATGAGGACTTTTGTTTTCTTTATGTTGAGGTGTAATCCACACTGAAAACTGTAGTCTCTGATCTTCATCAGTAAGTGCTTCATGTCCTATTCATTTTCAGCAAGCAAGGTTGTGTCCTCTGTCTATAGCAGAAGTTAATGCATCTTACTCCAATCCTGATGCTGTTCTTCTTTATATAGTTCAGTTTCTCCGTTTATTTACTCAGCATACCGATTGAATAAGTATGGTGAAAGGATACAACCCTGACACAAACCTTTTCTGACTTTAAACCATGCAGTATCCCCTCATTCAGTTTGAACGACTGCCTTTTGATCTATGTACAGTTTCCTCATGAGCATGATTAAGTGTTCTGGAATCTCCATTCTTCACAATGTTACCCATAATTCATTATGATCCACACAGTCAAATGCTTTTGCATAGTCGATGAAACACAGATAAGCATCTTTCTGGTATTCTCTGCTTCCAGCCAAGATCCTTCTGACATCAGCAATGATATCCCTTATTCCACATCCTGTTGTGAATCCTGCTTGAACTTCTGGCAGTACCCTGTTGATGCACTGCTGTGACTGCTTTTGAATGATCTTCAGCAAAATTTTACTTGTGTGTGATATTAATGATATTTTTTGATAATTTCCGTATTCTGTTGGGTCACCTTTCTTTGAAATGGGCACAAATATGGATCTCTTCCAGTTGGTTGGTTGGAAGTTCTGTTTGTTGAAACCTCTCAATTGGTATTCTGTCAGTTCCTGCAGCCTTGTTTTTCACCAATTCCTTCAGCGTAGCTTTAATTTCTTCCTTCAATACCAATGGTTCTTGATCACATGTTACCTCCTGAAATGGTTCAACATCGACCAATTCTTTTTGGTACAGTGATTCTATTTATTCGTTACACTTTCTTTTGATGTTTCCGTTGTCGTTCAATATTTTCTTCCCCATAGAACCCTTCAACATTGCAACTTGAGGCTTGAGTTTTTCCTTCAGTTCTTTCAGCTCGAGAAATGCTGTCTTGTCCCCTTTTGGTTTTTTAATTCCAGGTCTTTACACATTTCATTATAATACTTCACTTTGTCTTTTCGAGTTGCCCTTGGACATATTCTATTCAGCTCTTTTACTTCATCATTTCTTCCATCCACTTTAGCTACTCTACATTCAAGAGCACATTTCAGTCTCTTCTGACATTCATTTTGGTCTTTTCTTTCTTTCCTGTGTTTTTAATGACCTTTTGCTTTCTTCATGCATAATGTCCTTGATGTCATCCTAAAACTCGTTTGGTCTTTGGCCGAATGTTCAATGTGTCAAATCTATTCTTGAAATGGTCTCTAAATTCAAGTCAGATATATTCAAGGTCATATTTTGGCTCCTACAGACCTGTTTTAAATTTCTTCCACTTAATTTGAACTTGGATATGTGCATACAAGTAATTGATGGTCTGTTCTGCAGTCAGCCCCTGGCCTTGTTCTGTCTCTTCCTCTCTTTTCACAGATGTAGTCAATGTAGTCGATTTGATTCCTGTGTATTCCATCTGGCGAGCTCCACATGTATAGCTGCCGTTCATGTTGTTGAAAAAGGTATTTGCAATGAGTAAGTCATTGGTCTTACAAAATTCTATCATGCGACCTCTTGCATTGTTTCTGTCAATGAGGCCCTATTTTCCAACTACCCAGCCTCCCACTACTTCTGGCTAATTTAGATCAATGTTCCATAATTTTTTAAATATAAAACAGAGACAGAGTTTTTCTTATAATTGAGACTCTTTCTATCTAACAGTTATGTGGCTTTACCTATGAACAGCTAAGATAAATAGCTATAGCAATTTCCTGGTACTTAAAGTCACATTTCTTGATAATCTCTGGATTTTTCAGGGACCATTAGAGATCCCTGTGTGAATCTTGAAATAATGAAAAGTATATTCTAGCAAGTACTTTAAGTACTCTGCTATTGCTGCATTGATTTAGAAACACATTTCTAAATCAATTTCTTTTTTTGCATTTTTAACTTGTAATAAAATAAGTCTTAACATAAGTGCCCTTTGCAATCTAAATGCTTAGGTTTGAGAGCAGCAGGCCAAATTGAGAATTAATTAACATTTCAAAGACAGAGTGCTATATTGCTTAATCCTAAATTGTACTTCAAATAGGGATTGATTTCTACACCACAGAAAAACATCTTTTCCCTCTTTCCATGGCCTTTTTAATAAAAAATATGGATAGTGTATATTTAGAGAATAAGGCTAAATAATGTAATCGTTAAATTTTTTGATGAAGCCATAATAATATGCTATTACAGAATCCATGTTCTTCAGTCGTCTTTATAACTTCGAGAAAACAATTATTACTGAATAAGTGAGACAGAAAACCAACCAAAGCTGAGTGCATTAGTATAATTTATATATTCATAAAACTGATAATAGACATTTATTTCTAAAAATCTTTAAAACACAGGTAATAATGGAACCAGTCAGCAATTTGCCACTTGCAATTAATCACTCTCTTCATATTCACAACATTCAATTTTTCTTGCTATTTGAGAGAGTAATGATTAATTGATAAAAGTTTAACAAGTGCACTAATAGCAGGTGCTCCTAATTGCAAAGTCTTCAGAATGATTCTCCCCAAACCTACGTTATGCTAATTTGTACAGCATTAGTCATAACACTTTATGATTTTACTTTTAAAACGACTTTTCTTTTAGTCACCCTAATTTAATTAAGAATTTTAACTAGTTACATGTATCAAGAACACCAGAGATTTTAAATTTGTGAGTTTGATTACCATAAGAGATTAACAAGAAGTCTCATAAAAATGCACTGCTGCCAATTAGAAGCATCAACACTGTGTAAATTAGAATTTGCTAATTGGTTTAGCAAATGTAAATTCAATTTTTTGAAATTTTATGAACTGAAAAATTGATTATATTTTTGTGAGCCTCCAGAAGTGTCTTATTAGTGCTGATATTTCTTTCAATGGTTCCTGAGGTTATACTTGTATTTTAGCTACACATTTCTGTTCCATTTATGTCAAAAATACCTGATTTTAGCATTCATTTTTCATCCACACATGTTTGCCCCTCACCATCCGCGCTGTTAAATGAATACGTAAGTACACATTTTTCTTTCATCTGTCTTTCCTCTCAGCAAGACAGATAAAATATGCATTCTAGGTAAGATTTGTTATTTTGTACTTTCCATATTAAAGTGCATGTAATTAATTTAAACACTGTGAGTTTATGACAAAACCTACAGACACTTTTACAAAGATGTCTATTGAATAAAGCATTTCAGGTATGCAGATTAATACTGTTTGCCCCTAGGAAATAGACCCAGTAGTCTTGCATTTTATAATTATAAGAACAGAGCTATACTTTAGTATATACCGTGGAATGGGGAGGCCTCTTAGCAATGTCAGATCAAAATCTGTTCTTGAGGAGGTGCGTGCGCAGTTGGAGCACTAGCCTTCCAGCAGTTGCTCCCATGCTGAGCTTCAGCCAAGAAATGGAGGGCAGAATTTAGGAAAGGCCTAAAATATTCTTATGGCTTAGTCTGCATAATCTAAGTGAGGAGATGGGGTAAGAATAGGGCATTGAATTATCTGTGAACTCAGCCTTCTCTATTTTCCAGATAATTTGACTCATTTGGTGGTACAGTCATGAACACTCACACTCTGCCACCTATTCTCAATTGAAAATCACCATGCCAGATAATCTCTCCTAAAGACTCAGCAAGTAGTTATTTGGACCTTCAAAGCCTCCTGCATGAATTTGTTATTCTAAATTAGTTACTTAGATTACTCTATCCATGATAAGGAATGCTGGGGTGGTGCAGTTACCCAGCTCTGCTGCTAACTGAAAGTTTGGAGGGTCCTGTTTACCTAGCAGCAGGTGCTTCAGAAGAAAGGCCTGGCAATCTCCTGAAAAATCGACCATTGAAAAATCTGTGCAGCACAGCTCTACTCTACACACATGAGTAGAGTCATCATAAGTAGGAGTCGACTCCACGGCAATTGGTTGTCCATGATTAGACCCCAGAGGGATGAGATGAAGGACAAGATCAAAGAGTAAAGGAAGCGTGATCTTAGTGATCAGTGGGCATAGAAAGGGAGTTAGCTTTAGGGAGAACATGCTACCTGCATATATAATTCTGTACATTGTCTTGTTTAAGCAGATACTGAGGCACACACAACTAGACTTGGGAGCCAAGTAGCAGCAGAAAGGAATTTGATCAGGGAGGGCAGCTGTAGGAACTCTGGGTTAAAAGAGATGTAGTAGCTAGAAATCAACTAAGTGGTAGGAAACAGAGCAGCAGCCCCCGCCACCACCACTACTAAGATACAGGCTGGGTTTGTTTTTTAGCCTGAAACCTGCCTCCTTGCTTTACTCTTCATCCTCTACTTTATCTTCACGTTATGCAAGTTTTTTAAAAAAGTGGAAACATCAACTTCCAAAAACAAAAGCTTGCTTAGATAAATGTGGATATCAATGGAACAGTATGCCTCTATTAAAATAGTGATTCCAATATAGACTTATTGAGATGACAATATGTTTGCCATATATTAATTCATTGAGTCACCAAGTATCATTGCATAACTACTATGTGTTAAGCTCTGGTCTAGGTGTTGGAGATTCAGCTTACATTCTAGTGGGAGATTCAGACAATTAAAAACTAGACAAATATATAATGTAACTTCAGTAGCTGTAATTATTATGAAGAAATATAAGCCAGGGTAAGAAATCAGAGGGGGATGGGAATGACATTTGAGTAGAGACTGGAATGGCATGAGGGAGATTTGTGCAGATATTTGAACAATCCCAATGGAGGTTAAGTCATAGGGATAGAAAGAAAGGCTGAGGCTGAAAAGGAAGGAAAACAGGAGAAGGGAGAAAGAATAGAGAGAATGACAGCAATCGTGGCAGTGAGTTGGGGATATTCTTGCACCCTCACGAAGCTACCCTTTTCAAGGATGATTCTCTGAGAAAGGAAGTATTTATCACCTGCCCTGAGCTAGTGGTGGCTCTGGGTGTAGGAAGGCCTTCCTCGATGGTGTGCTCTAAAAGTGTTCATAACCAGGGTGTCAAATGTATTGTCTCATATTCCATAGAGAGTGGGCAAATGTGCCTACAGCCTAAATATGTTCAATGAAAATTAAAAAAATATATGTAGGCAAAACTGAAATATATGTGGGCTTTATGGCGCCTTTGGGCTGGGTGTTTTTACTGTCATTTTAAAGCCATTTAGTGATTATTCCAGGACTGCATGTACCTGAGGAATGGGGAGAACACACATTGTGGTCAAAGGACGCTATGAGCAGGAGGCTTTCTCTGGGAGTATATCCACTTTCCTTCAAATCCTTCAACATTTTCCTCTTCTCTACATGTACTCCAGGACATTTTCTCTAGTAATAGGAAATAAAATAAAAATAAAACCCTTCTCACGAGGCAGCACTGGGAACTTTCATGGTTTGCTTCTGGTCTCTAAATTGACTCTGATTCCCTAATCTCCGGTTGGGGAAGTTTGGGGGAATCCTGGGCAAAACACTCCACATCTTGAAGTCACAATTTCTTAGGCTATTAATGAGGGGAATAATATTTATCTTTCCTACAGGATGGTGTGCTGGTTGATTAATAAATGCTTAAAGAGTGTTTGGAAGATTACAAGTGTCGGCTATTATTGTGATTATTACTAACTGATCCTACAATCCAAAATTAGAGTCAGCACCAGGTCACGGCTGACACTTTCATATTTTGTACATATGTTCTATCCATTGGAGGAATTAAATTTAAGCCAGGCATAATTAATTAACATTTATGAAGCATATTGTTAGTCTCAACTGTTCTCAAGTGCCAAGTGCAGAGATGAGAAACACTATAGCTTTGGCTTGAACCTTGTAGTATATTAAATTCTGATTGGCTTTATTTAGATTATAGATCAAGTCCTCAGGATCTCATTTCTATATTCTGTGCAGTGTCTGGTAGCCTGCTGGCATATCATAACTGTCCAATAAAAGCAGTAATAAAGTTGCAATCTCTTTTCCTTTTCTTTTTATTTGCCTCCATACTTAAAAATAATGGGCTAGACAGAAAGAAAGATGGTTTTTTATTTTTGGCAAAAGATAATTCAAAATCCTTGCTAATGGGAATATGGAATCTTCTTTCTCCTGCTTACCAATCAGGAAAATGAAAACTATTTACTCAGGGAAGTCTGGTTGTCTCACTCTTAAATCATTTATAGTCCACTAAGTGCTTTGAATAATGGAGGAGCTAGGAGAGCCCCTGATTTAATTTTGTCTCCTGTGTTTCTTTAGTACATTTGTACTTTCTTGCATTTAGGAGAATAGCACAGAAGAGAGAGTTAAGGATTTTTTTTTTTTAAAGAAAGCTATTAAAAGCTTTTACAAAGGACTTGAGCTTTAATAAAACCTCTCTGTATACAGAAAGGCCAAATCTCCAAAGATGTGGAAAGGGGAAACCTCAAAGTTAAACATATGAAAAGCAAACTAAATTCATGACTTTAACATTGCTTCTTTTCTTCTCCCACCCTTATCATCGTTTTATAGATACAGCAGTGTTTCAGAGCATTCTTTAACCCAAAAGTCTCCAGTAGGTCACTGTATCAAATAGTAAGGGCACATATTTGCCTTCTATTTTAGTTTTAAAAAATGCTACTTTACATATGTATTAGTTTGCTATTGCTGCTGTAAAAATTTACCATACATTTAGCAGCTTGAAACAATACCCATGTATTTTTTCACAGTTCTGTAGGTCAGAAGTCCAGGCATGGGTTGTCTCAGCTGGCTCCTGGTCCACGTTTCCTAAGGCTGAAATGAAGGTGTTAGCAGGCTGTGTTGCTTTCTCTTTTCTTTCTTATTGTGATATATATATGTATATCTGTGGTATATATATGTATGTATGTATATAACAAAACATTTGATATTTCTACAATGTCATATTACATTTCAGTGACATTAATTATGTTGATTGTGTTGTTAAGGGTGATGGTATAATTTGGGAACAATTAAGGGTAATAGTTGCATTGCTTTCTTAAGACTTTAGGGATTAATTCGCTGCCAAATTCATTCAGGTTGTTGGCAAAATTCAGTTCCATGAGTTTGTAGGACTGAGGTCCAGTTTAACGCTGGCTGTTGGCTGAACATCGTTCTCAGCTTTCAGAGGCTGCCTGCATTCCTTGCTTGTGACTCCCTTTCTCCATCTGTGAAGCCAATTATTGTGACTCATCATTCTCATGCTGCAAGCTTCTCTGACATCCCCTTCTGGCACATTTCTCTTCTTCCTTCCTCTTCTGCCTCATCTCTCTTCTACTTCCAGACAGAGAATAGTCTCTTTTTTTTAAGGGCTCATGTGATTATACTGAAACAAGTTGGATAATCCAGAATATTATCACCATCCCCAGGACTTTTATTTGTATCCGCAAACTCTCTTTTGCCATGCAGTGTGACATGTTCATAGATTCGAGGGATGTACGTACAGACATCATTAAAGGATCATTTTTCTGCTCATTATCATATGGGCAGAATTATCATACTAGGCAAAGTGGATACTATTATCCCAGTTTTATAGGTGAAGAAACTCAGGATCTCAGTAGTATAAGTGATTTAACGCAGGTCACAGTGTAAGACATGATCCCAAGGATAATGACTACAATCCTTTTTTTATTTCAGTTATGTCTTGTTTTTAGTAAACATTTACAGAGTGCTTAGTTAAGCGTAAGGTTCTGTACTAAGCCTAGGAATACAGGGATGAAAGATGAAGTTTCTACATTCAAGTGCATTCTCAGCCTTGCAGGCTAAGTTGACAAATATGCAAGCAATGTTAATATAATTTTTGAAGGCTTGATAAAGGACACAGAAAACATACAGTGTCAGAGAGGGGAATGAGTGGGCTTTGGGAAAGGCTTCCCAGAGGAGTTAATATTTGAAAAGACGCTTCGAGAACAAGTAGGAGTTCTTCAGTTAGATATGCGGGCTATGATGGGAACAGTAGGAGCAAAGGCCTCGTGGCAAGAAAGGCTAAGACAAGATGGAGAAACAAATCGCCAACTTCATATGGAAAGGGAAGAGGCTCCAGATAAGTAAAGCATTACTGAAGAAGAAGAACAAAGTGGGAGATCTCACACGACCTGATTTTAGAAACTGTTATATCACCACTGTAGTCAAAACAGCCTGGTACTGGTACAAAAACAGAATCTTAGACCAAGGGAACACAGTTGAGAACCCAGACGTAAATTCATCCACCTATGAGCAGCTGATATCTGACAAAGGCTCAAAGTCTGTTAAATGGGAAAAAGACTGTCTCTTTAACAAATGGTGCTGGCATAGCTGTATACCCATCTGCAAAAAAATGAAACAAGACCCATACCTCACACCATGTACAAAAACTAACTCAAAATGGATCAAAGACCTAAATATAAAATCTAAGACGATAAAGGTCATGGAAGAAAAAATAGGGACAATGCTAGAAGCCCTAATACATGGCATAAATATAATACAAACCGTAACTAACAATGCACAAATACCAGAAGAGAAAGGGAGTTCCTAAAAATCAAATACTTACGCTCATCAAAAGAGAAAAAAGGACCTACAGAATGGGAAAAATATTTTGGCTACGGCATATTCAATAAGGGTCTAATCTGTAAAACCTACAAGATACTGCAAAACCTCAACAAAAAAAAACAATAACAATTAAAAAATGGGCAAAGGATATGAACAGACACATCATCAAAGAATATATTCAGGCAGCTAGCAGACATATGAAGAAATGCTCATGATCATCAGCCATTAGAGAAATGCAAACCACAACTACAATGAGATACCATCTTACCCCAACAAGGCTAGTACTAATCCAAAAAACACAAAATAATAAATGTTGGAGAAGTTGAAGAGAGACTGGAACACTTATACACTGCTAGTGGGAATGTAAAGTGATACAAATACTTTGGAAAATGATTTGGTGCTTCCTTAAAAAGCTAGAAATAGAAGTACCATACCATACGATCCAGCAATCCCACTCCTTGGAATATATCCTAGAGAAATAACAGCCGTCACATGAATAGACATATGCACACCCATTTTCACTGCAGCATCATTCACAATAGCAAAAAGATGGTAACAACCTAGGTGCTCATCTACAGACCAAATGGACAAACAAATTATGGTACATACACACAATGGAATATTACACAACAGTTAAGAACAGTGATGAATCCGAGAAGCATCTCATAACATGGTTGAATCTGTAGGGCAATATGCTGAGTGAAATAAGTCAATCACAAAAGGACAAATATTTAATGAGACCACTATTACAAGAACTCAAGAAAGCGTTTAAACACAGAAGAAAGCATTTTTCCATGGTTACATGGCGGGGAGGAAGGGGAAGGAGAATTTACTAACTAGATAGTAGATAAGGATCATCTTCCGTAAAGGGAAGGGCAACATACAATACAGGGGAAGTCAGCATAACTGGACTAAAGCAAAGCTAAGAAGTTTCCTGAACATATCCAAACATTTTGAGGAACAGAGTAGCTAGGGATGGGGCGTGGGGAACAGAGCTTCAGGGGCCTCTAGGTCAATTGGCATAAAAAAGCTTATTAAGAAAATGTTCCGCATCCCACTTTGGTGAGTGGCATCTGGGGTCTTAAAAGCCTGTGAGCGGCCATCTAAGATGCATCAATTGGTCCCAACTCACTTGGAGCAAAGGAGAATGAAGAACACCAAAGACACAATGAAAATATTAGCCCAAGAGACCAAAGGTCCACATAAACCAGAGATTCTACCAGCCTGAGACCAGAAGAACTAGGTGGTGTCCAGCTACCACCAATGTCTGCCCTGACAGGGAACACAACAGACAGTCCTGGATGGAGCAGGAGAAAACTGTGCAGCAGAACTCAAATTCACATAAAAAGACCAGGCTTAGCCTGACAGACTGGAGGAACCCCCGAAACTATGGCCCCCAGACACTCTGTTAACTCAGAACTGAAACCATTCCAGAACCCCACTCTTCAAAGATTAGATAGGACTATAAAACAAAATATAATACATGTTAAGACTGTGCTTCTTAGTTCAGTCAGATACAGGAGACCAAATGGGTGGCTGCTGTCCGGAGGGAGGCAGAATTAAAAGGCAGGAAGGGACAGGAACTGCTTGAATGGACTCAGGGAAACCGAGGTGGAAAGTGGAAATATGCTGTTACGCCGTGGGGATTGTAAATAATGTCACAAAACAATATGTGTATAAATTTTTGTATGAGAAATTAACATGAGCTGTAAACTTTCACTAAAAGCACAATTTAAAAAAAAAAAAAAGAAAGGCTAGGACTCCTCCAAGAACCAGCAAATGGGATAAAATGTCCTGGTAGAGAAGAATTTGCAGATAGGGTTGTAAAGTTAAAAAAACAGGCGGAGTCATATTGTGAATAACTTTTAAACAGCCTTCCACCCACCCTCGTGGTGAGGAAAAATTGAAGCATTTAAGCCAGGTTTGACATATCCAATGTACATGTTAGAAAGATACAAAATGAGAAGGGTCAATTAAATGTGGACTGAGATGGTGAACAGCAGTGATTGTGACATTCAAGGGACTCTGCTAAATATTGTGAGGGTTACAAAAATATAAATTATACTTTGTATTCTTATAGATTTTTTTCATCTTATATTAGAATTTTGGCTGCAAAGAGCAGGAAGACAATTCAAACGACCTTCAGCTCAAAAGAAGAGTCTATTTATTCAAATTACTGAAAATCTAGGAGTAGATGACAAATCAAATGGTGCCATCAGGAATCCATCTCTCTCCTTTGCTGATTTCTGATCTCCACTTTTTTCAGCATCATTTCAGGAGGGCTTGCTCCATATTACATCAATGATAACCAATAGCGTTTCTAGATCTACATTGTTTTTATAGCTAATAATTGCAGAGAAAAGATCGTTTCCTTTCTCCAAGCACTCATGTCAATTCTCAGAAAGCACTCTGATTGTTCTTGCTTAGCCATATGTCCATGGATGGACCAATCACTCTGTTCAGAGGCCTGGAGTGCTCTGAATCATTTATCCAAGTTATGTCTACCTTGTAGCAGGAAAAGCGAAGCCTACCACAGGGGTCGGAGTTGGGCATTTTCTGAAATACAGAAAACTGGAAAGGATGATAGCTAGGCAAAAATACCATTATACCTGAAAAACCAAGGAGTCGACTCATAGAGACCTTATAGGACAGAGTAGAACTGCCCCACAGAATTTCCTAGGCTTATGGGGAAACCCTGGTGGCACAGTGGTTAAGTGTTACGGCTGCTAACCAAGAGGTCGACAGTTTAAATCCTTCAGGCACTCCCTGGAAACTCTATTGGGCAGTTCTACTCTGTCCTACAGGGTCGCTATGAGTTGGAATCGACTCGGCGGCAGTGGGTTTTGGGTGGTAATCTTTATGGAAGCAGACTGCCACATCTTTCTCCTGTGAGCAGCTGATGGGTTTGAATAACCAACCTTTCAGTTAGCAGCCAAGTGCTTAACCAGTGTACTACTAGGGGTCCTTCATTATACCCAGCACATGCAAATCACCTGGGTGAGACCAGAAATTATGCATTTTTAATAAGCTCCAGGTGGTGCTGATGCTGCTGGTCCATGGAACGAATACATTTTGAGTGGCTCTATACCATCTATTGGTGGAGCCAAGAAGAACATATGAAAAGAAAACCATAATAAAAAATGAAATGATTCAAGATGATAATGGGATGTAAAAAGAAGTAATGTCAAATAAATTGTAATGACCATAAGTACCACGGGAATTCAAAGAAGAGAGAATGTCCTTTAGAGTAAGTCAGCAGTTCTCAAATTGGTTTGCAGATCTGTGGGGGTACCAGACACTTTTTGAAGGAGTCCACAAGATCAAACTATTGTCACAATAATTCTGATATGTACTTTTTTCCTTGTGTTGTCATGTAGAGATGGTGTAAAAAAAATAAGTAAAATGCTTGTGACTTACAATGAATCAAGGTTTGGACATAAAATTGTACAAGTAATCATAGTATACATACATGCCCTAATAATAAAAAAGAAAGACATAGAAAATGCCAGTTTTACTTAAGAATATCCTTGAGGAATCAGTAAAAATTACTAATTTTATTAAATCCTGATCCTTGAGTACACATCTTTTTAATATTCTGCGTGGTGAAACGGGAAGCATGCATAAAACATTTCTGCCACATGTAAAAGTATGATGTCAGTCAAGAAGAAAAGCACTTTTGTGATTGTTTGAGTTGCTAACTAAACTAACCACTTTTTCCCCCATGGAACGTATTTCTTACTTGAAACAATGACTGACAGACAAACTATGGTTATTCAGATATAGGTATTTGAACATTTTCTTTAAAATGAACAAGTGAGCCTCTTTAGGGAAAACAAGTGATAGGATTTGTGGCTAATGGTAAAATTTGAGCTTTGAAGAAAAAATTAAAACTGGAAAATATGTATCTGTCACCATAAGCTTTAGAGAATTCCAATTCTTAAAGATTTTTCTAATGAAATTGATGGTATATCAATAAGTGTGATTTTTTACATTGTTGTGTCATCATTTGGAGGGTCTACATAACCCTGAGTCAAATTTTTCAAATGACCAATTCATGTTATGAAATCATGTATGATGAAAAATTCATTCAAAGTGCAAGACAAACCTATAGATATCAATATAACAGTGTACAAAAACTAATTGTTATGGTTTCAGATTCTACATTGCAAATAACCTTCGAGAAACTACCACTTGCCAGTTTTGGGTGTAGTGTCAAAGAACAATATCCATATTATATAAAAAAGACTATTAGAATACTCCTTCCATTCCCAAATACGAATCTGTGGGCCAAATTTTCCTTATATACTTCAACCAAAAGATACATTGCAAAAGATTGAATGCAGAATCCAATATAAGAACTCAACTTATTCTCTTAAATCACACAGGAAAGGAATTTGAAAAATTATGAAACAATACTATTCTTTTACAAAGTTTTTATTTTTGGCTTTGAAAAACAGTTATCTTGTCATAAACATTTGTCATTTATTTTAACATGTGTTAGACTTATTGTTATTTTAAATCGAACTGCCACAAATATTTTTACATTTTCTCAGTGCAAACTTTTCTAATTCAGTAAGGATCTATATAATCTATATAAACAAAAGCTTACTGAGATTCTTAATAGTTTTTAAGAGTGTAAAGCTGTCCTAAAACCAAAATATTTGAGATCCACTGGCCTGGGTTAATTAGAAAAATCTCAAATTGCTAGGCATTACCACTAAATGTTGTTAGGTGCTGTCGAGTCAGTTCTGTCTCGTGGAGACCATATGTACAACAGAACAAAACACTTCCCAGTCCTATGCCATCCTCACAATCGTTACTATGATTGAGCCCATTATTGTAGCCACTGTG
Organism: Loxodonta africana; assembly: GCF_030014295.1. NCBI lineage: Eukaryota > Metazoa > Chordata > Mammalia > Proboscidea > Elephantidae > Loxodonta > Loxodonta africana. Next base: position 59,268,287 of record NC_087357.1, on the reverse strand, counting down.
TCAACCCATGTCATCAAGGGTCCCTCTTTTTTGCTGACCCTCTACTTTACCAAGCATGATATTCTTCTCCAGGGACTGATCGCTCCTGAAAACATGTCCAAAGTACATGAGACAGAGTCTTGCCTTCCACATTTCTAAGGATGATTCTGGCTGTACTTCTTCCAAGACAGATTTGTTCATTATTCTAGCACTCCATGGTATATTGAGTATTCTTTGTCAACACCTAATTCAAATGCATCAATTCTTCTTAGTCTTCTTTATTCATTGTCCAGTTTTTGCATGCGTATGAGGTGATTGAAAATATCATGGCTTGGGTCAGGTGCACCTTAGTCCATAAAGTGGCTTATTTTGCAGGGCTTCCTTTTGAACTAGTTTTCTATTGCCTTTTTGAGACGGTAAAGCACATTGACATAGCTGTTTGGAGTTAGAAGTTCTCTCTCTCTCTCTCTCTCTCTTTTTTTGTTGCCACTTTGCTTTCCCTTAAAACGCCAAACTAAAGGTTGGGCCACTAGAGTTGGTTAATAGACGTATTTTACCCAAGGCTGTCGCCTCAACATGAGGTTATGCAGATTTTTATATGAATAGCCACTGTCGTTGTTAGGTGCCATCCAGTCAGTTCCAGCTCATAGAGACCCTATATACAATAGAACAAAACACTGCCAGGTCCTGTGCCATCCTCACAATCCTTGCTATGTTTGAACCCATTGTTGCAGCCACTGTGTCCATCCATCTCGTCAAGGGTTTTTCTCTTTTTCACTGACCGTCTACTTTACCAAGGAAGATGCCCTTCTCCAGGGACTGGTCCCTCCTAATGACATGTTCAAAGTATGTGAGATGAAGTCTTGCTATCCTTACTTTTAAGGAAAATTCTGGCTGTACTTATTCCAGGATACATTTGTTTGTTCTTCTGATAGTCCATGGTGTATTCAATATTCTTCACCAAAACCATACTTCAAAGTCATCAATTTTTCCTCTGTCTTCCTTATTCATTGTCCAGCTTTCTCATGCATATGAGGTGAAAAAAAAAAAAAAAAACTACCATGGCTTGGGTCAGGTGCACCTTAGTCCTCAAGGTGACATCCTTGCTTTTTAACTCTTTTTTGCAGCAGAATTGCTCAATGCAATATGTCATTTGATTTCTTGATTGCTCCTTCCATGGGCATTGATTGTGGTTACAAGTAAAATGAAATCCTAGACAGCTTCTATTTTTTCTCCATTTATCATGATGTTGCTTACTGGTCCAGTTGTGAGAATTTTTGTTTTTGTTTTTTTATGATAAAGTGTAATCCATACTGAAGGTTGTAGTCTTTGATCTTCATCAGTAAGTGCTTCAAGTCCTCACTTTCAGTAAGCAGGGTTGTGTTATCTGCATATCGCATGTTGTTAATAAAGCTTCCTCTAATCCTGATGGTGCGTTCTTCTTCATATAGTCCAACTTCTCAGATTATTTACTCAGCATACAGATTGAATAAGTAAGGTGAAAAGATACAACCCTGACACACACCTTTCCTGATATTAAACCACACATTATCCCCTTGTTTTGTTTGAACGACTGCCTCTTGGTCTGCGTACAGGTCCCTCATAAGCACAATTAAGTGTTTGGAATTCCCATTCTTTGCAGTATTATCCGTAATTTGTTATGACCCACACAGTCAAATACCTTTGCAGAGTCAATAAAAAACAGGTAAACATCTTTCTGGTATTCTCTGCTTTCAGCCAAAACCTATGTGATATCAGCGATGATATCCCTCATTCCATGTCCACTTCTGAATGTGGCTTGAGTTTCTGGCAGTTCCCTGTTGATGTACTACTCCAACTGCTTTTGAATGATCGTCTGCAAAATTTTACTTGTGTGTGATATTAATGATACTGTTTGATAATTGCTGCATTCTGTTTGGTCACCTTTCTTTGGAATGGGCACAAATATTGATCTCTTCCTGTCAGTTGGCCATGTAGCTATCTTCCAAATTTCTCGCCATAGAAAGGTGCACACTTTTGGAGTTGCATCCATTTGTTGAAACATCTCAGTTGGTATTCCGTCAATTCCTGGAGTCCTGTTTTTCACCAATGCCAAGTGCAGCTTGGATTTCTTCCTTCAGTACCACCAGTTCTTGAGCATATGCTACCTCTTGAAACGGTTGAACATTGACTAAATTCTTTTTGGTTCCGTGATTCTGTGTATTCCTCCCACTTTTTTTGATGCTCCCTGAGTCATTCAACATTTTGCTCTCAGAATTCTTCATTATTGAAACTGAAGGCTTAAATTTTTTCTTCAGTTCTTTCATCTTGAGAAATGCTCAGCATCTTCTTCCCTTTTGGTTTTCTAACTGCAGGTCTTTGCACATTTCATTATAAATGTTTACTTTGTCTTCTTGAGTTTCCCTGTGAATTCTTCTGTTCTGCTCTTTACTTCATCACTTCTTCCATTTGCTTTAAAAAAAAAAAATTTTGTACTCTAATTTCAAGAGCCAGTTTCAGAGTCTCTTCTGACATCCACTTTGGTCTTTTCTTTCTTTCCTGTCTTTTTAACGACCTCTTGCTTTCTTTGTGTACGATGCCCTTTATGTCATTCTACAACTCGTCTGGTCTTCAGTCATTAACATTTAATGTGTCAAATCTATGCTTGAGATGGTGTCTAAATTCGAGTGGGATAGACTCAAGGTCGTACTTTGGCTCTCATGGACTTGTTTCGATGTTCTTCAGCTTCATTTTCAACTTGCATATGAGTGATTGATAGTCTGTTCTCCAGTTGGCCCCTGGCCTTGTTCTGACTGATGATATTAAGCATTTCTATTGTCTCTTGTCATAGATATAGTCAATTTGATTCCGTGTATTCCATCTGGCAAGGTTCACATGTATAGTTGCCATTTACGTCATTGAAAAAAGGTATTTGCAGTGAATAAGTCGTTGGTCTTGCAAAATTCTATTGTGCAACCTCTGACGTGGTTTCTATCATCAAGGCCATATTTTTCAACTACCAATCCTTCCTCTTTGCTTCCAACTTGCATATTCCAATCATCAATTACTATCAATGCATCTTGATTTCATGTTTCATCGATTTCCAACTGCAGAAATTGGCAAAAATCTTTACTTTCTTCATCTTTGCCATTAGTAGCTGGTGCATAAATTTCAAAAACAGTCATCTTAACTGGTCTTTCTGGTAGGCTTATGTGTATTACCCTATCACTAGCAGCACTGTACTTCATGATAGATCTTGAAATGTTCTTTTTGATGGTGAATGTGATGCCATTCCTCTTCAATTTGTCATCAACACGACTTAGTAGACCATATGATTATCTGATTCAGAATTGCCAATACCAGTCCATTTCAACTCATTAATGCCTAGGATATCAATCTTTACACACTCCTTTTCATTTTTGACAACTTCCAATTTTCCTAGATTCATACTTAATACATTGCAGGTTCCAATTATTATTATCTGCAGCTGTTTCTTCTCATTTGAGTCTTACCACACCAGCAAATGAAGGTCCTGAATGTTTTACTCCATCCATGTCATTAAGGTCAACTCTACCTTGAGGAGGCAGCTCTTCCCCAGTTTTCTTTTGAGTGCCTTCCAACCTGAGGGGCTTATCTTCCAGCACTATCTCAGACAATGTTCCGCTGCTATTCTTAAGGTTTTCACTGGTCAATTTTTTAAGAAGTGGATCACTTGACCCTTCTTCCTAGTCTGTCTTAGTCTAGCTCCACAGAAACCTATTCACCATGGGTGACACTGCTGGTATTTGAAATATTGGTGGCATACCTACCAGCATCACAGCAACATGCAAGCCACCACAGTGTGACAAAGTGATAGACAAGTGGTCGGAATAGGTACTAGACAGTCATATTCCTAAAAATAAAACCTCAGAAAATTCAAACTTTAGTGTTCTCTATAGCAAGGTTTGTATTGGAGAGTCTAATAATGATAAATGAGTATATTCAGATCATGGAATCTGGCAAAAAAATCAATACTACTGTGATCTACTTACATAGGCTTTCAACATATCTCATAATCCAGTCATCTGCAATTCTTAGATTTCTAAGTTTCAGTAGAAATGGTCTTGAACCAATGTCATTTTGTTCACTAGAACCAAAGGCTGAATTCTAAATATCAGCCTGTCTGTTGCAAGATGTCAATAAAAGGAAGGGTGATTGCTGATTTATATAGGCTATATGTGTATATTTTTATATTTATATAGGCTAAGTCAAAATAGTGGGCAGATTTTGAAGTAGTGTTTTTAAATGATTAACTTATAAAGCTGACTATCTTCTACTTGATTTTTTAGATGAAAACCTTAAGTAATAGTATATATTTTTAAAATTTTAGTTTTCATGTCTTTGACATTTTCATATTTTTCTTTCATAGTACAGTTAGCCTTAATGAATATTAACTCACTGCCATCTAGTCAATTCCAACCCATATTACTGAGTCAAATTCAAATCCAAAGGAAATACTGTATATTCTATTATTTGTTATTTTATTTATTTATAAAACACATACATACTATTACTATACTACCTACTATATTTCAAGTATTGATCTAGGTGCATTACATACGTTGACACACTTAAATGTTGTAACAACTTTATGAAGGACTGATGAAGAAATTGAAGACACAGAGGTTAAGTTACATACTCGAGGTCACAATGCTATTGAGTGGTAGACGCTAGGCAATCTGATCCCAAAGATATGTCCTTAACCAAGACACTATGCTAAAATAGTGCTTTAATTGGAGACAAATGAAAATATAACATTCCAAATGAAGAGTTCCTTCATTTTGGGAGGAGTAATCTTAATTAAAAGAACTCTAGGGGCACAGATGGGTAAATGCTCAGCCATTAATTAGAAGGTTAGCAGTTCAAACCCATCCAATGGCTCCATGGGAGAAAGAGCTGGCAATTGGCTTCCTTAAAAATTACAGCCTAGAAAACCCTATGGGACAGTTCTACTCTGTCACATGGGGTTGCTATGAGTCGAAATTGACTCAACCTCACCCAACAACAACAACAGTCTTAACCGAGGAGCCCTTGCATGGTGCAAATGGTTAAGTGCTTGGCTATTAACTGAAAGACTGGCAACTTGAAACCACCCAGAGGCACCTTGGAAGAAAGGCCTGGCAATCTGCTTCCTAACAGTCACAGCCTTGGAAACCCTATAAAGCACAGTTCTAGTCTATACACATGGGATCACCATGAGTTGGAACTGATTCAACAACAACTTGTTCGATCTTAAGTAGGATTTCTTGTGCATTGGATGCATGACTTTGTGTATAAGATTTCAGAGAACAGATTCTGTAGAGGCTGAGGCCACAGAGGATAGAAGTTGCAATGATTCAGAGCTGACTAAAATCCTCTAGCAATGCCTCTCAAACGTTGCCAACAAAATACCTTCCAGTGGCAGAAGTATGGGAACGCTGCTCACCTAGGTATATCTGTTGCAAGTGACAAATGTCTTTGAAATTATATGCTGTATTTTATAAATGTTCTTCAATTCTGCACAATCTAGTACTACATTTTAATATAAAAATTGTGTTTTAAATCACTCATCATTGAATAAAAACGATCTTCCAGAAGATCCAGTTGCTAAATTTCTTTGTGACTTTAAGTGGCTCCTGGCATACCATTCCCAACCTTAATTAGAGAAGCTTCTTGTTGTTGTATGCCGTTGATTTGATTCCAACTCATAGCAACACTATAGGACAGTGTAGAACTGCCCCGTAGGATTTCCTAGCTTGTAGTTTTTACAGAAGCAGATCATCAGGTCTTTTCTTCCTCGAAGTGGTTGATGGGTTTGAACCACTGGCTTTTCGATTAGCATCCAAGCACTTAACTATTGTGCCACAAGGGCTCTTTTAGAGAAGCTTAGTTCCATGGAACCCTTTTGGAGGACCATAGAGAATTATCTCCTTTTTACCTCTCCTCTCTGTGCACTATTGCTTAGGGACTCTATACTAACATGAACTTGATTGCATAGCTCTGGATAGTAAAGCAATAGCAAGAGGGTGCCAGAGAGCACAACTCTGTAAGTTAACTAGGTTTATGAAGTCACTGCATGGTTCCCCTTTCACTGCCCCTTTTAACTATGCCCTCAGTTGTACAGTCAAATGCCCCAAAAGACGAGAGAAGGAAACATGAATAAGTGAAATACGCCAAGTGTGGGTATTGTAGGAAATGCCAGAAACTCTGGCAGACTGGAGGGCACATATACCATCTAACATGGGCTGAACTGCACACCTACCCCCACCCCAGTAAGACTGGGGACAAATTGTGCCAGATAGCCTTACTTTTTAAATTTAGAAAAAGAAATTCAGATTATTATCTAAAATAAAAAATTTTAATTTTGGTAAATCATTCAATTTTATAAAATGTGTGGCCAAATAAAAGTATTTCAGACTTGTGGCCTATGCTGTACATTCTTCCAGGAAAGGGGGCCAACATTTATGTTGCACAGTTGTGTGTGTCTTTGGTTAGAGATGGATATTCTCTGCATGTTAGAGAAGGTGTGCGAAAAGGAACCTTGGTCCTGTAATCATCTAAAAGTTTTTGTTGCTGACTACTCACAAGTCCCAAGAGGGAGAATTAAGATGGCTCTTCTTGAATATGATGAAAAACGATCTCTTTATCATTTTTGTGTTATTATCCTCTGAGGAATGCACGTTTCTTTCATTCCCTCTTTAGTGGAAACGAGGAACAACTATTTCCCATCCACTGAAAAAAACTCCTTGTGTTTTGAAATAGTTATGAAGGCTTTCCTTGCCCACATCTTTGCTTTCCTCAGACAAAATAACCCAACATCCTTAACTATTTCCTCAAGGATTTTTTTTTCTTCTTACTTTTGAATCATTTTCATTATAGACCTTTGGACCCTCTCCAGGTTTCCCATGTCTTGCTTATAATGTGGTCACACTGGAAGGACTTGTTCTCATAAAAGCTCAGTCAAAGCTAAATACAGATGGAAGATTATTTTCAGCTACAACATGTTATGTCTTTGCATTGTTTTCAAACATGGCACCTCTGGTTGATACATAACTTATCATCTTCAATGAGCCCATATCATTTTCACTATATTTATGTATAGACAATCCTTTCTTAACCTTGTGCCATAATTTGTGACTTTCCCAGCCTTATAATTCACCCTTTATAATTATCTTTCAGTTTACTTTTTTTTTTTTTTGTCATAGCTGAGATGTTAGAACTTTAATGTGAATACCTGCATGATGCCCAACACACTATAGGTGCTTAAGATATGCTTGCTGAGTGAAAAAACAAAAATACCCTCTAGGTAATATAAAAAAAATTAAATAAAGGTAATATATTGCACAAAAATTCTTATTAAATCTAGTAGAAGCTTCTGGCACCTTTTTCCAAAATTGACTAAAGGCTTGGGTTCTATAGAAAGATCGTTGTCTAAGTCTTGGCTCTTGCTTCTTATTAGCTATATGATTTGGATAAGTTATTTAAATTCTCTAGACCTTTGTTTCTTAATTCAGAAAACGTGAGTAATAATATCGATCTTTAAAGTTATTGTGAGGCTTATGTGAGATATTTGTATGGAAAATGCTAGAAGATTTCTTGGTACATAATGAATTCTAAACTTTTATTTCTTAATCTAGAAAATGTGCATAATAATATCCACCCTTAAAGTTACATGAGATACACATGCAAATACTAGAAAAGTTCTTGGTACATAATGAATTCCACCCAATATGTTAGATTAGGAAATAAATATACAACACCTAAAATTTTATAGAGCACTACATCTGAATATGTTGAAGAGTGAGATGTTTTCCTCATCTCATGTTTTCCCTTCTGATAAATCTTGTGCTGGAAATTATTTCTAGACTCTAAGTATTCTCATTCATGGTGTTCTCTCTTGATGCTTCACTTTTTCATCTTTCTGCGTAAATTAAGTGCACAGCAGAGATGTTTAGTCCCAGTAAAGTACTCACCACACAATGTTAACACTTCAAAATCAGTAGTTTTATCTTTTCCTGCTATCATCGTAAGAATCTAAATGGAAAATATATCCCACTGATGCTAAAAAGAAATGTATGACTGCTATTGAAATACTTTAAAGAAGAGTAATGTACTTCAACATTCAAAGAAGAGGGATGGGCACTTTGCAAGTGAGGAACCATATCTTATCCAGAGTGCACCCCAGAGCAGGTGCTTGGTAAGTGTTTCTTAGTTGATGCTGGTGGCAGTGGTAGCCTGGATAGGCTCCCATAGCATAGAAAAGAGGGCTTGGGCACTAGAGAAATAATGTAAAGTACTCCAGTGGTTATCACACCATGGCAAAGCAGCAGGAATGACAGGAAAAGTAAGAGGAAATGACCGTTCAGAAATGATTCACAGCAACATGAAAATAACAAAGTGGCAGACTTCATGGATGCTAAAATTCACAATTCTAAAATGGCCTCCAATGTACCTCCTGAAATGTGTGCCTCAGCAGAAATTGTAGTTTAAAGTGAAGATTTATAGTTTCTTTTAGCAGATGGTGAGTCGCTCAGGAACAGAACTTTTACAAGGCTTATTAATTGTCATCAAATGATAGTAGTTAGGGATGGGGCCTATTAGTACAAGTTACTATAAGGTGATAACTCATGTAAAGTTTATATTAAGCTTAGGATTCATTAGAATAATTTTAGAAATCCAGACGACCTTGCAAGACGATTTTCATTTTCAGCCACTATAATAGATCATTTTCTACTCAGAGCTACTTCAAAATTATAATGTGTCCCAAGGATACACTGAATTTTATTTCTATACCTTTTCAGTTTTACCTTCTCTTGAAAAAAGGTCATTGACAGTGAGACAAATAAAATCAGAAGATCCAGTAGTCGTCACTCTTACTGTTAGCCTTATTCTTTTTTTTTTTAATTAACTTTTATTAAGCTTCGAGTGAACATTTACAAATCCAGTCAGTCACATGTAAGTTTACATACATCTTACTCCCTTCTCCCACTTGCTCTCCCCCTATTGAGTCAGCCCTTTCAGTCTCTCGTTTCGTGCCAATTTTGCCATCTTCCCTCTCTCTCTATCTTCCCATCCCCCCTCCAGTCAAGAGTTGCCAACACACTCTCCAGTGTCCACCGGGTTTAATTAGCTCACTCTTCATCAGCATCTCTCTCCCCCCCGCTGACCAGTCCCTTTCATGTCTGATGAGTTGTCTTCGGGGATGGTTCCTGTCCTGTGCCAACAGAAGGTCTGGGGAACATTGCCGCCGGAATTCCTCTAGTCGCAGTCAGACCATTAAGTATGGTCTTTTTATGAGAATTTGGGGTCTGCATCCCACTGATCTCCTACTCCCTCAGGAGTTCTCTGTTGTGCTCCCTGTCAGGGCAGTCATCGATTGTGGCCGGGCACCAACTAGTTCTTCTGGTCTCAGGATGATGTAGGACTCTGGTTCATGTGGCCCTGTCTATCTCTTGGGTTCTTAGTTGTCGTGTGACCTTGGTGTTCTTCATTTTCCTTTGCTCCAGGTGGGTTGAGACCAATTGATGTATCTTAGATGGCCGCTTGTTAGCATTTAGGACCCCACACGCCACATTTCAAAGTGGGATGCAGAATGTTTTCATAATAGAATTATTTTGCCCATTGACTTAGAAGTCTCCTCAAACCATGTTCCCCAGACCCCCGCCCCTGCTCCGCTGACCTTTGAAGCATTCATTTTATCCCGGAAACTTCTTTGCTTTTAGTCCAGTCCAATTGGGCTGATCTTCCTTGTATTGAGTGTTGTCTTTCCCTTCACCCAAAGCAGTTCTTATCTACTGATTAATCAATAAAAAACCCTCTCCCTCCCTCCCTCCCTCCCCTCCTCGTAACCACAAAAGTATGTGTTCTTCTCAGTTTTTTCTATTTCTCAAGATCTTATAATAGTGGTCTTATACAATATTTGTCCTTTTGCATCTGACTCATTTCGCTCAGCATAATGCCTTCCAGATTCCTCCATGTTATGAAACGTTTCAGAGATTCGTCACTGTTCTTTATCGATGCGTAGTATTCCATTGTGTGAATATACCACAATTTATTTACCCATTCATCCGTTGATGGACACCTTGGTGGATTCCAGCTTTTTGCTATTGTAAACAGAGCTGCAATAAACATGGGTGTGCATATATCTGTTTGTGTGAAGGGTCTTGTATCTCTAGGGTATATTCCGAGGAGTGGGATTTCTGGGTTGTACGGTAGTTCTATTTCTAACTGTTTAAGATAACGCCAGATGGATTTCCAAAGTGGTTGTACCATTTTACAATCCCACCAGCAGTGTATGAGAGTTCCAATCTCTCTGCAGCCTCTCCAACATTTATTATTTTGTGTTTTTTGGATTAATGCCAGTCTAGTTGGTGTGAGATGGAATCTCATCGTAGTTTTAATTTGCATTTCTCTAATGGCTAATGATCGGGAGCATTTTCTCATGTATCTGTTGGCTGCCTGAATATCTTCTTTAGTGAAATGTGTGTTCATATCCTTTGCTCACTTCTTGATTGGGTTGTTTGCTCACTTCTTGATTGGGTTGTTTGTCTTTGACAGAATCATGTAGATTTTAGAGATCAGGCTCTGGTCTGAGATGTTATAGCTGAATATTCTTTCCCAGTCTGTAGGTGGTCTTTTTACTCTTTTGATGAAGTCTTTAGATGAGCATAGGTGTTTGATTTTTAGGAGCTCCCAGTTATCTGGTTTCTCTTCATCATTTTTGGTAATGTTTTGTATTCTGTTTATGCCCTGTATTAGGGCTCCTAGGGTTGTCCCTATTTTTTCTTCCATGATCTTTATCGTTTTAGTCTTTATGTTTAGGTCTTTGATCCACTTGGAGTTAGTTTCTGTGCATGGTGTGAGGTATGGGTCCTGTTTCATTTTTTTGCAAATGGATATCCACTTATGCCACCACCATTTGTTAAAAAGACCATCTTTTCCCCAATTAACTGACACTGGTCCTTTGTCAAATATCAGCTGCTCATACGTGGATGGATTTATATCTGGGTTCTCAATTCTGTTCCATTGGTCTATGTGCCTGTTGTTGTACCAGTACCAGGCTGTTTTGACTACTGTAGCTGTATAATAGGTTCTGAAATCAGGTAGAGTGAGGCCTCCCACTTTCTTCTTCTTTTTCAGTAATGCTTTGCTTATCCAGGGGTTCTTTCCCTTCCATATGAAATTGGTGATTTGTTTCTATATCCCCTTAAAATATGACACTGGAATTTGGATCGGAAGTGCGTTATATGTATAGATGGCTTTTGGTAGAATAGACATTTTTACTATGTTAAGTCTTCCTGTCCATGAGCAGGGTATGTTTTTCCACTTAAGTATGTCCTTTTTAATTTCTTGTAGTAGAGCTTTGTAGTTTTCTTTGTATAGGTCTTTTACATCCTTGGTAAGATTTATTCCTAAGTATCTTATCTTCTTGGGGGCTACTGTGAATGGTATTGATTTGGTTATTTCCTCTTCGGTGTTCTTTTTGTTGATGTAGAGGAATCCAAGTGATTTTTGTATGTTTATTTTATAACCTGAGAGTCTGCCAAACTCTTCTATTAGTTTCAGTAGTTTTCTGGAGGATTCCTTAGGGTTTTCCGTGTATACGATCATGTCATCTGCAAATGGTGATAGCTTTACTTCCTCCTTGCCAATCCGGATACCCTTTATTTCTTTGTCTAGCCTAATTGCCCTGGCTAGGACTTCTAGCACGATGTTGAATAAGAGCGGTGATAAAGGGCATCCTTGTCTGGTTCCCGTTCTCAAGGGAAATGCTTTCAGGTTCTGGCTTTGCATAGATGCCCTTTATTATGTTGAAGAATTTTCCTTCAATTCCTATTTTGGTAAGAGTTTTTATCATAAACGGGTGTTGAACTTTGTCAAATGCCTTTTCTGCATCTATTGATAAGATCATGTGGTTTTTATCGTTTGTTTTATTTATGTGGTGGATTACATTAATGGTTTTTCTGATATTAAATCAGCCTTGCATACCTGGTATAAATCCCACTTCATCAGGGTGAATTATTTTTTTGATATGTTGTTGGATTCTATTGGCTAGAATTTTGTTGAGGATTTTTGCATCTATGTTCATGAGGGATATAGGTCTATAATTTTCTTTTTTTGTAATGCCTTTACCTGGTTTTGGTAACAGGGAGATGGTAGCTTCATAGAATGAGTTGGGTAGTATTCCATCTTTTTCTATGCTTTGAAATACCTTCAGTAGTAGTGGTGTTAAGTCTTCTCTGAAGGTTTGGTAGAACTCTGCACTGAAGTCGTCCGGGCCAGGACTTTTTTTTGTTGGAAGTTTTTTGATTACCGTTTCAATCTCTTTTTTTGTTATGGGTCTATTTAGTTGTTCTACTTCTGAATGTGTTAGTTTAGGTAGGTAGTGTTTTTCCAAGAATTTATCCATTTCTTCCAGGATTTCAAATTTGTTAGAGTACAATTTTTCGTAGTAATCTGAAATGATTCTTTTAATTTCATTTGGCTCTGTTGTGATGTGGTCCTTCTCGTTTCTTATTCGGGTTATTTGTTTCCTTTCCGGTTTTCTTTAGTCAGTTTAGCGAATGGTTTATCAATTTTGTTAATTTTTTCAAAGAACCAGCTTTTGGCTTTGTTAATTCTTTCAATTGTTTTTCTGTTCTCTAATTCATTTAGTTCAGCTCTAATTTTTATTATTTGTTTTCTTCTGGTGCCTGATGGCTTCTTTTGTTGCTCACTTTCTATTTGTTCAAGTTGTAGGGACAGTTCTCTGATTTTGGCTCTTTCTTCTTTTTGTATGTGTGCATTTATCAATATAAATTGGCCTCTGAGCACTGCTTTTGCTGTGTCCCAGAGGTTTAGATAGGAAGTATTTTCATTCTCGTTGCTTTCTATGAATTTCCTTATTCCCTCCTTGATGTCTTCTATAACCCAGTCTTTTTTCAGGAGGGTATTGTTCATTTTCCAAGTATTTGATTTCTTTTCCCTAGTTTTTCTGTTATTGATTTCTAGTTTCATTGCCTTGTGGTCTGAGAAGATGCTTTGTAATATTTCGATGTTTTGGACTCTGCAAAGATTTGTTTTATGACCTAATATGTGGTCTATTCTAGAGAATGTTCCATGTGCGCTAGAAAAAAAAGCATATTTTGCAGCAGTTGGGTGGAGAGTTCTGTATAAGTCAATGAGGTCAAGTTGGTTGATTGTTGTAAGTAGGTCTTCCGTGTCTCTATTGAGCTTCTTACTGGATGTCCTGTCCTTCTCCGAAAGTGGTGTGTTGAAGTCTCCTACTATAAATGTGGAGGTGTCTATCTCACTTTTCAATTCTGTTAAAATTTGATTTATGTATCTTGCAGCCCTGTCATTGGGTGCATAAATATTTAATATGGTTATGTCTTCCTGATCAATTGTCCCTTTTATCATTATATAGTGTCCTTCTTTATCCTTTGTGGTGGATTTAAGTCTAAAGTCTATTTTGTCAGAAATTAATGTTGCTACTCCTCTTCTTTTTTGCTTATTGTTTGCTTGATATATTTTTTTCCATCCTTTGAGTTTTAGTTTGTTTGTGTCTCTAAGTCTAAGGTGTGTCTCTTGTAGGCAGCATATAGATGGATTGTGTTTCTTTATCCAGTCCGTGACTCTCTGTCTCTTTATTGGTGCATTTAGTCCATTTACATTCAGCGTAATTATAGATAAATAAGTTTTTAGTGCTGTCATTTTGATGCCTTTTTATGTGTGTTGTTGATAATTTCATTTTTCCACATGCTTTTTTGTGCTGAGGCGTTTTTCTTAGTAAATTGTGAGGTCCTCATTTTCATAGTGCTTGACTTTATGTTAGTTGAGTTGTTACGTTTTTCTTGGCTTTTGTCTTGAGTTATAGAGTTGTTATACCTTTTTGTGGTTACTTTATTATTTACCCCTATTTTTCTAAATAAAAACCTAACTTGTATTGTTCTATATCGCCTTGTATCACTCTCCATATGGCAGTTCAGTGCCTCCTGTATTTAGTCCCTCTTTTTGATTATTGTGATCTTTTACCTATTGACTTCCATGATTCCCTGGTATGTGTAATTTTTTTTTTAATTAATCTTAATTTGTTTGTTTTTGTGATTTTCCTATTTGAGTTGATATCAGGACGTTCTGTTTTGTGTCCTTGTGTTGTGCTGATATCTGATATTATTGGTTTTCTGACCAAACAATATTCTTTAGTATTTCTTGTAGCTTCGGTTTGGTTTTTGCAAATTCTCTAAACTTGTGTTTATCTGTAAATATCTTAATTTCGCCTTCATATTTCAGAGAGAGTTTTGCTGGATATATGATCCTTGGCTGGCAGTTTTTCTCCTTCAGTGCTCTGTATATGTCGTCCCATTCCCTTCTTGCCTGCATGGTTTCTGCTGAGTAGTCTGAACTTATTCTTATTGATTCTCCCTTGAAGGAAACCTTTCTTTTCTCCCTGGCTGCTTTTAAAATTTTCTGTTTATCTTTGGTTTTGGCAAGTTTGATGATAATATGTCTTGGTGTTTTTCTTTTTGGATCAATCTTAAATGGGGTTCGATGAGCATCTTGGATAGATATCCTATCGTCTTTCATGATGTCAGGGAAGTTTTCTGTCAGGAGTTCTTCAACTATTTTCTCTGTGTTTTCTGTCCCCCCTCCCTGTTCTGGGACTCCAATCACCCGCAGGTTATCCTTCTTGATAGAGTCCCACATGATTCTTAGGTTTTCTTCATTTTTTTAAATTCTTTTATCTGATTTTTTTCCAGCTATGTTGGTGTTGATTCCCTGGTCCTCCAGATATCCCAGTCTGCATTCTAATTGCTCGAGTCTGCTCCTCTGACCTCCTATTGCGTTGTCTAATTCTGTAATTTTATTGTTAATCTTTTGGATTTCTACATGCTGTCTCTCTATGGATTCTTGCAACTTATTAATTTTTCCACTATGTTCTTGAATAATCTTTTTGAGTTCTTCAACAGTTTTATCAGTGTGTTCCTTGGCTTTTTCTGCAGTTTGCCTTATTTCATTTGTGATGTCTTGAAGCATTCTGTAAATTAGTTTTTTATATTCTGTATCTGATAATTCCAGGATTGTATCTTCATTTGGGAAAGATTTTGATTATTTTGTTTGGGGGGTTGGAGAAGCTGTCATGGTCTGCTTCTTTAGGTGGTTTGATATGGACTGCTGTCTCCGAGCCATCACTGGGAAACTAGTTTTTCCAGAAAATCCGCTAAAAAAAAATGCAGTCAGATCCATATCAGAGTTCTCCCTCTGGCTCAGGCTATTCGGATGTTAATGAGCTGCCTGGGGAGGGTGGGGGAGGGATCAGAGAGCTAGGAGTGTAGCACCTCAGAATATAGCCAGAGCTGTTTGTCTTACTTGGAATGACTCTTATATCTGAGATTTCCGTGGGGCGCGTCGCCTATATGTACTGGCTGTGTGGAGATTGCCCCCTGGAGGGTCTGGCCTGCTGGCGTCACGGTCAGATCCTCCGCTGTCAGCCCCACCCCCAAGGTTAAGGCTCCCCTACTGGGACGGTGCACTCCCGACTCCAAAATCAGTCGCTGCCTCCCGGGGACTCCCCGTCCCGCCAGCTGCGTTGCCCGCCGCTCCCGAGAACCAGGTGGGCTCTCCCCCGCCGGGGTCAGCTCAGGAAAGCAGAGCAGCTCTCTGCACCTGAGCTGCAACTGCGCGTCCCGGCTGGGACGCCGCTCTCCCCACTCCAAGACCAGCCACTGCCTCCCGGGGACTTCTTCCACCGCCTGCTCCGCCACGCTGCCCACGCGAACCGGCTGGGCCCGCGCGAGCCGGTTGGGACCGCCCCGGGGTCAATTCAGGGGAATGTAGCTGGTCCCCGCGCTCACACCATACCCGCTCCGGCCAAAATCCCAGTGGGACGGCTCCCCGGCTGGGACGCTGCTCTCCCCGCTCCAAGACCAGTCACTTTCTCCTGGGGACTTCTCCCACCTGCTGCGCCGGCTCTCCGCCTGCGCCAACCAGCTGGGCTCCCTCCCGGGATGAGTTCGGGGGCTAGGGCTGGGCCCCTTGTCTGTGCTGTCTGCCCCCCAGGTGTTAGCCTTATTCTTAGATTAATTTTTTTTTTTTTTCTTCCTTATTGAGAAGGCCAACACCCTGGAACTTATAATGTACTTCGGGCCTAAACATTCAGAGGGCCAATTTTTTATGTGTACAACTAGGAATGATTAAATATGCAAGTGCTTAGAAATAGAGAAACTGACACTAGGAATCAAATGACTAAATTTTGCATTGGTTCTATATGTTAACTGTGTCATCTTAGGCAAATACTTTGAGTTTCACTTTCCTTTTAACTTAAATGGGAATGCTTTAGCAATGGCTTCACAAAGCTGTTTGATAGACCAAAGGAGATAATACAAGGTCATTTAAAAACTATAAGGTCTGAGCTTACTCAAGGCAATACTCCCGCTACTGTTAGCTACTACCACTAGTTCTATGAAGTCCCTGGGTGCCACAAGCTGAAAGGTTGGCAGTTCAAACCCATCCAGAGCACCTTGGAAGACAGGCCTGGTGATCTGCTTCTGAAAGGTCACAGCCTTAAAAACCCTATGGAGCCATTCTACTCTGCACACACGGGGTTGCCGTGAGTTAGAATTGACTTGACAGCAACTAACAACAACAACTACTTGTATTACTGTTACTGTAATAGCTCCTGCCACCAGCCCATTACTTTCTTTTAGGTTTGCTTCCTTATCCTGGGTTTTAATACAATTCATATGCAGGTGAACTACATATCTACACTCTTCCTACACCTGTGTAATTAAAAACAATAAAAGACTTTGGAAAACATAGTAATATACTTTTATGTATTTGTTTTTTAATAAAATGGACACATTCTAATTGTAAAAATTTTCCAAAAAAGATGCAAAATTCTGAAGTGAAGTATTAGAATGAATGAAATTCTCTTATTATCCCCTCTCAATCCCCCTTCCCAGAGGTTACTCAGAAGATGGTTTTTTAGTGTACTGCTCTCAAGGCTAACTGTTTTAAGAATACAATAACATTTGAATATAAACAGTGTTCTTTAATACTATGAAAATTTCTACACAAGTTAGCAGATAGCAACCTTCAAATATTTTACCTTTCAGTTGGAAGACTAAACATACTTAAAAACATTGTCATTAACAATTTCTGAGTGACTTAGGCACAGGGGAGAGTACTAGATACACTGACAAATATGAATTCTCAGCTCTCCTTTTTGCTAACATTTGTGTAGGCTGTTCTTCTGTCTACATTAACCATTATAATATACTCCTTTTTATTCTTAGTAGATTTTCAGATTATCCCACAATTCCAAATTAATCATTTGTGTCTTCTGGACTACATTCCTTATTACATGCATACAGTCACTTTGTTTTCAGAATCAATGGTACCTGAATTCTATTATTGGTTTCCTAAAGACAATTAATGCACTGGGTTGTTTTTTTTAAAGACAATTAATACTATCCATCTTAAACGGGGTGCCAAAAACATCTAAGTGAGAGGCAAGATAAGACAGACAGGAATGTAAGATGGGCCTACCAAAGGTTGACTAAAGTTGAGATGGGGTGGCTGTACTGACGTAAAATCTGATTGCTGATATTGGAATAAGATTTATGTACTTTACCATATATACATACATATACATATATTATATAGTGATACATACTGCTTTTCAATTGGAAAGTTTAATAAAATAAATAAAAGATAAGCACAGTTTAAGGTTTCATTAAAAATGTCAAACTGTACCTCAAAAGCTATTAACAATTTACATTTTTACCAACAGAATATAAAAGTACGCTTTTTTCCCCATGCCCTCATCAACATAGTATTTCTACCAATGAGACAAGCAAAAGATATATCTCGTTGATATTTAAATTTGCTTCCTTGATTATAAGTGAAATGGAACAAGCATTTTTCAGTCCATTTGGATTTATTTTGGTGTGTGATATAAGGATTAATTTTTTCCATCCTGTTATCCCAGCAACATTTCTCGAATAATCTTTCCCTTCCTCTATGATTTGTTATGCCATTAATCTTAATCATATTTTTGTGTTGTCAATGGCCTTGATACTATAAAATTCTTGTATATAGTAAAAAAAAAATCTGAGATATCTAAAATAGGATCTGAGATATCTATTCTCATCTATTCATTTGTCTCTTTATTATTGCTCCAGTGCCATGCTGATTAAGTTAATACAACTTTTAAAAAGTCATCTTCAGTAATCTTCTTTTTCAAATGTAAAAAGAATCCTGATGCTTTAAATGATGTCTAAAATGGTTTTGTCAATTTAAAAAATACCCACTGAGATTTTGATTTGCAATTCATCTTAGGCTGGGTTCCCGGGAAACAGATGCTGAGATGGTGATTTGCATGCAGGAAGTTTCTTTGAGAGTGCTCATGGGAATCACACCTGTGAGAGTGAAGGAAGCAAAGTGAGAAGTTGAACTGCAATGAAGTTGCAGTTGAGGTTTCAGCTGAACCCACAGTGAGCTATGGAACCAAGATGGTTCTCCAGTATTGACCTAATTGAAACAAAGGGGCTACATCAACCAGTCAATGAATGGAGGCTGTCTCCAAGGGCAGGTAGAATGGGTCAGGTCAAAAGCAATTCCTCTCAAGGGACTCAGCTATGAGTTGTCAGCCGCCAACACTTCCACCCTGTGGGAAAGAGTGTCTTGATCCGGAATGGAGATCTGGGTGGTATACCACAGCATCACTACATGATTTTTACAATACTGCTCCCTTTTCCAGGAAAACGATTAGCCTTTTCTTTTATTCAGTTATTTTATTATCTGGAATAACTTTCTCAGGCTAAAAATACAAAAGAGGACAATTGGAAAAATTGGGTAACTTTTCTGTACAACGATGGGTAGTTAAAAAATAAACCCAGTAGACAGGGATAATGAGCCCAAATCAACAGGAAAAAAAAAAAAATAACAGGAATAAGTGACAGTCTTTTTCTCAATATTACCTATAAGCACAGTGTGGTTCTTAATAAAAAAAATAATAATAATACATTTCTTTGTTTCACTTTGGTTTCTCCAAACTGTTTTCATCCTCTTTGAGTTACAAGCAGCTTTAAAGAGACTCCCCTCATTCTTCTTTCTACTTAAACTCTCCACTTCTTTTCACATAGATAACCCACCAACACCCAGCATTTGCAGGTCCAAATGTCTGCTGAGCTTATCTTTTAATATATTCGTTATCTTCCCCCTCAACCCACTGCCTCCTTACATTCTCTTGGAGTCATCTTCAACTTCCCTTCCACGGCCTAATTTCAGTTTGTGATCAGACCCTGCCATGAGATGTGATTGAGCTTTCCTCTTATTTTCATTCTCATCAGTGTGGACAAAGTTCATGTCAGTCTCATTTCTTATATGGGCTAATGCTGTAAACTCCTGATCCTCATGTCTCTCATCATTCTTATTTCAAACTCATTGTCACTGACAACACCATCACCACCACTCAACTCAAACACTTTGATGACTCTCCATTGCACATAGAGTAATAAAATCTAAGTATTAATATGGAAACCAAACTGCACACCATAGCCCTCACCAAAAGTTTTCATCTACAGCCCCGTCTTACTGTACCACTTGCACTCTCATCCCTCTTATTCATACTCCTTCCCTATGTCTTATTGCCCTAAAAAAAAAAAAAGAAAATTGTCGTGACCCCATGTGTGTCAAAGCAGAATATGAACCATAGGGTTTTCAATGGCTGGTTTTCTGGAAGTAGATCACCAGGCCTTTCTTCTGAGACACCTCTGGGTAGACTCGAACTGCCAACCCTTTGGTTAGCTGCTGAGCACGTTAACCATTTGTACCACCCAGAAACTTCCTTTATTGTCCTAAAAAAAAAAAAAAGTCACCTTTAAAAGTAATTCTCTCTGTCCCTCCCCAAAGACACCATATTCATCTTCAAGACCCAGTTCAAATGCCACATCAGTGAAGTAGTCTTGGATTCTGACAGAAGAAATTAGTTTTGCCTCCTTTAATTTCCCATAGTGCTTTGCTTGTACCACTCTTGTAACATGTATCTTTTGCTTTTATATATTTATTTATATGTGATTTTTGGGAGACAGAAACTGCTTATTTTATTTATCTTTGCATTATTCACAAAGCCTAGCACAATATCTTATTGTGCAAAATATATAGTTGTGGAATATAATTCTGATGTTTAAGACAAGGATATGATTGTTTCCTTTACTTAGTCTTCATTAGAATGTATCTCAAGCTGCTCTGCCCAACATAGTACCCACTAATGTGGTGATTTAAATTTGAATTAATTAAAACTAACTCAAATTAAAAATTCAATTCCTCAGTCGTATTAGCCATATTTCAAGTGCTCTATAGCTATGTATACATGTGGCTGATGGTTACCATATTGGGCAGCACAGATATGAAATATTTCCACCATCACAGAAAGTTCTATTAGATAGTATGGCTCTAGGGCATTTGTATCAGAATGCTTTCACCTGTAACAAAATACCTAATTTGTTTTATTTGGGTTCCTCCAAAGCAGACCCTGAGACAAGGTCTTGGGCACCTGTAATTTACTTAGGAGGTGATCTTAAGGTTAAAGAAGGCAAATTTGAGGAAATGGAAAAAGTGAGACAAAGAAGGGACAAAGCTAATAGAGTATGTGTCAAAGTTGGTTTCTGCTGTGGGCAATTGGGACTCAATGTCATTGAGGTTCTCTAAGAAATTATGAAAAACACTTCAAAAATGTCCTACCAGAGAGTGGAGAGGCTGAAGCACTTACCAACCATTCCCTATTGGTTAAGGTTTGGAGGGAGGGGCTTTAACTCCTCCTACCCCACTTTAGCACTAGACCTTCTGGCAAGGAAGAAGAGATGCAGGCACATGAAGCGTAAGACTGTCAGAGTGCTAAAAACTAGCTATTGCAGAAGCAGGTCATTTCAGGTGGGCAAAGGAGATGGGTTGGGGTATCAATAACCTCTGCTGCACATCTAAATGTGGCTTCGAAAATAACTTCGAAATGTGTCTTCAAAAGACAACTTTGAAAATTTGGTTGTCTCACACAAAAATGTCCAGAAAAAGGAAAAATTAATGTTTGTTAATTCAGTGGCCTGGTGGTGCAGTGGGTAAAATGATTGACTGCTAACCAAAAGGCCAGCATTTTGAAACTACCAGCAGCTCCTCGGGAGAAAGATGTGGCAATTCGCTTCTGCAAAGATTTATAGCCTTGGAAATCCTACGGGGACACTATGAGTTGGAATCAACTGGATGGCAGTAGGTTTGGTTTTTTTTTGTTGTTGTTGTTTTAAAGATGAAGGAGCCCTGTGTTGGTGGTTCTGGAATAATCTCAGCTTTCCTATCATCACCTCAAGTTGGCTGCAGCACCCCAAAGCATCACAACTTCAGAAGCAGACAACCAAAAGAATACAGAGAAAAATGATCATTTTCAGGGCCTAGAAACTACATCATATATAGAATAGATAATGGACTCAGGCACAATTCAGCACTCTAGTATCATTACATCATGGAATTAACCACCCTTTGAATTTTTCTGTATAATATACAGAACAGAAAATTTAAAGGGGTAATATGATAAAATACTATTAAATATTTAAGAAAATACCATTGGAAAGTAGATTACATTTAATTCTATAATGCCAAGAAATTTGGAATACAGATACCTGGCCAACTGACTAGAAGAGATCCATATTTGTGCCCATTCCAAGAAAGGTAACCCAACAGGATACGGAAATTATTGAAAAATATCATTAATACCACACACAAATAAGTTTTGCTGAAGATAATTGAAAGACAGTTGCAGAAGTACATCGACAGGAAACTGCCAGAAATTAAAGCCAGATTCAGAAAAGGATGTGGAAAAAAAGGTATCGTTGCTGACATCAGATGGATCTTGGCTGGAAGCAGAGGATATCAGAAAGATGTTTACCTGTGTTTTACTGGCTATGCAAAGGCAGGCATTCAACTGTGTGGAGCATAATAAAGAATAACATTGCTATCAATGGGAATTTCAGAAGACTTAATTGTGCTAATGCGGAACTCTTACGTAGACCAAGAGGCAGTCATTCGAACAGAATAAGGAGATACTGCATGGTTCAAAATCAGGAAAGGTGTGAGTCAGGGTTGTATCCTTTCACCATACTTAGTCAATCTGTATGCTAAGCAAATAATCTGAGAAGCTCAACTATATGAAGAGGAACGTGGCATAAGGATTGGAGGAAGACTTATTAACAACCAGTGATATGCAGATGACACAACCTCGCTTGCTGAAAGTAAAGAGGACTTGAAGCACTTACTGGTGAAGGTCAAAGACTACAGCCTTCAATATGGATCACAGTTCAGCACAAAAACAAAACCCTCACAATTGGACCAATAAGCAACATCACGATAAACAGAGAAAAGACTGAAGTTGTCAAAGATTTCATTTTACTTGGATCCACAATCAACGCTTATGGAAACAGCAGTCAAGAAATCAAATGATGCATTGCGTTGGGCAAACTGCTACTAAAGACCTCTTTAAAGTGTTAACAAGCAAAGACGTCACCTTGAGGACTAACCTCACCTGACCAAAGCCATGATATTTTCAATCACCTTATAAGCATGCGAAAGCTGGACAATGAATGATGCAGACTGAAGAAGAATTGATGCTTTGAATTATGGTGCTGGGGAAGAATATGGAATATACGGTGGACTGCCAGAAGAATGTACATATCTGTCTTGGTAAAAGTACAGTCAGAGTGCTCCTTAGAAGTGGGGATGGCGAGGCTTCATCTCACATACTTTGGACATGTTATCAGGAGGAATCACTCCCTGGAGAAGGAGATCATGCTTGGTAAAGTAGAGGGTCAGTGAAAAACAGGAAGACCCTCAACAAAATAGATTGACAAAGTGGCTCCAATGGGTTCAAACACAGCAGCTACTGTGAGGATGGCGCAGGACTGGGCAGTGTTTCATTCTTTTGTACATAGGGTCACTATGAGTTGGAACCGACTGGACAGCACTAACAACCACAACAGCCTTTCAATTGTGCTTTACATTTCAAAGCAATATTCCATTTGATTCTTAAAACTTTGTAAGGTGGCACTATGCAGATACTATTATCTCCATTTTTCTTTCAGTAAGTTTAATGTTTGCCCAAGATCATGGAGCTAATAAATGGAAAGAAGTGACTCACATTCAAAATTTCTCACCCCAAAATAATGGCAATTCCTAAAACTTTATGATTATTTGGGTATTTGAATTTTTAAGTTGTTGAAAATAGTGTTTTAATAGACCTGGATTTGACTGTTTTCACTGTTTTATTTCTTATTACTGACCATCTTGTTCTGAGGAATGCCTGTCATTAGCAACTTATTCCTCTTTGTCTTGATAAGAGCAACACCGCATTTTCTTAGCCCCTGCTGCCATATTTTCATCTCCTGTATATTCTGCCTGTGCTCCCCTTTAGCTAAAGATGCTTCATTAAAGATTAGTCATTATGTGTATTTCAACCTCTTCCCAGTAGTCTACTGGATTCTGTTTGTGAATACATGAGAACCTAGCTAGAGGAAGTAAATCTTGGGCTTTCCATGGCCAGTCTGAATTTTCTTCCTTTCTTTCATGGTAGATTCTGTTTTTTTTCGTGATTCACTGGAACAGAATATACCCTCTCCTTCCTTTCCTTGTATTAGATATTAAGAATAAGAATTGATGTTCCAGGTACACATTCTTCTGTTGTTAACTTCCCTATTGGATACAAGTCCATGCCTTCCATACAGCCAGTACTCAATGAGTATCTTCAAATAAAGTGGAGAATTCTAATCTGAGATGTGAGGTCCCTTGATTTAGTTCTAGTTGTTGCTTTAAGTTTATTTTTTATGTTAGCACAAGCATACTACTTTTCTAGCCCTTGAGTTAGACTTTTTAACAATCATGAAAACTACAAACTTTACATGATCCCAAGTAGCCCAATTGCATCTGGAACATGCTTGATGCAGGGTTTTCCTTCAATCCCAGTATGGGTTAGTTTCCAGCCAGGAAGATTGCTGATACTATACAGGTGAATTCAATGTATGTTATTTTGGGCTGCTTCAGAGAAAACCTAAGAATTTTTAACTCCAGAAATAAAGCAAAGTACATGTCAAAAGTTATATATTAGGTGAATGACCTTACAGTTATTGCAGTGATGTTTGCTGTTTAATATTTTCTTTGATATTTTCTACTACTCACTGCTTTCTTTTACAATGACAACAATAATAATGACAAAGATAATATAATATCTAACATTTATTTAGAATTTATTGTGAATGAGGCATAATTCTAAGTGTTTTCCATGTATTAAAACAACAACTTTGTCAAAAGAGTAATGTTGTTACAGGCACAGAAATGAGTAAATTGCCCAAAGTCACATAGCTAGAAAGTGGTGAAGCCAACATTGCCACCCAGACAATCTGTCTGCAGAACCCACACACTTAATCACTATGCTGTATTATCATCATTATTAAATCTGTTCTCCAAATTGGAATTTTCGGAGGACTGGCAATAAAGCACAAAGGAAACTCATTTCCTAGAATGCATTGATGTATTTCTTCAATTTCTTCAAACTTCCAGTATTCAGCTTCCATCTTTTAGTGTTGGCCAATTTTAATATTTCATATTTATTAATTTCTACTGTTTGTTACCTCGTCTAGAGAATTTCTATCATCTCTATCTATCCATATACACCCACACATATGTATGTATAGATATTACAGGAAAAAAAAAGAGATAAATTATTAGAGGAAGTAGTTCTGAGTAAGTTCTCTGTCCATATTCTAAATTCTCTAGGGCTTGGAACCATGAATTTTCTGAAAGGCTGATTTGACCTGTCTTTGGACAAAGCCCAAACTGGGAAGCGAAGGCTAGTGAAAGGGACAAAACTAACAAAAGGAGTAGTGATGACAAGGATGCTAGTAGTTTTGAGGACAAAAAAAAAAAAATAAAGGAGATAAAAATTTTATATCCAAAGTATTAAAAGGGAAAAGAAGTTAATCGTATAAATATTCTTATGTAAGGGAAAAATTAGGAATATTTGGAAGTAAAAAGCCAGTTTAGAGCATCAGAAATGCAGGATGAACTTTTGTTAATCAGAGGAAAAAAAAAATAAAACTTCTGCAAAGAGATCCTGGTATATGTAACCCAAAAACACCAAACCTGTTGCTGTTGAGTCGATTCCGACTCATCACAACCCTAAAGGAAACCCATAGAGTTTCCGAGGAGCTCTAGTGGATTCAAACTGTAGACCTTTTGGTTAGTAGCTGTAGCGCTTAACCACTAGGCCACCGGGGTTTCCAAACTGCTTCATAGGGGTTCCAAAGAGTGGCTGGTAAATTCAAACTGCCCACCTTTTAGTTAGCAGGCAAACACTTATCCACTGCACTACAGGTATATTTAAACCAAAAAAAAAAAAAAACAAAAAAAACTCAGTGGCGTCGAGTCGATTCCAACTCATAATGACCCTATAGGACAGAGTAGAACTCCCCCATAGAGTTTCCAAGGAGCGCTTGGCAGACTCGAACTGCGGAGCCTTTCCTAGCACTTAATCACTGTGCCACCAGGGTTTCCGCAGGTATATTTAAGAAACAAAACATTGAAAGCGTTATTCTAGGGCGTCAGAAAAATGAAGAGAAAGAAAAAGCAAAAGAAATGCATGGGCAAAGTAATAATAAAAAAAAAAAAAAAAGAAAGTAAAATATAGAGGGTCAATATTACAGAAGAATTCCTGTGCTTTTTTAATGACTAAAAGCCGCAGATAGACAAAATGTGAGAGAAAGGTAAAGTTGAATCATTCCTACAGTTGGCTGCTGAAATAAAGGCTGCAATGCTTCTCTATTATGACAATTGTCCAGCCAGATAAATTAAGATTCAGTAAGTTACAGGTGTGGGAAATGGAGTGGAAACGTACAGGGAACGCAGCAAACTATAAAACTGCACTAGCTTGATCAGCAGACTCATGCTGAGTCCATCTAGTTGATGAACATTCTTATCAGCCAGCAAATATAAATGACTTCTGGGAATAATATTTCAAGGCATAATGACACGGCTATATCTAGTATTCTTCTAAGATCTGGGTTATTAAATATTAAATATCAAAGCTGTAAATTATAGTAGCAGCTTTATATAACTAAATTAAATTCAAACAAAACCTAATTTCCTTAATCATTGTCTGTAATCCTCCAGGAACATATGCTATTAACTCAGCTACAAATGGCACAGAAATTGTACGACTTCACTTAAGTTATTTGATATCAAATTCTAATCCAGGGCAGACTTCTCTCTAAATCTCCTATAGGGATTTTAAGGCTTTTACAATCACATTGGCTTTTTACAGAGTAACTAATCTTTTCATACTCTGATTTTTCACTCTTTTACCCAATTTCCTTTTTTTTTTCTTAGAACATATTCTAGGTTATTTCTTTAAACAGATTTGTGGAAGTCTCTTTTCTTTTTATTTTTATGGTTTTTATCCAGAATTATCACAATCTGAGATTTTACACAGAGAACTAATTAAACTTCATAGAGTATTTATAGATCAAATTAACTGTTGGTGGACATGTATGTCAGTGCAAATCTAAAATAGTAAAAAACTGATCGGTATAATTTGGCCCTTTGTTCCCATGACCAAATGTTTATTATGGACTTTGTTCAATGATGAAGTGCATTGTGTCTATTGTAGTTATGAACAAATAGCTGAAATGAATTAATTTTGTGCTTTTCATGGACAAAAGTTAACCATTTTTGAACAGTCCATATTGGGCATAGACTAAATAACATATGATTCAGAATATAAAGTTGCTTGAAAGTAAAAGAGTTTGAGAGGGAGAGAAGACTTACTTTGTATTATGGGGATATACTTAGCAGTGAGGACTTGAGAGTCCTTGAGAAAATGGATGCCTGAGAAGCTTGGGCTTCTGTTCATAACTAAGGTAAACAGCAATGTGAGGCAAGGGAAGGTTAGTTTCGATAGACTTAGAAGACGGAGGATAATTAGGTCAAATTTTAGTCCTAAGTGTCAGGCTTCCTGAATGTAAGGATGGTACTTATCATGCTTGAGGAATAGGGAGAGGCTCTGGCCGGACAGAATGAATTACAGGGAAAATGGGAAGAGGCAAGGTCGGAGAGGAAGCAAGGGGCCTGGTCACACCAGTGTAGGGTCTTCCAGACCTTGATAGGGTTTTCAATTTAAACTGAGTCTGATGGGAAGCCACTAGAGGGTTTAGAGCTTCATTGTGACATGAGCTGAGTTAATTTTTTTTTTTTTTTTAAATCACTCTGGTTGTTGTATGGATAATTGATAAAGGGTTGGAGGTTGAAATAGTAAAGAGACGTGTAGGAGGTTGTAGTTATAATCCAGGTGGCAGATAGTGGTGGCTTGGATTGGAGTGGTAACAGTGAGGTGATGTGAAATAGTAGGATTTAGGATTTAGTAGGATTTACTGGTGGAATGGATGTGGGCTATAAGAAAAAACAAGTTTAGTTAACTGTTTGAAACAGTCTAAATGTTAGTTGCCTCACAAATGATCTCTGTTATTTATCAGTCCATTGCCATGTATTCAAGGGTAAATATTTTTGTTGGTCAACCCTTAATAATATTTAGTTTGCTCTTGATAATCTTGATAAGTATTTTAATGTATCTCTTCTCATAGAATCATAAACCAAAAAACCAAACCCGTTGCCATCAAGTAGATTGTGACTCATAGTGGCCCTATAAGACAGAGTAGAACTGCCCCACAGGATTTCCAAGGAGCACGTGATGGATCTGAACTGCTGATCTTTTGGTTAGCAGCCGAACTCTTAACCACTAAGCTACCAGGGTTTCCCAACGAGTCATAGAGAATGAAATAATTATTTTTTGTTGAAGAGATTAAAATTCGAAGCTGGAGTGAACTTCTGTGGATGGTAGAGGCTTAAAACTTGCCCGCTGCTCATCCTTATTTACTTGGCTCTGTCGGAGAAAAACTTCTCTTCCACGCTGCTTTTTCTTCTAAGCTCAGGAGGGTTACTTTAGAGCCTACTCGAGAGTGGACACTTCTTTCACATATCAGTTATGCAAAATGTTGATGTTGAGTAAAGAAAGCATATGGGTGTCTGAAAATCTGCAATTTATTGGTGGTTCCAGGAGCCCAGGAAAAGAATGGTTCTGCTTGGTTGTTATAGGATCCATGTTAGTTTTGGGGTTTTTTGTTTTTTTAACATTTTTATTGTGTTTTACGTGGAAGTTAACATAGCAAATTAATTTCTCATTCAACAATTCATACACAAATTGTTCTGTGACATCATTTGCTATCCCCACAATGTGTCAGTACTCTCCGCATTTCCAACCTTCCTCCCCTGTTTCCATCCCTCCAGTTTTCCTGCCCCTGTTTGCTTTCTTATCTTTGCTTTTGGACAAATGTTGCCCGTTTGGTCTCCTATAGTTGACTGTTCTAAGAAGCACATTTCTCACAAGTGTTATTGTTTACCTTATAGGCCAATATATTATTTGGCTGAAAGGTGATCTCCAGGAGTGGCTTCAGTTCCAGGTTATAAGGATATCTTAGGGCGATAGTCTCAGAGTTTCCTATAAGTCTGGTCTGTTTTATGAATTTTAGTTTTTTTCCCATTCTAACTGGGACCTTTCATTGTGACTCTTGTCAGAGCAGTCAGCAGTGGTAGCCAGGCACCGTCTCGTTCTTCTGTTCTCAGGCTAGAGGTGGCTGTGGTTCTTGTGGGTCACTAGTCCTGTGGACTAATTGTTTCTTTGAGAATATTGTTACAATTTGGATCAGAATTGCATTATAGATGGCTTTGGGTAGTATTGACATCTGTTTGTGTTAGTTTAAATAGTGTGTTTCTAGAAATTGGTCCATTTCTTGTATGTTTTCAAATTTGAATTTTTCATAATATTCTGTAACAGTCTTCTTCATCTCGATTGGTTCTGCTGTAATGTTGATTATTTCATTTCTTATTTTGGTTGTTTACATCTTTTTTTCCTTTTGTCAATTTGGCCATTGGTTTGTCAATTTTATTGATACTTTCAAAGAACCAACTTCTAGTTTTGTTGATTTTTTCTATTGTTTTTCTATTTTCTGTTGCATTTTTTTCTGCTCTGATCTTTATTTCCTTTCTTCTGGTGACTGGACTTCTTTTACGGTTCCTTTTCTATTTGTTCAAGCTGTCTGGTTAAGTTATCAGTTTTAGATCTTCTTTTTTGCTGTGTGCACTTACTGCTATAAATTTTCTTCTGAGCACTATTTTTGCTGTGTCCTAGATGTTTTGGTATGTTGTGTTCTTTCTCGTTTGATTCTAATAATTTTTTATTTTCATTTTTAATTTCTTCTATGACCCAGTAGTTTTTAAGTAAGATGTCATTCAGTTTCCATGTATTTAATTTTTTTCCTTGATACTTCTGTTATTAATTTCTTATTTTATAGTGTTACAGTCAGAGAAGATGCTTTGTATTATGTTGATTTTTTTTTTTTAATTTATGAAGACTTGCTTTGTGGCCTAGAATATTGTATATTCTGGAAAATGATCCATGTGCATTGGAGAAGAGTATGTGCTGCTGTTGGGTAGTATGTTCTGTATATGTCCATGAGGTTAAATTGGTTGATTACGTTATTTAGATCTTCTGGATCTTTATTATTTTTTTTTCTAGTTATTCTGTCCATCATTGAAAGTGGTGTGTTAAATTCTCCTACTATTATTGTAGAACTGTCTATTTCTCTTTTCAATCCTGTTAGAGGATTTTATTTTGGTGCTCTGTCTTTGGATGCATAAATATTTATTACTATATCTTCTTGGTGGGTTGACCTTTTAATCACTATGTAGTATTCTTCTTTGCCTCTTATAATGAATTTGGACTTGAAGTCTATTTTGTCCAAAATTATTATTGCTACTCTTGCTCTCTTTTGGATACTGTTGGCTTTATTTTTTTTTCATCCTTTGATTTTTAACTTATTTATTTCTTTTTGTCTAAGTGTCTTTTATAGGCAACATATTGATGAGTCATGTTTTCACAACCATTCTGCCACTCTCTGTCTCTTGACTGGTGCATCTAATCCATTTATATTCAGTGTGATTAACTATAGGTGTGGATTCATTGCTGTCATTTTGTTGTATATATATTTTGTTGTTTGTGTGTGTGTGTGGCATTAATGGTTTCTTTGTTCCTCTTAATTTTCTGTGCTGAGTTCTTTTTGTGTATGGATTTTCTTTTCCTATGAATTACTGTTGTGTTCATGTTTACTGAGTCTTTTTGGCTTTCTTCTTCTTTATTTTAGTGAGCAAATTTGTTACTTTTCTTTGTGGTTACCCTGAAGTTTTCCTTAATCTTCTTAATGTTAGAAGAGCCTGTTATATCTTGTAATTGCCTTGACTTCCTCCCCATATCAAAGTTCTACAACTACATCTTTTATTCCCCCTTTTTCTTTTGAAGTTATCTCCATTTACAGCTTAACTCCTATGGCTCTCTGAAATCAGTGTTTTAGCTTTCTTTTGCTTTTGCAAAGTCTTTATCTGGGTGACATTATCATGTGTCTTTATATCAGGTTGTTGTCTGATGTCGTTGGTTCTCTATCCAAAGGACTCCCTTTAATATTTCCCATAAGGCTGGTCTGGATTTTTAAAATTCCTCTAGTTTTTGCTTCTCTGGGGATGTCTTAGTTTTCCCATCACTTTTGAAAGGCAAGTTTGTGGGATATGATTCTTGGTTGGTGTCATGGATTGAATTTCGTCCCCCCAAAATATTCATCAGCTTGGCTAGGTCATGATTCCCAGTATTGTCTACCATTCTGTCACTTAATGTGATTTCCCTATGTGTTATAAATCCTATCACTATGATATTAATAAGATGCATTAATGGCAGTTATGTTGATGAGATTTATAAGATTAGGTTGTATCTTAAGCCAATCTCTTTGGAGATATGAAAGAGAGAAGTAAGCAGAGAGACTGGAGGGCCTCATACCACCAAGAAAGCAGTGCCAGGAGCAGAATGTGTCCTTTGGACCCAGTGTTTCTGTGCAAAGAAGCTCCTAGTCTAGTGAAAGACTGACGAAAAGGGCCTTCAGATCCCACAAAGGCTTCCCCTGGAGCTGATGCCCTGAATTTGGACTTTTAGCCTACTAGACTGTGAGAGAATAAATTTCTGTTTGTTAGAGACTCCCACTTGTGGTATTTCTGTTACAGCAGCACTAAGTTACTAAGACAGTTGGAAATTATTTTCCTTCAGGATTTCCATCCTATTGTATTCTGCTCTGTATGGTTTCTGATGAGAAATTGGCACTTAGTCTTATTGGTGCCCTTTTGTAAATGATGTTTCATTTTTCATAAGCCATTTTCAGAATTCTTTCTTTGTCTTTGATTTTGGAAAGATTGATTATGATATGTCTTGGTGATTTTTGGGGGGGGGAGTCTATCCTGTATGGGGTTTGTTAAGCTTCTAAGATGGTAACCATCTCATCTTTTATGATATTTGGGAAACTTCCAACCAATACATCTTCAGAAATTCTCTCTGTACTTTTCATTTTTTCCTCCTCTTCTGGAATTCCTATTATGCATAAATTTTTCCTTTGTACCACATAACACTTAGGCTTTCTTCATTTTTCCTCATTCTTTTTTTCTGATTATTTGTCAAATAAATTGGTATCAAGGAATTTGTTCTCTATTTCACTGATGCTTTCTTTTATTGATTCAGTTCTACTTCTGTGTCCTTCCATTGAATTACCTATTTCAGATATTTTATTGTTAATCTCCTGAATTTCTAGTTGTTTTTGTATGGTTTCTAATTGTCTATTTAATCTGTTTTTTTGTTCTTGTATTGTTTTCTTGAATTCTTCTAAGGTTTTTTTCTATGTCTTCCTTGATCTCTTTGAGGATACCAAATATAAGTTCTTTTGAATTCCTGCTCAGGTAGTTCTATTATTGTTTCTTGCTCTGGAAGGTTTTCTTTCCTTTTATTTTGCTTGCTTTTTGAAGCCACTTTATCCTATTTTTCATATGATTTGTTATTGTCTGCTGTCTCCAGGGCATCGAGGTATTATTTTATTTATTTATGCATTTATTGATTGATTGTATGTTTGTTTTGTCCAGATTTTTTGTTTTATTTTGTTTTGATATGCCAGGATGGACAGAGCAGGCATGCCCCACTGATCACTGCTCTGGCTACATGGGACCGCTCACCACATGTCACTGGATGTGTAGGGCAGCAGCAGGGTGGGGCAAGCACATGTTGCTGTGCAGCTGGGGGTGGGATGGGCAGCCATGGGATGTCACCTGTTGTCAGTCCAGCAGTACAGAGGCACATGATGCTCACTGGGTGGGCAGAACAGTGGACAAGGTGTGTGGCAGATAATTGATGATGTCAGTGAGCTCATTGCTGCTTGCCAGGTATGCAGGGTGGTAGGTGGGGGGTGTTGTGGGCAACCAGGTGTGTGGGAGTGCCCTTTGCCTCTCACCAGGTGGACGAGGTGACTGGCAAGGGGAGGTGGAGGGTGGGCAGTGTGATGGGTCACCAGGGGTGTAGGATCGCTCACTGTCACTCATAAGGTGGGTGAGGTGGTGTGTAGGGGGATGTGGCAGGCAATGGGGGGTGCAAGAGAACTCTCTACCACTTGCTGTGTGGGCAGAGTAGTGGACAGGTAAGAGTAGTGGGCAGCTGGGGACACAAGCACTCTGTTGCTCACTGGGTGGACAGAGTGGTGGATGGGGGGTGTGGTGGGCAACTGATGGTGCTGGCATGTTCACTGCTTCTCACTGGGTGTGCAGGGCAGCTGGCAGTGGGCTGTGGTGGGTGACTAGGGGAACTGATGTTGCTGCAACTGGCACGCTCACTGCCACTTATGGGTGTGTAGGGTGGTAGGTGAGGGAGTGTGGCGGGCGACCAGGTGTTCAGGAGTGCTCTCTGCCACTTCCCAGGTGTGCAAGGTGGTGGGTGGGAGGGTGTGGTGGGTGACTGGGGTTGCAGGAACTCTCTGCCACTCACCAAGTGGATGGGGTGGTGGATGGGGGGATGTGGCAGGCAAGCGGCAGCACTGGAGCACTTACTGCTACTTGTTGAGTGAGGAGGGTGGCTAGGGGGTGGCAAACAGGCTAGGTAGGAGGGGAAGGGGCTTTTATCATGGTCCCCACATGGGCAAGGTGGCAGAGGTGGAGGGGTTTGCACCACTAATCACAAGGAAGGCAAGGGGAGGGGGAATGTGCTCCTTTGGTCACTGGGTGTGTATACCTGGGCATTTCCTGTTAGCTACAGCCAACAATTGGGACCTGGCCCTGGCCAAGTGTGGGGAGGGGCTGCCCGGAATCTGATCAGGTGTGTGACCTCCTGCTGACACTCTGTGGACCTATTACTCCACGTGCGCCACCCACCATAATGGTCAGAGACTGCCACTGGTGAGTAGTCCTGTCTGTTTCTGGATCCTGGCTCCCCTCCTGCTCTGTGGACACCAGGATCCCTGGAGTTCTTGCCTTACTTCCTGTACTTTCCCTCCTTAGATCTGGTTCATGTCCTGCTCACCTTGCTTCACTTTAGGTATGCCTACACAGTTTCTCTGTCTGTAAACAGAGAATTCCATGAAGATGCCTTCCTGTGCTCATCACCCAGGATCGCTGCTGGATTTATCTTAAGATGGCCATGCTGTGTCAGGCCGCCTGGCTGGGCACCTCTACTTCATATCTCTCCTTGTTTGCTGTTTTTGTTCAGTTTCTTCTTCCAATTGGTGTTTGATCTAATTCTTTATCCTTCCTTTTGATGCTCAGGGTTCCAGGATTGTCATCTGTATCTGTTACACCTGATTTCTTGGGTCTTTGTTGTAGAGGGACAGCATGGTTTGTCTGACTAAGCCACTCTCTTGGGCCATCTCTGGGATCCATGTTGTCTTGGTATATAGTAGAAAGTCAATAAGGGTGTGTTGCTGAACAAAGAAATGTATTAACTTGGAAGAGGATTGAGAAGCTATGACTAGAGAAAAGGATGTAGCTTATAAAATCTTTGGAGAAAAAGTAATTCCCTTGCATAGGTATCATGAAGGTGGCACAACCTGGTATACTTAAAGGGCCGTTGATACGAAGAGGAAGGCAGGATTCTAGATTTTGGTATCTCCAGCCAATACACAAAAACAGCCACCTGTTCCTAGTTTATACAGATTGTTTAATATATTTATTGTGTTAGGTGCCATCGAGTTGATTTTAACTTAGAGCAACCCCATCTGACAGTGTAGAACTGCCCCATCGGATTTTCTAGGCTATAATCTTTATGGGAGCAGATCAGTAGGTCTTTCTACCACAGAGCTGGAGAAATTCCACTTTTCCCTTTCTTAATCTTTCAGTTAGCAGTCAAATCTTAACTGTTGTACCACCAGAGCTCCTCTGATGTAATTTAGTAATGTTACTATCAGGTAAGCTGAATTTTAAAGAGTTAAAGTTTATATTTATACATGTATGATTGAAAATATAAAATTAACTATATGAAAGATGCTCAATTTTGTTCATAGAAAGAAAAATGTGTACTAAAACTACACTGAGATATTTCTTACCATTAGATTGACAAAAATAAAGTATGACTACATGCTCTATGGGTAAGGCTAGGGGAGAAATAGTCATTCTCATATATTACTGGTGGACACACAAAATAGAACAGCTATAGCTAAAGGAAATTGTCAGTATTTGACAAAATCCCATATCCATTTACCCTTTGATTGGATAATCTTACTTTTAGACATATATTCCAACTATTCATTGGCAAAAACATGAAAAGACATATGCACAAGGTAATTCATTCTAAGACTAGTATTTGTAACAGCAAAATACTAGGAACAACTCAAATGACCATTAGGAGGGGCCTAAATGAATAAAGTATGGTACATCCACACAGTGCTGTACTCTGAAGCTATAAAAATGAATGAATTTATATTATACTCACTTTCTTAGATAAATAGTAACATAGTATATTCATTTTTGTTCATCTTGATTTTTCACTCAATAAGACATTCTTGAAGTTATTCCAGGGTATGTGTATGTATATACACATATATGTATGTTTACATTTACACTTTTATATATGCATATATATATGTATGTATAAGCCAACTTCTAGTTCTGTATTTCAAGCAAGAAATAAAATCAATGCTTTTTACAAGTTAATTATAGACAATCTGGACTACTTGATCTTGCATGAGCCAATTGGCTTTGAACACTTGCTTCTCCTAGGGTCCCACTCACTACCTACCTGTAAGCACCCCCAAAGACTTAGTCCTCAACCATCTACTCTTTCTCCTTACATCCTATTCCCAGGATTCTACTATTGCCTTTATGCTAGTATGGCTGCTGTCCTCAGAGCACAAGAAATATTTCACTAGGACAACATATGATAAGGAGTGTGGAATTAAAAATAAAAGTACTGCTTTTGTCATGAAAAAAATATGGAATTAAAAATTAAATAATCCCTCTTTGCCCTTTATCAATTAAAAATGAAATAACTAAAACAAAACAAACAAAAAGGATAAAGGGGAAATGGCCCAACAAGCTAGCAGTAAAGGGTCTAAATTTAACACTAACTTTAGTTTCCTTCCTAACCATAAACAAGGCTTGATTCAATGAGGTTTAACAGGTTAGCAGTTTGAACCCATCCAGCAATTCCACAGGAAAAAGACATGGGCAATTTGCTCCCATAAAATTACAGTCTAGAAAACCCTATGAGGAAGTTCTACTCTGTCACATGAGGTCACTATGAGTCAAAATTGATTAGGTGGCAACAACAACAAGAATACCCAAATGTTCCCAGGCGTCACCAGCATCCAGCTCCTAGATAAAGTCACCATCCAGAGTCTGTCCCCAAGTCTCTGAGGACAGGTGGTTTTCCCATATATACTTGACACTATCTCTGCCCTGCCTGAGGGTCAACGCTCTTGCAAATGCTGATTTTTCTCCCAAAGTGACGGGACTGCTGGTTTGGGGGTCCTGCTCAGGCTACTGTCATGGTAGTGCTGATCTGCTCAGGCGGATTGTTACATCCAAACTGCCACTTAGAGATCCATCAGCACTTTGCCTTTCCCATCTCACACTCCACCTTTTAAGTGATGTTCCATGATGGAGTGGCCAGGTTTTCTAGCGATAGCTGGTTTTAATACTCATCCAAAATATGATTCAGGGCTGCAGGAGTTAAGGAGCAGCCTTATAGAGCTCCCAGGACTACTATTCCCTTCCTTACTCAGGCTCATCACCATAGTTTGACTCACAGAGCCAGAATTCTCCATCAGTTTAAGTAAATTATTTCTCTCTGAGCATCCTTGCAGTGTACCTCACTGCAGTTTGTCTCCCATTGTTACCCTCACTCCCATCCGTCTGTATCCCTGCTGTGGACAGAGTTCAAATTCTGTGAAGTTTATCTGTCTGAGAGAAACCTGGAGCATGGCTAGGTATACTAGTTTGGAATGTGGAGAGTGGGGGCTTAGGTAAGAATAAAGGGTTATCGTTCTCTCTGAGGAGCCCTGGTGGCACAGTGGTTAAGAGCTTGGCTGCAAACGGAAAGGTCAGCAGTTTGAATCCACCAGCTGCTCCTTGGAAACCCTATAGGGAAGTTCTACTCTGCCCTATAGGGTCGCGGTAAGTCAGAGTCAATTAGATGGCAACAGTTTTTTTTCTTTTCTCTCCGAAGGTAGGAAATAAATTTCAGTAGCTAGGTGTAGGGTGAGACTGGGAGAGTGTGTATATGTGGGGGGATTTGAAGTGTGTGAGGAAGGTTATGGCCACCTACTCTCCATGCCAGCACATCCAAGCCTCAACTCTGACCTCAGTGTTCCCTGATAGGTTTAAGTGGTCAGCCATTTTGCTGTAATAAAATTTTTGTTAATTCCATATATTATATCTTTACCTGTGACTAAAATTTTCAACTCTTAGTAGTTTTAGGAGTGATAAAAAAAATTGTCTGGAATACCTGTGAATCAAAATTAGATTGGGCTGAAGCTTCTTGCATTTCTTATAAATAGAACCACTATCTATTAACACATTCCCTACAGTTTCCATTCAACATTCTTTACACATTTTACCACTACAACTTTGGAAATTTTTGTTTTTGATAGGAGGGCACTAACTTGACAGAAATTAGTAACCTAGCAGAAGCCTTATTTACTTACGATTTTTCTTAAAGCTTTATGGGAAATACAAGATACAGTGGTCTAATTCTTGCATCTTGAGCTTGTTAAAATTTTTCCATTTTTTCCATATATTTGGGGGCTTTAGAAAGATGAAGCAGTAAGAAATCCGGTCAATTTCATGCTCAATACAAAATATTATGAGCCGATAATTCTGTACCAGAAACTCCAAAGAAAATAAATAATATATAGCTCATTTTAAAGGTATAACATTTACTTGTTCCATTAGGTAATTTGGAGAGTACAAATAGCTTCAGCCATTGTTGTAAAGTGTCCACAATTTTCTGAAGAAAGTTACTCTTGAGAACACAAACTGCTCTTCAATAAAAAGAAAAGATGCTGTGGCTGTGATACGTCGGCAATATTTCTGTATTATCAGAAAGGGAGGGGAAAAAAAACAAAAACAAAAACCTTAGTTTCACCAAGGAAAGTCTGTACCAATCTATTAAATGAATCTAACATTGCACCCATTGGAGAGTTTAGAAATTGTCTCACAGAAAAAAAGTATTCCTGTTGTTTATGGCTTCATAGGTCATCTCCAAAATCTACGAATACAGTAGAGTGAAAAATTGAAAAAAATTGAAACACCTTAGTATTGCTACAGACTATATTTTTGCAGTTTTTCTTTAAGATTTACACCATAAAGGTATTATATTGATCATGAAAATATTTCAAGAACTCTCATCAACTTTGCCAAAAATAGTGTTAACCAAATAATGAAAATCACCTCCTGACAAACATAGGGGCCTTGCAACAAATTAGGGTTCTGAAAGTTGGCTGTGTAGTATGATTTAAAACACACACATAGGCACTGTCTTTCTTAGCCTGGTTTATCTTCTAGGCACTTGACTACAAACCCCTCAGAACCACATCTGGCTGGTGGCACTATGTCAGGATGTTAAAGTAACCAAACAAAGGCATTTGTTAACCCTGATGATAGCCAAGGGTGATAAGAGAAAAAGAACATATTTCTTAGTCCTCTCTAATTAGGGTTATGATAACCTTCAAATAAGATTTTTTTTTTAATCAATTTTTATCATTATAACCTTACAGATTTAAAGGAAGAAATATCCTATTCCCACCCTAGAATCTAGGTCCCTCACCATAATAAGAGTAGAGATAGTGTGTACACTTCCCCTATTGTATCTCCAAGGTTCAGCACATGGTAGGCACACAATAAAAACTGGTTGACTGTCTACTCTCATTCCCAGTCATTCCTCTGCTATTGACAACTTCACCATGTTGCTTTACAAACAGCCTGGCAAAACCTTCATCCAGGATATTGGTATAAAAAAAACAAATGAAACCCATTGCCGTCAAGTTGATTCCAACTCATAGCAACCCTATAGGATAGCGTAGAACTGTCCCATAGGATTTCCAAGGAGTGGCTGGTGGATTTGAACTGCTGACCTTTTGGTTAGCAGCTGAACTCTAAACCACTATACCATCAGGGCTCCGTAGAGATTCTAAAAATTATCCTATGTATCTGGCCAGAGGAAAAGAAGCTGAGATAGAGTTCAGGCTTAGAAATGTTTCTGTGTAGAAAATTTGTAGAACCAGAAAACTGAACTGGTTAGGGCAGTTCTGTCTGCCAAGAACAGTGTTGTTAGTTTATTTCCAAAAAGTTTTATGTAACCTCTACATTTTCAGAAATGAATGCCTTGAAATTACCCTGTGACCATCCTGTGAACCTATTGAAGTCACTAAGCCAAAACCAAATGTTGTCAGGTTGTTCCTAAGGAAACCCCATCTTGGAAACCCTCTTGGTCACTAAGTAGTAACTAAATCAACAAAAACTCTTTTAACCTACAAATGTCAAATCCCCGCTTCTGTTATTCTGCCTTTGACAATGATGTATTAATGAATAACCAATCATGACTTTTCTTAAGTTCCTTCCTTCTGTAGTAGTATATTAGCTGTTTCCTGACTGTGATTCAGTGGATTCTGCTAGTCTCTTGTGCCCATTGTACATTGGCAGGTCCCTCATTCAAATGTTGTCTTTGTCTTGGCTTATAAAAATCTCTTTTGATCAAATTTAAGCCTGGAGCCTTTTCACCCTACAACAACTGTTGTAGTCAGCAGGGATCCAAAGCTGTCTTCCTTCAGCAAGACTTTGGAGGGGCTGAGGACTGAAGCAGGTGCCAATGATGGGGCCCCTTGTGCCCTACCATTTCCGTGGACCCCAGGGGAACCCATGAAGGTTTTCCAAGATTTTTTATTAAGCCTATTGTTTGTATTTTTCTGTTCAGATTTTCTCAGACATCTGGGTGTGCTTGTACTTGTTTGTGTTGTCTACATTTGACCATCTCAGTCAGTACAGAGGTAAATCTATTTTCAAAGAGCATTTCTTTCTGCTTTGGAGAAAACTGAAAGTAATTCTCTGAGATGCTCAAAAGAAGTTTTCTCACCATCTAGTGACACGTGTTTGTATCTGCAGATTTGTGAATTTAAGGTCACATGTGCTAAACTCTCGTAAACTAGGAAATGCCAAGTCATGGGACCAGAGTAGTCCTTCTGCTGGTACTTTCATCATTTGCAAAATTAAGAATTATGGGCTGAATTCAGTTCAGTTTCTTGAGAAATGGTATGCT
Organism: Loxodonta africana; assembly: GCF_030014295.1. Lineage (NCBI taxonomy): Eukaryota > Metazoa > Chordata > Mammalia > Proboscidea > Elephantidae > Loxodonta > Loxodonta africana. The sequence goes on along the minus strand of NC_087357.1, from coordinate 59,228,590 downwards.
CTTACTAGGGATAAGGAATCAGACCAGTGGCCAGTCTGGGAAAATTTTGAGCTCAGTAAGATGAAGATTCCTTTGGAATGGATTAGAAAAAAGGAGACTCTTTAAAAAAAAGTTTTGAATGCCTAGTAAGTTCCCTCTGCTTCTTTGCTGGCCCTTTTTTCTCTCTACCTGTCTCTACTTGAAACTAAAAACACTCTTAATTCTGAACTTTCGGCCTTAATAAAAAGGCATCATCTTGACTGAAAAATCACCCCTTCTGCCCAGACGAACAGATTTGACTCATAAGCTAACTCCAACTGAATAAACTCCTTGACAAATAAATAACTTACAGCCACTTGACAACTACAAACCCAGCCAAGCAATAAATTCTCATTTCAAAAAAGAAGCCCTAGAAATAACAATGAGTTCCATTTAAGACTCTAAAACTGACTGCCCTATTAAGAAAGGGAGAAAACCTCATTTTGAAAATACCTTTAAAAATTAAATACCCTGAAAAAAAAGGCAACCTTCTTACAGCCACTCTTTCCACTCACAATCTCTCAATCACTATAAAAAGGAGGAAATAGTTACAGTTACAACATCTGTAGACATGGCACCTGTATAAAAAACTTGTAAACCTAGCTTCTCAAGATTTGTCTTGATTGATTAATATGTTAGTAGGACCTAGAAAAGCCCAAAAATAGGCTGAAGAAGAATACTGAAAAAAACCTGAAAAGTCATTAATGATTAAACCCAACTCTTCAGGCATTGAACAAAAATCAAAACAAACAAAAGCAATAGCTAAGTTTTTTTTTTTTTAACAGCATCCCTAAGGTTTTTTTTTCCAATAAAAATTAATTGGGTAAAAGTTCAAGGCTGCAAACAAGAGAAAAAAAGGAAAACTGTTTATCGTTTAGCAGAACTGTTTACAGAACACTCTAGCTTAATTCAAGCATTACAGGGTGGATTAAGAAACAATTCCCATTACTAAGCTGACTAATTTGGCTTTTAAACACTGGATCCTTTTAATTATCAACAAGCAGTTCCTAAAGAAGAACGTGTAAGTTAGAAAAAAAAAAAAAAAGTTAGAAGGAAGTTGAATTCTACCAGCACCCAACCACTAAACTTTGATGAGTATCTAATAGCAAAATTGTTTACCAAATAATTTACATCTTCCCATAATTCAGAATTTACATTTACCCTTGCATTTTAGAAGAGATAAAATAATTCTCTTATTAGAAAAATACTAGTAAAATAAGCAATCCTTTGAACCTACCAAGTATGTGATTTTTCATTTTTCTGATTACCAAAAAAAAAAAAAAATAAAGACAAGTAAAGCTTAAGGGGGATTTTGTTTCTGTTTGCATTCTAGCAAGTGTTTTGGCTTTTTTCTCTGTCTGCTCTCTTGCACACATCCTGGTTCAGAACACTGGCTTAAAAATTCCTGCCTGCTGTCTTGCTTTGGTCTGGGATGCCAGCTTTAAAATTTCCTGCATGCTATTGTTTAAAACTGAATTTTTTAAAACCTAATCTCACAGATTAGTAAATTTATGTCTCATTTTGTGTTTAAGATTTTTTTTTTTAATGTGTATGTCTTCTCTCAAAATGCCATAAGTAGAAGTTGCTAATTTTTTCTCCTCATAAAGCAGTCTTTTAAGTCTTTGAAAAATGATTTATTGTGCTAGGGCTTCTAATAGCTATTTTGAGGCCTATAAAGCATGCAGAAAATAAGGCTATAACTTTTAAAAGAAATTAATATATTTGAAAAAATGAACTAAAAATGACAAATTATTCTAAATTATGTTCTCTAAAGGATCCTATGAAGCATGCAAAAAACAGGATTATGAAAATATAATTTCTTACCTCCAGAGAGTAATATTAAATTACATTATAATATTTATTCAAATAATTTATTTCAACTAGTTTAATGATAAATAAGCATTTACATAAATTAAATAGTCCTAACATTCCCAAGAATTGATGAAAATTATTTTGTTGAGACAAATATTTTTCTGCCAACTTTGAAAACAAGATCTTAAAAACTAAAGCTTTTTAAATAACTTAAGCTCAGTATTACATGAAATATGTCTTATTTAGGGAAAAGGAATAATTTTATTAATTCTAGGATAAGAAGAGGATTAAATTGCTTACAGTAATTATATTTTGTAGTGTATAAACTTAAATTAGTAGATAATTTACTAATATTATACCATTAATGGATATTCATTATTATTAAAGTTTATAGACTCTTACTTGTATGCCACAGAAAAAGGATACATATATTTTGATCTGATGGTAAATATGTTCATTTTGTGCCACTTAAAAGTGTTTTCTATAAGAAGTATGTAATAAAGACAAGAAATTTGAAAATCTTATTAAAGATTTTTTGTTTAATATAATCAAGTTTCTGATTTATTGCCACAGAAGGTTTAATGGGGTAATTCATAAGAATTTTTAAGAGCTTAGTGTCAAATAGTATATAAAACAATTAGATTTCTTACTGTTAAAGTAATAAAATTTTTCTTAATTACTAGGTTGAATGGCTAATTTAATTCTTTAAGCAATATGCCTTGAAGGCAAAGGTTCAACAAAATAAATTCCTGAATCAAAAACAAAGCTGCATAGTTTAAAAAAAAAAAAAAACTAAGGTTTTTAATCTCTAAAATCTTTGCTTTAAATAACTTAAGTATTGTTTCTCAGTATTATAATAAATTCCTGACAACTTTGAAAATAGGAAGCCACAAAATATTATTTCTGTCATATGGACAAGAAGCACAAGTTATTATGTCATAATTTTATTATTTCAGTTGCTACCCTGGTTAAAATTTTGTTTTCTTTAAATCTAGCATCATCAAAGCCAATGGTTTCAACTAATGAATTCACACCATTCACCCATATAGTTTATATTACCATTCAAATGTTTACCATAATATATTCTTAATATATCCTAACTATTTTTTTTTTTTATATATGGTACCATGTCTCAAGATAATTATGTGTTAAATCTGAAGCACTTTGGAAATGAATATAATCATTATATTTAAAGATACTTTTGTCTGAAGTTTTTATTTGACTTTATTTGGCTTTGCATTACTTTCATAATTAATGCCCATCAAGTCTATTCACTTTTAAGGACTATCACTATAAATTAACCACGGCCATTTTTAAGTCTGTCATTCACAGATAAATTTTTTTCTACACATTCACTGAAAACACTTTATCAAAATATTTCAAAGATACACTTGAACTAAATCAAGATTTTTAGAACTCTTGTGTAGAACCTGTAAAGGTTTTTCAAGCTACTGCTGATCCAAAATAGTGTGGAACCAAGATTAACCACATCTGACTGAATAGTGGAACTTTAAAGTGCTGAAGCAGGACAGGCCACCCTCTAAGATATAAACACCATGCTAAGAATATCTCAGATTAAGATCACTGAAAATATCTATTCAGTCATAGCATGGTGAATTTACTCTAGCTGCCTGGCAATGAAGATACCAGTGATCCCCAACTATAAAAAAAGGGACTCAACACTGGAAATATGACAGGAATAAACCATGAAGTTTGAGCTGCCATTAGGGAGCAGAATATCAACAATCCATGAAGAAGAAAGTATGCATCTAAGTGTGATCACAGAATGTTAAGTGGAAATCCTTGATCAAAAGGAGGAATGACAGAGAGACCCTAAAAATTATCCCAGGTATCTGGCCAGACTAAAAGAAGCTGAGATAGAGTTCAGGCTTAGAAATCCATTTTGTGTAGAAAAACTGTAGAAATAGAAAACTGAACTGATTAGGACAGTTCTGCATGCCAAGAACAATGTTGTTAGTTTGTTTCCATGAACCTTTATGTAACCTCTGTTTTCAGAAATGAATGCCTTGCAATTACCCTGTGACTGTCATGTAAACTCATTGCAGTCACTAAGCCAAAATGGCATGTTTTCAGGTTGTTCCTAAGGAAACCCCCTTTCTGTAAACCCTCTTCACCACTAAGTAGTAACTAAGTCAACATAAACTCTTTAAACCTATCATTCAGTGGTAACTAAGTCAACAAAATCTCTTTTAACCTACAAATGTCAAGTCCCCACTTCTGTTATCCCACCTTTGACAATGGTGTATCAATGAATAACCAATCAGGATTTTTCTTGACTTACTTCCTTCTGTAATAGTATATTAGCTACTCCCTGACTGTGATTCGGTGGATTCTGCTAGTCTCTTGTGCCCAGGTCCCTCATTCAAACGATTGTCTTTTTCTTGACTTAATAAAAATTTCTTTTGATTACATTTGACTCTGGGGTTTTTTCCCTCTACAATATAGAGGAATTTATATTCCAGCCCAAATACATCTCCAGATTTCCTTAAAAAGGAGCCTCATTTAGGGTCTTTGCCTAGCCTGGAACTTTAATGGAATGATTTAGCCCAGGTGGACAATAATTGGACTGATGTATTTTAAGTAAATTCCTTCTTCTGTGATGGTCAGAAATACCCCAGGTAGAACTTCAGTCATGCATTTCAAAGGCCAGCTATCTCCCACTTATTGTCCCCTAATCATGGTGTTATGGGTTGAATTGTATCCCCCCAAAATACGTGTTGTAAATCCTGACTTCTGCCTGTGGTTATATTCTCAATTGTGAGTGGGTTATATATGTTACATTAATGAGGCAGGATTAGGATGTAATTGAGGCAATTTCTTTTGAGATATAAAAGTGACTAAACAAGCAAGCTAAGCAGTAGAGATGGGGGAAGAGAGATGCCAAGCCACAAGAAGATCACCCAGGTGCAGAAGTACAGAAGAGTCAAGGACCTTCCTTCAGAGTCAACAGAGAGAGAGAGCCTTCCCCTAAAGCCAGCACCCTGAATTTGGACTTCTAGCCTCCTAAACTGTGAGGGAATAAATTTCTGTTTGTTAAAGTCACCCACTGTGATATTTCTGTTATAGCATCACTAGATAACTAAAACAAATGGTTTACACATGTGTCTTATAAATGCTTCCTGTGTAGCCATGTTTATATTTTGTGGTTGCAAAATTTAGGAATCAGGAAATGTACACGTATTTCTTGCAGTTCTCTGACTCCTAATTTGATTTAGAAATTTGAATGATTGCAAAATATTGGAGAGATTACAAATATTTCTAAAGTCTCTAAATTACTAACGGTATGACCTCGAGTGAATCACTTACCTGCTTTGAAATCTGATTCCTCATTTGTAAGATGAGGATAAAAAATGTAGCCTTTTTCTTTCTTATGGGGTGAAATGATAAATTTAAAAGGACTTCTTAAAGTCCAAAGCATCTTCACATGATTGGGCTCATCAGTATTGCTATACAATATACATGCTGTTGTTGTTAACTGCCACTGAGTTCGCCCCCGACTCATGGTGATCATATACATAGGCATTTGTTAATGTGGGTTTATTATGAATTAAAAATCCCAAATTTTAGCAAGCATATTTTTGACAGCACATTTCTTCATTTAAATCAGAGGTGAAAAATAAGTAGCACATGTACTGTTCCTTTCCCCTCCCACCGTCATGACAGATACTTGAAATTAACCAGGGAGCACTTTCTATTGCCTAGTCTTACAGGAAACCACTACCAAAGGACAAGAGTAGGCATACAAGTTGGTACTTTGTTCCCATCTCTAAATTAGTTATTAATTAATCAATTCTGTGGGCCAGCCTGTTCTGTCAAACTAACATCTAGATTGTTGCCAATTTATATAATGGAACAAGGATCTGTACATGGGGTGGAGAGAATTGTTTTTTGCCATCAAGTCAATTCCAACTCATAGAGACCCTATATGACAGAGTAGAACTGCCCCATAGGGTTTTCTAGGCTGTGGTCTTTATGGAAAGGAGCCCTGTTGGCGCCACAGTTAAGGGCTTGGAGGCTAAACCCACCAGCTACTCCATGGGAGAAAAGACCCGGTGATCTGCTGTGTAAAGATTACAGCCTAACGAATCCTATGGGGAAATATGGGGAAATTCTACTCTCTTATAAGGTCACTATGAATCAGAATTGACTCAACAGCACACCACAATCTTTACAGGAGCAGATCACCAAGTCTTTTCTCCTGCAGAGCCGCTGGGTGGGTTTAAACCACTGGCCTTTCAGTTAGCAGCCGAGTGCTTAACCATTGCACTACCAGGGCTTCTTACTAATCGTGATTATTGCTGTTAGCAATGGGAATCAGAACTTCTTTTTATCTACTTTGCTGAATATTTCCAGGGTGTCTCTTAGCTGATTAAATCTTTGGGGTCAGAAACATAGGCGCTTCTGCTCTCCTCCTTACAAATTCTGTTGTTCATGGGAGTTGCCTTTGCAGAAAAGAATTGTTTGAAAGGGAACAAGAACTTACTATGCGCCAAGAGAAGAAAATAGGCTAAATTATCTACCTTCCTCATCAGCTGTTTCTCTCCTTCCTTCTTTCACTATGGGCACAACTTGTCCTTCAGGCAGGTCTTCTAATTTGTTCAGTTCCGATTAGAACCCCTGCTGAGAATTTGCATTTCTAACAAATTCCCAGATGAAGCTAATGCTTCTGGCTAGAGATTAATTCTGAGAACCAGTAGCAGAGCAGTGATTCTCAAATTTTATTATACTTAAGAATACCCTGGGGGATCTTGTTAAAATGTTGATTCTGATTCAGTACATCTGGGGTAGAAATGCAAATTCTCAGCAGGGGTTCGAACTGGAATGAACCAGTTTGAAGCCCTGCCTTCAGGGAATATTTTCTCAATTATTCTTCAGGTTACATAAATGAAACCAGAGTTCTCTGATTAAAGTAAGCAGAAGGTCTTATGTTTCCTTTTGTCACTGAGTCATAAAAAAGAAACAAAACAAAACACACTCAGCTCAGTCGAAAGCTAACCAATTGCATAGCTTTAATAAACATAACATTGACAGAAAGAAAATATGTAGTCCTTGCCCAGAAAGGATGGATGCCAAGAAAAGAGTAATTTTCTGGCTTTGTCTTTCATATCTATAAATTTTATTCTGTGTGCAAGTTACTAAGTTTCTGAATAGCTATTGATATTAAACATTGGAGAAACTGACAAATGGACAGTGAAATGCATTAGGGGTTACCAGATGTTAGCTAGCCACACTCCATGAGGACTCTACTCACATCTGTTTTTGACCACTCTCCAGAGTGTACAACATACTTTCTTTTCTCTTCTATTATTCTATCTCCTTATTTTTGCGGCCAAGTATATATTGGACTCAAAAACTTGTTCAGACCAAAACTTGGCATGTGAATTCTTGGTTTGGCTGCAACTGCGTTACCACCAATTTACAAAGTAAAGTATGAATAATAATGCAAGTTGTAAGGGTGAAAAGTAAAATAAATCTTTACCATGTTATCAGGGAATATAAATCAATGTGACACATAAGTCAACTTTAATTTCTGTGTAAAAGTTCCAGATGTAATTATTAGTCTATTTTATAAATGTAACCAACATGTTAGGTATGATGAGAATTAAAGACCCCATGAATCTTATGAATGACCCTTTCCTCATAAACACAATCCAAGCCCAGGGCCATGGAATTCTATTGAGTTCACTTGACAACTTTGCCTCTATATAGGTTTCCCTCCTCTCCCAATTAAACTTCTTTGCCTTCTTTTTATTTTCTACAATGTATATGCCTCCTCCCTACCTGCAGGAAATAGATTAGCTTTGTGGGGAGCAATCAGGGCCAGAAAGAATACTGTTTTCAGAACATGTACCTGCAGTTGTGATTTGGGATGTTCACCTACACCATTTTTCATACCTCAAAGTAGGCTTAAATATTCGACTCTTACTATTGGTTTGCAAACCTCATGGAGACCCTTAGCCATACTAGATCCCCATTGCTGCTCTGCCCGCCTGGCACCAGGGAGCTCACACCATTCTGTCCACTGAGAGCAGGCCTTGCATAGACTGCCCAGATACAACCCAGACCCTCAGCAGCAGTCAACACTGAGAAAAAACCACTGACTCTTATTTATTGTGCAGGTACATTACTTCCTTTAATAGTTCCTTGGCAGCCTGTTAAGGCAATATTCTTACAAATGAAGAAATAGAGGATTAGAGAGGTTAATGTCCTTTGCCTTTGGCTACATACTCAAGTCTGCCTGATACCGAAGCCCATGTTCTCACCTTGTGATGCTTCTCTCCCTGCCATATTGTAATACAATATTTTTAAAATGCTGTCTTGACCAAGTTTTGAGACTCTAACTAGAAGTCAGTCACTTCCCTCCTCTTAAGCAACTGCTTGAAACCGTTCTCCCACCATTCCCCTTATAAGTTTCGTACCCTCGCAGGGTACTATGTATTTCCCTAATTGCCCTGGGAACAGATATTTAACAACTAGCCCCAGAGCATGCAGAATTATTCAAAATACCCAGTCCTCAGGAAGCCTGGGGAACCTAGCTAACCCCATCCTGTTTGCCATACACAAGCCTTCTTTTACAATCCCAGCTTATTGTTGCCCTGTCCTCTTGTAACTCCCTAAAAGGCCCTGCCTCATGGCCTGCTGCGAACACCAGGGACTGTTAGTATAAAAAATCTTTGAAAGTTTCTGGCCTCCCTTTCTTGACTTGCATTCAACCTTACCATATCTCAAATACTACTATTATATCAAGTTGGGTTGACCCCCAACTTGTGGCAACCCCATGCACGATGGGATCAGACTGATGTGATCCATAGGGTTTGTTGTTGTTATTAGGTGCTGTCGAGTCAGCTCTAATTCATAGTGACCCTACTCAGAACAGAATGAAACACTGCCCGGTCTGAAGCCATCCTTACAATCGTTGTTACCTTTGAACTCATTGTTGCAGCCACTGTGTCAATCCACCTCGTTGAGGGTCTTCCTCTTTTCTGCTGACCCTGTACTTTGCCAAGCATGACGTCCTTCTCCAGGAACTGATCCCTCCTGACAACATGTCTAAAGTATGTAAGATACAGTCTCACCGTCCTTGCTTCTAAGGAGCATTCTGGTTGTACTTCTAAGACAGATTTGTTCATTCTTTTGGAAGTCCATTGTATATTTAATATTCTTTGCCAACACCACAATTCAAAGGCTTCAATTCTTCTTGGGTCTTCCTTAAGCATTGTCCAGCTTTCACATGCATATGATGCAATTGAAAATACCATGGCTTGGGCCAGGCGCACCTTAGTCTTCAAGGTGATATCTTTGCTCTTCAACACTTTGAAGAGGTCCTTTGCAGCAGATTTACCCAATGCAATGCGTCTTTTGATTTCTTGACTGTTGCTTCCATGGCTGTTTGTGGATCCAAGAAAAATGAAATCCTTGACAACTTCAATCTTTTCTCTGTTTATCATGATGTTGCTCATTGGTCCAGTTGTGAGGATTTTTGTTTTCTTTATATTCAGGTGCAATCCATACTGAAGGCTGTGCTCTTTGATCTTCACCAGTAAGTGCTTCAAGTCCTCTTCACTTTCAGTGAGCAAGGTTGTGTCATCTGCATAATGCAGGTTGTTAATGAATCTTCCTCCAATCCTGATACCCCATTCTTCCTCATACAGTCCAGCTTCTCAGATTATTTGCTCAGCATACAGATTGAATAGGTATGGTGAAAGAATACAACCCTGACGCACACCTTTCCTGACTTTAAACCAATCAGTATCCCCTTGTTCTGTCCAAACAACAGCCTCTTGATCTATGCAAAGGTTCCTCATAAGCACAATTAAGTGTTCTGGAATTCCCATTCTTCACAATGTTATCCATAATTTGTTATGATCCACACAGTCGAATGCCTTTGCATAGTCAATAAAACACAGGTAAACATCCTTCTGGTGTTCTTTGCTTTCAGTCAGGATCCATCTGACATCAACAATGATATCCCTGGTTCCATGTCCTCTTCTGAAACCAGCCTGAATTTCTGGCAGTTCCTTGTCAATACACTGCTGCAGCCATTTTGAATGATCTTCAGCAAAATTTTGCTCGCATGTGATATTAATGATATTGTTCTGTAATTTCCACATTCTGTTGGATCACCTTTCTTGGGAATAGGCATAAATATGGATCGCTTCCAATCAGTTGGCCAGGGAGCTGTCTTCCACATTTCTTGGCACAGACGAGTGAGCACCTCCAATGCTGCATCTGTTTGTTGAAACATCTCAATTGATATTCCATCAATTCCTGGAGCCTTGTTTTTCGCCTGTGCCTTCAGGGCAGCTTGGACTTCTTCCTTCAGTACCATCGGTTCCTGATCATATGCCACCTCTTGAAATGGTTGAACATCGACTAATTCTTTTTGGTATTATGACTCTGTGTATTCCTTCCATCTACTTTTGATGCTTCCTGCATCGTTTAATATTTTCCCCATAGAATCCTTCACTATTGCAACTCAAGGCTTGAATTTTTTCTCCAGTTCTTTCAGATTGAGAAACACCAAGCGTGTTCTTCCCTTTTGGTTTTCCATCTCCAGCTCTTTGCACATGTCGTTATAATACTTTACTTTGTCTTCTCGAGCCACCCTTTGAAATCTTCTGTTCAGTTCTTTTACTTCCTCAATTCTTCCTTTTGGTTTAGCTGCTGGACATTTGAGAGCAAGTTTCAGAGTCTCCTCTGGCATCCATCTTGGTCTTTTCTTTCTTTCCTATCTTTTCAATGACCTCTTGCTTTCTTTACATATGATGTCCTTGATGTCCTTGCACAACTCATCTGGTCTTCAGTCACGAGTGTTCAATGTGTCAAATCTATTCTTCAGATGGTCTCTAAATTCAGGGGGGATGTACTCAAGGTCATATTTTGGCTCTCATGGGCTTGCTCTGATTTTCTTCAGTCTCAGCTTGAACTTGCATATGAGCAATTGATGGTCTATTGCACAGTCAGCCCCTGGCCTTGTTCTGACTGATGATATAGGGTTTAGAAGCTATCTATTCCAACCCTTCCTCCCATTTCTGCAGTCCTTGTTCACTAAACAAAGGGCATACCCACCCCATCTCTTCACTTTTGTATGTCTTCATCCCTTACTACTTCATAATTCTGTACCCTGACTATTCCAACATCTCAAGCGTGGTGATGCTAGGGGAAGGTAAGGTTGACCTTCCCCTGGCATTCCATTGACTTCTACCCTCAGGTAAATGTCATCCTCTTTTGAAGTGAATGTCATCTGGTTTTAATGTCTTCTGACTCTCTTGAACCTCCAGTCATCTCTTTTTATTCATCCAGAAGCTTGTCACGTGGATTAATCTTTTTTTTTTTCCTCTACTCAAACTTAGTATTAAGAAACGTCGCCTTTGCTTTTCAGTATAGAGACATCCAATTTCGTGTTATCTCTATTTTCCTCCAGTCTTTCAGCTTCCTCTGTTTCCCTTTTTGCCCTACCCATCTTGGACTTTACAGTTGATTATCAGAACCACTCTCTTGTCAGCATTCTTAGTTCTCTTAGATTCCCTACTCTGCTGACGCTGCTTGGGAAAACAGAATCCTAGACTGAATCTACTTTCTCTGTTCCTACACTTGGGCAGCTGAACGCTTCTAGAGAAAATCGCATATTCATATATGTTGGCCTGTATGTTTACCAGTTCAGAGCTCTTTATTAGTTTTTGCTTAGCTTTGCTTAGGTTCTACTCTTGTTTCCCTCAGAGAGAAGTCCAAGTCTTTACCACTCTCCTCAAGTTCCCCACACAGAGTCCACCCTTCATTGTCAGCACGTGGCCTCATATCCTACTTCACTGTGACTAGTAAGGTCATCAGGCCTGATTCGTGTCAACTTCCTGTCTTCCTTCAGCCCTTGACTTATCTAAACTTACAGCCTTCCTTCCTTCCCTCCAATATCAGAGGATAAGATATCTCTTCTCTTGCCTGGAATCCTCTTCCTCTTCATTTGACTAACTCCTCCAACACCCTTTAAGGCATGTCAGAGGTCACTCTTCCAAGAAGGTTTCCTTAAGGCCAGTCCCATAGTTGGGTTAGGTGACTGTCCTTAGAGTTTCCCAGTGCACACATCCATTTCATCAATTGTGCTTACAACATTCTATTGTAAAGTTGCTTAGGTGTTTGCTTCCTACTCCACAATTTTATTCATTTATTTTTATCAAACTTTCTTCCTTATCTGAACCTGGATATGTTTCCTTAACAGTTTAGACAAAAAAAAAAAAAAACCCAAAAATATAAGACTAACAGACACAAAAGAGAATGTCTCATGATTTTCCTTCTTATTTTTACTAAAAAGTGTGTGTGTGTGTATACAAATTTCTTTTTCTTGCACTTTGTGTGCAACAAAAAGTCTTTTGTTTCACATTCTTTTTGCTACCAGTAACTAAATAGGTTGTGACTTTGGATAAGTCACCTAACCTTTCAGGGACTCAGTTTGTGAAGTGTTGAGGTTGGACTAGGTAAGCTCCATGAACCGTTTAACAGTGAAACAATGATTTTGTTATGACAAGAATAATAAAACAGAGAATATATTTATAGAAGACAGGAGAAAGATAACTGACTTTGCAGTTCTAAAAGTATTCTCAAATGTCTCATAATAATTCTTTAATCTGACATTTCTAAAGTGAATTTAAAATTTATAATCTGCTTTCAATTAAAATGAAGTAGACAAATAAAATCTTATATATCAATTTACTTCTATAAAAAGTAAACTTTTTTTTTATTTTAGAATAGTTTTAGACCTACATAAAGAATTGCAAAGACAGTACATAGAGTTCCTGTTATACTCCTCACCGAGTTTACCCTATGGTTGTTATATTATTACGGTACATTATTATGTCACAACTAAGGAACCAACATTAGTACATTGCTACTATCGAAATGCTAGGCCTAATTCAGATTTTACTAGTTTTCCACCAATGTCCTTCTTCTGTTCCAGGATCCTATCCAAGGAGACATGATAACTAAACGTAATGTGGTATACATTACGTTTAGTCATCATGTCTCCTTAATTTCTACTGGCCTGTCAGACTTTCTCAACCCTTCATTGTTTTTCATGACCTTAAAAGTTTTGAGGAGTCCTAGTGTTCTGCAAAATGTCTCTCCATTTGGATTTGTCTGATGTATTTTTCATGGTTAGACTGGGGTTATGGGAAGGAAGAAAACAGAGGTCATTTTCCATTCTTATCAGTTTGTATCTAGTGTACACATTATCACCATGACTTATCACTGGTGATGTTAACCTTAACTTCATTTTCACAAAGTATTTCATAATCATTACCCCATAAAATTTTTTCAATGACCCTTAAGTGGACAAGCCTGGCATCCTTAGCTCCATTTTACAAAGGAGAACAATGAGGCTGGGGCTGGAGCTGGGGTGCTATGAATGTTACCCCACTGGCCTCTTCATAGCACCCCAACCACCTCCTCTAACTTTTATGTGAAGGATGTCTTTTTAAGAAGCAACATCTTATAATGCTTTTCAGTGTAAATTCATTTTTGCATTCCTGTAGCTAGTAATGTTCATGGTTAAATGAGACTTGGTGTCTTTGTGCTGTACCTATAACGCTAGACTTGTTTGAAGGAGCCCTCGTTGTAAAATGCTTAAGTGCTCAGCAGTTTGAACCCATCAGCCACCCCACAGGAGAAAAGACCTGTTAGTGTTGTTATGTGCCATCAAGTTGATCCCAATTCACAGAGACCCTATATGACAGAGTAGAACTGCCCCACAGGGTTTCATAGGCTGTGATCGCTCGCATAAAGATTACAGCCTAGGAACCCTTATGGTGCAGTTCTACTCTGTTATATCGGGTCGCTATGAATCAGAATCGACTTGAGGGCACACAACAACAACAGGGTTGTTTCAACAAATTGGGGTAAAAATGTCCAATGAACTAATTAAGTAACAACCAACAAACTATACAAAGTAAACATTATTATTCATTTCAAATGAACTTTTATATGCTTATCTTACTTCCTTAAAGATTTAAGCCCTTTTAAATAAGTTACCATGGAGTCATCTCCATCCCCATGTGTGTCAGAGTAGCACTGTGCTCTGTAGAGTTTTCAGTGGCTGGTTTTTTGAAGTAAATTACTGGACCTTTTTTCCGAGTTGTCTCTGGATGGGCTCAAATCTCCAACCTTTTAGTTAGCAGCCTACAGCAGTTAACTGTTTGCAGCACCCAGTGACTCTCAAACCCTTTTACCAGACTCCAAAAAAGTCATCTAAAAGAAGGTGGTTTCCCCATCTGTAATATAGACCTATGACTAAAAAAAGATACAATATTTGGGGACTGGTATATATCAATGTTGCTCATTTTTCAATCAGCTGAGAAGGGGGATCTGATAATTGTCCTTCTGGAAAATCTAATAACAAAAATATTTTTATTATAATTAGAGCAATAATAACAAAACTAACATAGTGAGTCATTTCTATGAGGCAAGCTCTGTGCTAATATTTAAATAATTATCTCATTTCATCATCAAGTTATTTTTGTTCGGTCCTCCTAATATCCTCAGTCTGCAAATGAGGAAAGTGAGGCTCAGAGAGATAAAGAAACTCACCCAGGGTCACACTGATCATATATTTGGAGCTGTTACTCAAACCCAAGCCATATAACTCCAAAGCCCAAATCTTAGCTACTCTGAAATTCTGGGACACAAGTCTCACACTTTTCAGTGTATTAAAAACACCTGCATATTTAGACTTGCTTATCATCACAGTAGATCATACAGTATTTCCACTAATCAATGACCCCCCCACACACATGATAGAAACAAGGCGTTGAGCTGAAACTAGCAGTATTTACTAGCTTTATTATTTGTCCCATCATTCAGAAGCAGCTGGCCTTAGAAGAAGACTCAGCTATGGTAACAGCTGGGGAATAGCACATTTCTAATCTGGAGTGTTGTTTATACAACCCTCACTCACTTCTTCGTTTATTTATCCAACAAATATTTATGGAGTGCCTGCTATATCCCAGGCATTTTTCTAAGCACTTTTGAAATATCATCCAAGTTAATCCTTACAATAGATTTGAAGGTACTATCATTGTTATTTTACATATGAGAAACTGAGACACAAAAAGATTGAGTAACTTGTCAATAGTCACATCGCTTAAGAGATAGAACCAAGATTTTAAAAAGGTAGCCTGATTCCAGATTCTCCACCTGCACTTCAGATTTCTTTTCCTTGCTAGCCACAGAAAAAGCTGAAGCATAAATAATCACTGTTGACAGTAACTATTTTTTTCAAGAATAGTAATTATTACAGTTATTTCTAACTTAATAAATCTGTCTTCTCTATCATTACAAATAATGTGAAATAGCGGCAGTTACCCTTGCTGTTTCATCTAGAAGCTTCAGAATAGTAAAGAGTAATATCTGGGAGTTACCTGGCTCAAAACGGTAAACTAGGAACTAAGGTTTCTCCTTTGAAATGACGTAAAAAATGTGCAAAAACAGAAGGAATACAACAAAAACATAGTTAGAAAGCATGAAGACGTGGGCCAACGATGTTGAGAATTCCAGAAAGATAGAGTACAAATAGGACTGAATTGCTGGAGAAACCAGAGAATTGTACCTTCCTGAGCCCTGGTGGCGCAATGGTTAATCGTTCAGCTGCTAAATGAAAGGTCAGCGGTTGTAACCCACCAGCCACTCTTCAGGAGAGAAGACTTGGCAATCAGCTCCCGTAAAGATTGAAAAAAAAAAAAAAAATTCACTGCCGTTGAGTGAGTCCAACTTACAGGGACCCTATTGTTTTTGTTTTTGTTTTTACAGGACAAGGTAGAACTACTCCATAGGGTTTCCAAGGCTGTAAACCTATATGGAAGCAGACTGCCACATCTTTCTCCCAAAGACTGGCTGGTGAGTTCGAACTGCTGGCCTTTTGGTTAGCAGCTGAGCTCTTTATTGTGATGTCAGGGCTCACTCCTGTAAAGATTACAGCCTAGGAAACCCTATGAGGCGGTTCTACTCTGTCATATAAGGACATTATGAGTTGTAACCGACTTGATGGCACCTAACAACAGCATAGTGTATGATTTTTTTCTAGAAAAAACAGCCTAAGATAGCAGAAGCGAGCGCAGTCATTTCTACGAGAGAGCCCGAGAAGCTTAAGACATAATCAGTAAATACGAAGAGCGGCAGTGCTCAGTGTGTTTGTTCAATAACTATATTCAGAGCAGTAGAAATGGTTGGAGGTCATCCTTACTTTTTTATTTACGGGCTATATATATATATTTTTTTATTATCAATGATATTTGCCCTCAAGCTAAAAGGTGGGAGCTGTTCCTTAAAGAAAAGGAACAGGACTTCTAGTAAGAGTGAGAAGAGAGGCAGAGTGAGTTGGGGGTAGATAAAGACCTTCTGAGGAGTCAGGGCTGGGGGTGGGGGGCAGGGAGAGTAAGAAGTTCTCTACCAAGGACTGAGTGAGATGCACTAAGCGTCTGATCTCAGAGAACCCCCCTTACCTTGATGCTCCAGTTGTTTTTCCTCATTGCACCCACAGGGAAGCTGATCTCACAACTACGTCCTGCCACAATACCCAGAACCACAGCCAGCTACCCCATTCGATAGACAACCAGCAACTCTGAACACCAATCCCAAATAAGTCTCCTAACCAACCCAGTTCTTTATCTGCAAATATGAATGAATAACAAAGGAATACCAGATTATCTCAGGATCACCAGATAACAAAACCCAGTAAGTGAATGATGGAGTTGAAAAAACTGAGCAACTGACCAAATGAAAAAAAAAAATTCAGGGAAGAGAAAAATAATAAATAAATAAAGCATTGACAGAGTTAACAATAAAATGAAACCATCTGAAGATTAAGTTAAACATCCAGAAGATAGTTAAGAAACTGTACCAGAACACAGATCAAAGAGACAAAGATGGAAAACATATGGCATTACAGAAGGAGAAAATAAAAACAATGGAGAAGAAATTTTGAAGGAAATAACAGATTTGACTTACCTAAAGGAAGACACAAGATACGTGCAAAAACACCAATATCTAGACACATTCAAATTATAAACATTCCAAGGATAAAGAAAAAAAAAAATCCTAAAAATGTCCAGAGATTACAAAAATACTTATCTAGAGAGAGAAAACAATGAGACTGAATACAGACTTCTTAAAAGTAATACTGTATTCTAGAAAATAACCAGTCTTCAAAGTTTTGGAGGAAAATATATTACATCTGAAAAACACACTGAAAAATAATTACACGTTTTAAATATTATTTATTGATTTTAAATTTTATAATCAACCAATTAACAGAACACAATAGAAGTCAACAGAATGTCATTATTACAGACAATGACGTGATTAACAAAATTTGGGTAATGGAGGTAGAATAAGGAAGAAGGCAGGTATCGTAGGAGTGTTGGATTCCCCAACTTTCAAACTGAGAAATTAATCGTTTTATGAGACAGTAAGTCAAGACATGGAGGAATATAAAGTGTATTATCCTTTATAAAATATAGCGTATATTATTTACAGTTAACTACTTGAAAGAAAAAAAAATTAAAGCTGTTAATTATGGCTAATTCCTCTGGGGAATGGATTTGTACTTCCATATAGTCTGTGTGGGGGCCCTGGTGGCACAGTGGTTAAGAGCTACAGCTGCTAACCAAAAGCTCAGCAGTTCAAATCCACCATCCGCTCCTTGGAAATGATATGGGGCAGTTCTACTCTGTCCTAGAAAGGTTGCTACGAGTCGGAATCAACTCAACGGCAGCAGGTAGGTAGGTATAGTCTATGTGCATGATTTTTTCTATGTGTCGGTGTGTTTGTGTATGTATATAAATATATATGTATTTGTTTTTAAAAACTGATATCTGAATAGGATCACTATGGAACTAAGGAGGAATAAACATCACCAGGAGACTATGCTGTCTGAAACTAACCTGCAGCTTTGGTGGCCTCTGGAAACAGATGTGACTTTGGATTGAGTCCCTGTTGGGAGGTTCATAGTTGCATGCACAATGCTTAGATAGTATTAGGCAGGGACAGCTTTCATTTTGAAAGTGTAGTATGTATCCTTGTCACCCCAGGGCTGGATGCTACTAGGTGTGCAGGTCAGTGTGCCTTCCTCCCCTGCTCAAAGTGCCCTGTCCAGAAACTCTCTCTGAAGGGTGAAGGAAGCAGGATTAAACTGGTCTTTGCACAGCGATTGCCAATGATTAGACCATATCCGCTCTGTTGCTGCTATTAAAAGTTTATCAACTGCAGCCATGAGATCCTTGGGGCCTCTTGAATCCATGCTGTCCTATACCTCCAGTTGTTCAAGGCCCAGTCCCATTATACCACCTGTTCTTGATTTCGAAGGGATTCCTTCCCCCTTGTTGGAACATGGGTATCCTTTCAGTAGCTACTCCCTTTTCCTGAGCTAGCTTGAGCAAATCTCTGTTTCTTGCAATCAAAATCACCTAACTGAAAGAGCAGACTGGCAATTGTGTTCACTTTGCAATCAGAAAGGAGACCTGACTACTGTTGCACACTGGGAATGATGGGATGAGAGTCTCACTTTGTATTATAACCTTAGTTGGTATCAGAAAAACAGTGCATGAGGCTGAGACGGCTTCTTCAAGAAGAGTTGTTTTTTCTTTTCTTTCTTTTTTTAAATTACATTAAGGTGTTTTTGTTTTTATTTTTTAGGTCATTGAGGTATTAGATTAGAGGTCTCAAGGTATTTCTCAAAACTGCCAGTCTTTTAAAAAGGGATTAGCAGTGGATTAAAAAGAAGTAACTTAAAATTCTCTTTGATGACAGTTTTGTCTTTCAGATCCAGAGACAACAGAATGCAGACTAAACCTAAACTTTGAAAACAGGAAACATCAAAGATGTTTGGAAGATCACAGACTTCCCTCCTTCCTTTTTTTTTTAACCCTTCTCCTAGAGAGCTCATCCTGCGAGGTCTGAGAAAGAGAAAAGCATCCCAAACAGCCAGCAACTGGCCTGGCACTTGGTGTACTCTTGAGAACATAAGCAATCTTGCAGAATATCAGCATCAGAACAGACCACTCTGTGAGCATCATGGATCAAGACACAAATAAGACCACTCCGTAATCATGTCCGAATATAGGCGAAACTGCAACATTGTCCAAACTACAAAAATGACCAAATATCACCCTATCTAATTAAGATTTGTTAAGGTACCCCATCATAGAATTAACCCCACTTCCTGGCAGCGTCCAGTTTACAGTCCTACTTCCTTAAACCTTCCCTAAAGTGGTTCGAGCATAACAACAGTTGTGAGGGTGGCACAGGACTGGGCACGATTTTGTCACTTCAAGTCGGAACCTACTCGATAGTACCTAACAACAACAGAGTCACCTAACGCAAGTCCAAATTCTAAGTTTCTATGACCGTCTTACTGAGATGTCCCATGGCGGGGGGTGTGTTCTCCCTTGCTGAATGAGTAATAAACCCAACCTGTTCAACTACAGATGTGTTTCTGGTCTTTGGCTGGAGGATACTGGCAGGCCTTAGGAGTGCCATGATTCTCTTCTCCACTCTTATTATTACTTGTCTCACCTGGACTGTTCACCTGGACTGTTCACCTGGACTAACTTTCCTGGTCTCAGCAATAAATACTAAGCACTTGTGCCAGGTGCTTTATGTGATTTAACTCATTTGATCTGCACAATCACCCTATGAATGGACACAGTTAGTACCCCATTTACAAATGAAGAAACTGAACTGCAAAGTACATGGCACTATTAAGTGGCTGAGCGAGGATTTCAAGGCAGCTAGTGGACGCTTAAGGAGCCCTGGTGGAACAACCATTAAGCACATGGCTTCTAACCAAAAGGTTGGCAGCTCCAACCCACCCAGTGGCTGGGGTGGGGAGCAGGGAAGACATGGTGATCTGCTCCCATAACGATTACAGCCTAGAAAGCCATATAGGGCAGTCCTTCTGTGTCATAGAGCCTTGCTTTGAGTTGGAATCTACTCAAAGGCACACTGCAACAAGAGTGGGCCCTTGGTGGATCCCCGACTCCCACAGCATGCTGCCTCCCGCTACACTAATCTGCTGTGCTCCGAAGTGTTACTGAATAGCGTAGGTCACTGTACCATCAGCCTGCATCGAAGGGCACTCAGTGTTGGGTTTCCCGTAAAGATGTTGTGGGAGAATAGAGACCCACAGGGAAAAAAAATTCTCCCTCATCTCAGTACCAGAAATAATTGAGCTTCTAAGCAGAATTTTTTTTTCCCCATCTTGTGGAGACATTAGTCATATAATCCAGAGTCTTTACACCTGATTTTAGAAAAAGGTATGGGATGATTTAAAATGGAATAAGCCTAACCAAGAAAGATTGCCCTCGTGATCCGGGTCCTGCTCCTATTTTACTGATGTGGTAAAAAGAGCCTTTCTGTTTGGTAGTAATAGGACTGTTGCTGTTTTGTTGTTAGATGCCGTGGAGGAGGTTCCGACTCGTACTGACCCAATATGACAAGAGTAGAACTGCCCTGTGGGCTTCCTAGGCTTTGATCTTTACATAAGTAGATCGAGAGTTCTTTTCACCCTTGGAGCTGGTTGGGGAGCTTGAACCACTGACATTTGGGTTAGCAGAGCAGAGAGGTTCACCACTGTGCCACCAGGGCTCCTTAGTAATAGGACTAACCAAAAGCAAAACACCAAACCCATTGCCAACTAGCCGGTTCTGACTCCTGGTGACCCTATAGAACAGAGTAGAACTGTCCCACAGGGTTTCCAAGGAAAGGCGCGGATTCGAATTGTTGACGTTTTTGGTTGGGAGCTAAGTTCCTAACCACTGCGCCAATGACAGGACTGGCATATCTTTATCTCCCTTTACAACAAAGAAAGAGGAGGTCCGAGGCACAGAGCCTCAGAAGACATTAATATCTAGTGAAATTGCAGTAACTTACTTTCACTTCATTTCATTTCTTTTTGTAATTGATACCAATATGATTTTGTAATTATTGCTGAGACCAAGAAAGTTAGCCCAGGTGAGTAGTCCAGATGGCCTTTTCCATCTGTAGCCAGTCATGCTGGTTTTCCATTCACAAGTGATATAAAGCATCCTTTTAAAATAAATTTATTTCAATAAAAATTTAAGTCCATTAAAAAATGTTAAGTAAATAGTAGTGCAGGTGGTAGGAGCATATATCAAAAATTATGAAGGTGTTTTGGGGAAACGCTGACTTCAGTTTCCTCTTTGCTTTGGATGGTAGAAAGACCAGAGTTTAATTCACCGGTCCTTGATGCTGTTTTTTTTGATGCTGAGAGTGCAGGTCCCTGCTCCACGAATCCCCCTACCAGTTTTACTTCTGGCTTTGTCTTCTATCTCCTCCCTCGCTTTCCCTTCTGCTCTCTTATCCTGCTACCCTATATCCTTTCAGGAAAAAAATAGCGGTGGTGATGGTGGTGGTAGGAGGGCCTGTGGAGGGGTATGGCATAATAAAGAAGATCTCTTTGCTTTAATAGCACCGTGCCCAAAGATTAAGTGATCCTGGCTACCCATTGCTATGAGTGAGGGGAAAGAGGCTTTCAGAAGCCCAGTGCGTCTTTCTTCCTGTAGTCCTGGGAAGTTTTAATTCCGCAATCTGGGCAAGAGCCGCGTTTCCAAAACTGCTTGGACAGCGAATTCTTTGGCCCTCCTCCGTTTTAGCTTTCACAGTCACAATGAGCATGTGCGTGTGAAAAGTGTGAGTGAATTAAAGTGTTCAATGGAGAAAGGAGGACGTGCCACAGGTACCCCTTTCTCACTATGCAGCACCTTGACCTTCAATCCACCTTCCTCCTACATCTTTCCAACCCTTTGGAGCGGGGGAGCTCTCGTGGATCCCCTGGAAGCCAGGGGGTGGCGGTGAGAATAGGGGCAGGGATGGAGACTGGCTCCCGGCAGGAGGAGGGGGCTGGGCTGCGCTGGAAAATAACGCCCTGGAGCCCCAGCGGCGCGGCCCCAGACTCCCTGGAAAGGCCAGCTGTCTAGCAAAGCTGGGCTTGGATTCCCCCCTTCTTTAAAGAGTTCTCAGGAAGTTTGGGGGGAGGGGCGAGCTGCGCTCTCCAGTTCTACGGGCAGCAGAGGGTGAGGAGGGAAGACAGCAGCAGCAGAGGTCTCGCCGCTGTCACGTTCCCGCCCACCGGTGGGCTCGGGGTGCTCCTGCCGGGTCTGCGGGGTGCAGGCGAGGGGCGGCAGGGCGGGCGCGCGGGGCGGCATGGAGCCCCTGGTCCTGCTCAACGCCCTGGCCACCCGGCTGCTGTTCGTGCTGCACTCCCTGGTCGGGGTCTGGCGAGTGACCGCAGTGAAGAAAGAGCCACTGTACTGGTTGCTCGCGTTGCTCAACCTCCTGCTCTTCCTGGAGACTGCGCTCACTCTCAAGTTCAAGCGTGGCAGAGGCTACAAATGGTGAGCGCGCCCTGGGGAAGGGAGAGCGCGCTGGGTCCCCGGGTACCCTGTCCTGCCGCACGCGCGGGCAGCCCAAGAGCCGGTCTTCCCGCAGCCCGCCAATTCTTTACTCTGGTTCGGACCCCGCTTTGTCCTCCCTGGGAGCCTCGAAGATTGGTGAGATGCTTGCGTGGCTCTTGGGCGCTACTGGGGTACCCCGAGGTTTCCGGGTAAGACTGGGAAGGCTGGAGCCGTGGGCGCAAACGCGCGCCACTCACTCCCAGTTTGGGCAACTTGAAAGGAGACAAAAAAGAGGGGAAGCGCTTGTCTGCTTTGCAGAAAGTGCGCCCAGATGGGGGACTCGTGAGGAAAGGAGGGTCTGTGTTCTCTGCTTTCTGAGTTTGGGGTGCGTGGGTGTGCGTAGGTTGCTCTGAGTGCGTGCAGCTTTAGGGAATGCGCTTCGCTGGGCATAAGCAAGCTTTGCAAGAGCTTTTGGGCACCAGATAGCCTCCCACAGCGAGAAGCCCCTTTCAGCTTGTCTGTGGTTTCAGTGGCTTCCCTTCCTCCCAGTCCCAAGCGCTCCACGCACACTGCACTGCATCAGCTTCAGGTTTCTGGGTTGGTGACTTCGGAGCTTGGTGGATGGCCAGACCATCTTGCCAGAGATGGGCTGCGATGCTGGAAGCAGGAGCAGCAGGTAGTTCAGACTTAACCTCAACATGGAAGGGGTTCTGCATAGTGCTTTATTTCAACTCCAAAGACTTGAACGGCAACAGAAGAATTGAGAAAAAGATCCCCTTGCCATTGACCACAAAGAGTCCTTCTGCCATCCCTCTACACCCAGTACATTTTCATTCCAAACCTACTCATATTAGGCCTTTTCTTAATTTTTTAAAATAGTGAGGCCGTGTTTTTGTATTTGTCCTTACTTTTTAAAAGCACACCTCATGCTAGGAGAAAGAAAATATGAACCAATTCAAGAATTACATACACAATGGCATTAAAGTTAAACATACTCAGACAATAAAAAAAATCCATCCCTAGGTTTTTACATATTAAACTAAAAAAGACTGTGTATTCCATGACAGTCCAAGGAAAAGAATGTGTTGTCTCTTAAAATTACGTGAATCTTGCTTAAGCTTTCCCCTTTTGAAAAATTTCTAGAATTATCAATGAAAAAATTATTCAAGTACAATGGTAGTTTAATATAAAGAAGATTGAAATGTTATCTTCCCTCTCGCAAATAAGCAGTTCTTTAAGCACAAGAGATTTGAGTGTGCCTTTTGGAAATCTCAAAGAAAAAATGGTTTTAGCTTCCCAAATAAGTCTTAGGGTTAAAGAAACAAAAGAGGAGGAAAATGTTTGTTCACCCAGCGGGTCATATAAAATTAATTTAGTTTTTACTGAATGGGTTTAATATATTAGGGTAGAAATATCTTCGGTAACAGTAGGATGAAGTCTGACACTGAAAAATATTGCATGTAAAATCGTCCTGTCAGCTATCATCAGAACTTCTAGGAGAAATGTCAACCTCAGAAGAGAGGCCAGCTCAGCAGGAACTGAAATAACCCCCTCCTCCCCAAGAGTAGATCAGAGGCCTTATCTAGTGTTAAGTCAAAATCCCACTCCAGTTGTATGGAAATACTGTAGCCAAGGGAACTTTACCTTCATGTCTGTAAAATCACTGACAACTGATTCATACAGACGTATAACTTACAATCGAGAGAGGAGAAAAGGGTTGGGGCAAAAATACACAGATGGTCAGTCATAAGTCAGGTTAAGAAGAGGATGTAGTGGTGTTTAGAGTATAAGCCTCATAATTGGACAGATAATGGGAGAATAACTGGGCTTTCCTACTTACTTACTGTGTGACCTGGAGTAAGTTACTTAACCTCTCTGATCCCCAGTTTTCTCATCTGTAAATATTTATCTCATAAGGTTGTTAGAGATTTAAATGACATGACCTATGTTGATGATCAATGAATTAAAAAAAAGACCTATTCTAGATCTAAAATTTTTCTTTATTTCCTTTATTTTCCAATATTCTTTGAATCAACTGGACACATTTTCTGTGTACTAGTCAAGCCACTTTACTTAAAGGACTTGTCAATAAGCCACTAGTTCAGAGCAAAAGAGTAGAAAAAAAAATCCCACTTTTATTTCAGAAGATCAGGCCTATGATGTATCATGTAACACTAATTCATGAACATCTTGCTGGCTCAATGTCTAGACTAATATTTGAAAATAAAGAAATTGATAGAATTGGCTTATTATAAAACTTCAGGAAGAAATGAGTCTTTGTAAATTACTAAAAAGAAATGTGATTAGTAATGAGAACAAGAGGAATAAAAAGAAGACATCTCCCCAAAAAAAAAAAAATTTTTTTCCCATACTGAAAATAAATACATAAATAGAATAACACTTGAATTGTAGACTAAACTATGTACACACAAAAGGGGAAAATTATAGTTTATTTTCTCTACCATCAGCTCCAGAAATCTCCTTTGGACTACACAGGATAGTTTGAATATTATGATTTTTAGGAAAATTTACACCTTTCCCCAAACAGGTCAATTCTACAGAAATCATGGAACGGTAAACAGAAAATGCCAACTAAATTTTCGTGAAATGTAGCAAACATATTACGCTGGTCCAAGGAATGCTTCTTTAGCTATCCTTGGAAAAGAAAAATGGAACCAGAAATGCTGAGCTCAGCTGTCCAGGGACAGGCAACATTACATCAACACTCCTGACTTGCCAGTTGGAGAAGTTTAATTTGTTGGAATCCTATAGGATAGGGAGGTTGAGCCAATAGCACATACTTTGTTAAACTCAATAAATACGTACTAGTGGAATTGTACTCTTTTTTTTTTTAACTACTATTTATTTATTTCACCTGCATATTCACTTACATTTCAAAAAATGGAAATTAGTATCACTCTGCTTAATTTTTTCTTGTCTTTTTTTTCTTCTCTATTGTCTGGGCAAAAACCCAATCAATCTTAGAATTATTATTTAGGTAAAGTCAAATAAAAGATAATATTTCTGTTGCTTTCCAGCCAATAGTGATAAAATATTCCTCAGGAGATAGAAAATTACCAAGATTGTGACAAGTTTGAAGACTGTTCACTTGAAAGCAAGAGGAATCGGAGAATAAGTAAAAATCTAAGTTGACTTCATGGCCAGAAGTATAGAATTTTAAGCACTTAGTTGTCTTCATCAGAATTTCAAGAATACGAGGGAAATTTAATCGAGTTGGTAGAAGTGCCTCACCTGTTTGGTCACCTTCCTTTGTTCTCTCCCCTTCCCTTTTCCTTTTTTTAAGTTCAGTTAGGAAACCATTTGTTGAATTACCTGCTAAGTAAGCATGACCTTATGCTAGACACTGCATAACCAGACAGAAAAAACAGAAAACAAATACACTTGAAATTTTAAAATAAATAATAGCAGGTTGATTAAGTATTCAAACATGTGATAATAAGAATAATCATGAATATTTAGCATTTACTATGATTCCAAGTGTTTCAAACAGATCATCCCATTTTGTCCTGACAACAGTTGTAATTACTTTCCGTTTTCTCCCAGTTTTAGATGAGGAAACCGAGTCACAGAGCTGTGAAATCATTTACCCGGGATCACTTAGTTGGCAGTTGGAAGTGCAGAGACGTGAAGATTCCAAGTTCATGTTCTTATACACTGTAGTCTTTAACGATTTAGAAGAGAAAGAATGTGATGGAGAGTACTGTGTGGGTGGTGAGGGGTTGGAGGAGGGAGACTTTAGAGTATCTGAGATGTAGCAGGAAATATGGTAAGATCTGCATCAGGAGAGAAGCACAGAGGCCGCCTCAGTAAAGGGCATCCTGAGTGAGTAGGTAAGCGTAGGGAACCTTGAGTGGATTTCTCTGGAAGAAGCACGGAGTCTTATCGTTCTTCATTCCGCAAAAAAAACCTTAATGGAAGGAACGTCTAGTATGTGTCAGGCACTGTTCCAGTGCTGAGAAATCAGAGGTGAATGAAACAGGTAAAACCTTGCCCTTAAAGAGCTCATGTTTTAGTCAGTTGTTGCTATGTGTAGCCTGGAGTTAATTCTGACTCATAATAACTCCAAGCCTATAGAACAGAGGGCTCAAAAAATAAAGAAGTAAGCACTTAATCAACAAGTGAGCAAATAAATAACCGTAAGCAGGTTAAAAAAAAAAAAAGGAACAATCAGAGGTATGAAGGCCCAAGTAAAATGTTGTATGGCGTGAGGGAGTACTCAGCAGAAGGTTCGACTGTGGCCTCACTGAGCAGAGGACATTGAGCTGAGACTATAGTGAAGAGAAGGAGCCAGGCTTGGGAAGAGAGTTCCGGAGGGCAGGGGGGTATGGGGGGGGGAGAAAAACCAGAGAGGGGACAAGCTGAGTGTGCATTGGGACATTTCTGACATAACGCAGAAGACAGTTAGATATTGACTTTCTTTCATACTCTTCCCAGTCTCTTCTTTTCCCCTATCCTTTGCCTCTAAGTGAAAAATTCTCCCTAAATTTTATAACTTCACCATATATCATTTTGTACACTGTATTTATGTCAGAAATTGCCTGGGTAGCTCACAACTGGAAACAGGAAAGATGAATTAGGAGTCAAAAGAGATTCTATCCTAAACTGATCTCACATTTAAACCAATTGTAAAGGGAAAAAATCAACAAAATCTGTTTTGATTACTCAACTGCACATGGAATACTGAATAACAGAAATTAAAAACCTAGACTTTGCAGATACATACCGTATGAAGTCTGATCTTGATTAACAAGTTGTGGGCAGTATAGAAGAATTTCTTAACATGATGTAATTCTGTAGTATTTGATAATATGCATCTTCCTCCACTAAAAAAATGTTATAAAAATGCCACAGAGAAAGTTGGGAAATAAGAGCACTCATTCTACTGATCCTTTTGGACGACAGAGAGGATGAGATAGAGGGATTAGAAAGAGACCCTGTACCTTCCAGATAGCCAACGAAATCTCTGGAAATTCTCCTATGAGATAGACTATTTCTACCCCTGTTCACAATTGCTGTCCAGATTTCCTGAAATATTCCCTTGGATTTTTAGTCATCCCAAGAACATTTTCCACTGTGCATTGAATTTATCAGCCCTTCCTGTTTTATTTATTCATTATCTTCTTGTGTGTTTAAGCGTATGTGTGTTTTGTATCATGAGCCTTGAGCTCAATGCAAAAAAGTAATTTAAATTTGTATCTTTTTGCAACATTGAGTGATAACATTGAATGTTATCAGCAAATGACTTTGGTTTTAGTGATCCAAGTCACAGCTGAGGAAAGACTGTTATCCTACCTAAATTACTACTGCACTTTACTCCCAAGAAGAAATCATATTTTCTTCTTTTCTTTCACAGTGAACTTGGGACTAAAGTAATAATATGTCTGCATTTAGAATGGGACCTTTAGGAAATTAAACCCTTGAATGGTAACCATGCTTACTCCATGGGTATGTCCAACTGAGATACTTAGAACTGAAAATTAAGGTTACTAATATATTGTAGCTTCTTGTACTTGAGTAGGAGAAAAGCAGTGCAAATTAGTGTGGGCAGCTCCCATGAGTTAGTAAAAAAAAAAAAAGAGAGCCCTAATTGTGAATATCATGTGTTTCTCCTTCTTCATGGCAGTGATATTATTATGCATACAGCATCAGGACAAATCTGAATAGTTTAACCTTTTTTTTTCCCAGTAATGGAAAATTCACATTTACATCAAAGTTTATGCTTCCAGTGTGTATGTCCCTCAAGACTCTGGAAGTTTCTCTGAAATATTGGTATCAGGAGAGTTAGGCCTTGGGTATATACAGCATTCTGTTAAAGAAAATCGATATTTATTTTTTCCTTGTATTTTAAATAAAAGTTTTTTATGCAAATACCAAAAAAAAAAAAAAAACTCTTTGGACGTGGCATTGAAATAATATTGAGGACATACACATCATTAATATAATGCCACGATGGGCACTGTTTCTGTTCCTTTTCTCTGAGTATAAACCTACCCACAGTTCTTTAAGGAGGGGGTTTATATTTTCCCTTCTCTTTTTCTGACTGACCTCAAATAAGTAGTTAATGTACGACTGACTTAAGGTTTTTACACTTTTTAGAAAAAAATGATGAATCTTTAGAAAAAAAAAGAAGTTCAACCTAACAATGCTGCTGCCAGCCAGCCCTGGTCAAGCCCTGTAGTAGTCCTTTGCTTTCTTATTTCCCTGATTGAGCCTCTGGTCTTATACCCATGTTTTAATTCACCTGGAATAGCCTCCCAATGGCTATGCCATTGCCTCACAGTCTGTTACTAATGGTCATGAGGAGGATGAAGAAGATGATGGTAATGGGGATGGTGACAGTTGCCAATTACTGAGCACTGACAAATGCTCCACGCCTGATTTACATCCACTATCTCACCTCATCTTCAGAGTGAACCTATGAAGTAGTTCCCCTCTTTGTCACCGTTGTATGGTGAAGAAATTGCTGCACAGCACAGCTATATCACTTATTCAAGCTTACATCTCATGATAATATATCACAATAGCAACTCCTAACATCTGTGGAGAACTGACGTTTATTGACGCATGCAGCACCTCATTCAGTCCTCATAATAGCCCTGAACACAGGTACTATTTTTGCTCCTACTTGCGGATGAGGAAGCCAAGGCTTAGAGCATAGAAAAGAATTCCCAGTCCCAGGACTGCCAGTGGCAGGTGAGACCTTGGTAGTTTTATGTCGAGGCCCTGGCTAACTTCAACAGCCTATTTGTGGTACTCTACATTCAATAGCCCAACTGGTTTTGCCAGTGGACAGTACAACCACACGATCTTTAGGGTCAAGGTCTACTTCTAGTGGAGAAAGGGTCGATTTTTTTTTTCCCAAATTGGGTGAATCCTAGGAGACTTGCTAATGGTACACTGAGGTGAGTTTGCTTAGAACAGAACACAGAAAGTTCATACTCTACACACACATGGCTTAGAGATACAGTTGTGCAAGCAGATATCCTTGTCACAGCAAAACAGGAGGTAAAAGAAAGAAGAGAGGGGAAAATTAAATTTGTCTTCATTTTTGGTCCTAAACCAAAGGACCAACCTCCTCTCCAGAGCAGAAATAAATACCACCGTCTTTTTGTAGAATGAAATAAATTAAGGCATTACATAAATAACATCCATAATGCATTTTATCCTCTCAGGAAGCTTTAAAATTTTCACGGTCAACAGCAACTTTAGTTCATTTATTCATTAAACAAGCATTTGCTGTACTAGATGCTGTGGTGATATTCTTGAAGGAATATAAAATACATGCATTTTTATGAGAACAGTACAAGACAACATTCCAAGAATCAAATAATTTTACATAAATTAAGTCCAAGAGTGTAAAAAGCCTGCAAAATAGAAGTACAATCAGTAAGTAAGTAAGACTTACTAGGCAAGGAGAATTTCTGAGGTCAGTAATTTCTGTACTGGCCTTTGGAGTACCGAGTAGTTTCACAAGAGTAGAGAAAACAGACATGGGCTTTTCAGGTTGAGGATTATCCTGATGGTATTTAGAGTTTTTGCTGGAACCAACTCCTTTAAGAAGAGGCCATGATATTGTCTCAGAAATATTTTATGAGGAAAAGAGAATATATATCCTAAGCTTAATTATTTTGTCCCTCTAACTGGTACTTTCAATCGCATCACACGCATGTGAAAGCTGGACAATGAGTAAGGAAGACCGAAGAAGAGTTGACGCCTTTGAATTGTGGTGTTGGTGAAGAATATTGAATATACCATGGACTGCCAAAAGAACGAACAAATCTGCCTTGGAAGAAGCACAACCAGAATGCTCCTTAGAGGCAAGGATGGCGAGACTGCCTCTTACATACTTTGGACATGTTGTCAGGAGGGATCAGTTCCTGGAGAAGGACATCATGCTTGGCAGAGTACAGGGTCAGTGGAAAAGAGGAAGACCCTCAACAAGGTGGACTGACACAGTGACTGCAACAATGAGCTCAAGCATAACAACGATTGTAAGGATGGCGCAGGACGGGGCAGTGTTTCATTCTGTTGTGCATAGGGATGCTATGAGTCGGAACCGACTCGACGGCACCTAACAACAACAACTAGTTTAATCACACTAAAGCATACAAGTTTGAATGTGAACAACTTGAATTTTACTAAAGCTTATGCTTGCTTTCAATATACTTCTGGAAAATTTTAGATTAAGTCACGTGTTTTTTTTTTTTTTTTAATAGTGTACTGCCATCAGTTTCTACTGTAATTTCAGAATGTGACCTTATTAAAAAAAAAAAAAAGCAACAATTAGCAATGAAAAGTATAGCTAAGAACCCTTATATTCACTGTAAGAAATACTTTTCTTACAAAACTAAATGTGAGCATTCAAGGGCTTTGTCAAATACAAAGAACATTCCATTGCATTAGGTGATCCCAACCCATTTAAAATCCTTCCTTGTCTCTTCCGTACTTGTTATTTGTCTGCTCTCCTATAAGATCACTGAGAGAACAGTTCTGCCATCTCATCTTGGTACATATTAAAACATGCACACTCTACATTCAATTTTCTTTTGGGAATTCTCATGGGTTTTGGCCATTTAATTGTGGACTCCCTCCCTCCCCAGTGGGTGGGCAGGCAAAGGGATCTGGGAGTGGGAGGTGATAATGAGGGAGATGCTGGTCAAGAAGACAAACTGGCTGTGGCTGGGGTCAGACTAGGGACTTCCCAGGCATTCAGATGCTGTGTGCTCTGTGGGAGTATTGGGTGCATTTTGAGGGGTTCCAGAAGGGTAGACCAGAAACCCTGGTGGCTGAGAGATTGAGAGCTATGGCTGGTAACCAAAAGGTTGGCAGTTGGAATCCACCAGGCACTCCTCGGAAACATTATGGGGCAGTTCTACTCTGTCCTATAGGGTCGCTATAAGTCGGGATCGACTCGATGGCAACGGGTAGGTAGAGTAGAAGGGTAGACCAAATATTGACTTGGTCATATTGGCCACTATCTCCTCCCTCCCTCCACCCCAGTACTAATAGAAAGCTCTTGCTAAGTAGCCTAGATGGAGATGTCTCATGTTAAGGTACACTTAGAGAAATTAGTCTTAAAAGAAGGACAGATAACCCTTCCGTTGAAAAGGTATCTTGACCTAGTTTCTTGATTTCCATGAGAAATAAGCCCATTATTACAAAGTACTCCAGATATTTTATTGAGGACACTCAGACAATTTAACAGGAGATTTTGAAACTTGGCCCTTAAACCCCACTCTATCTTTGTAGAATAAAACACACTGAGAACAAAATATAAGTAAAATCTGGATTCCCATTGAAGTGAACATTTGAACATTATTTTTGCTTCATTTAAATACTACCCATTTTAAGATTTATGGGAGTGATTAAAAGAATAGACTCCTCATTGTCAAATAAGTATATATATGCAGAGAGAAAAAGCTAGATGGCTAAACAGGGTAGTGGGTGATATCATGGTTAATGTTTCTTGTATTTGCTTATTTATATTGTTATATGTTTCTAAAATGAATGCATATTACTTTTTCAATAAGAAAACAATATAACTGTCATTTTAGAATGAGGAAAATGGAATTTTAATTCTAGGCTAATGGTGAGTTGAAGTAAATAAAATCTATTGCAGGGCTAAATTGCTAAGTGTCATAACATCCTCATTTTATGAAAAACATTATAATTTGCTGAAATGACAACTTTGTATTATAAACCATATTTTGTTTTTTTGGATGAAACAAACCAAAAAAAAAAAAAAAAGGGAGGTATAGCTTCTGAAGAGCTCAGAGCAGTATCTAGCATGGAGTAAGGCTTATAGATTAATAAACAAATAAAATTATATAAACAAATTCGGTGCTAAATCCTTTGAGGATTGTACTCCTATTTGCATACTATGAAAAGAATTGGTAGGTTGGATAAGGGCAGTGTAATTAAAAAAATTAAAAAAGCTTCTGTGGAGAGAAAGAACACCTTCGAGCAGGTTTTAATTTATGAAAAAAATTGCTGAGCAAAGTAATTTGGCATTGATGTATTAACGTTGGGCAACTTTTGCGTTCTGACGGAATACCAGTAATTGGGATTGGAATAAACATGAGATTCTACATATGGGAGCCCTGGCGGTGCAGTGGTTAAGCGTTTGGCTGCTAGCCAAAAGATCAGCAGTTGGAATCTACCAGCTGCTCCTTGGAAACCCTATAGGTCAGTTCTGCTCTGTCTGACAGGGTCGCTATGAGTCGGAATCGACTTGACAGCAGCAGGTTTGGTTTTTTAAAGGCAGAGAGCTCATCAGTAATAAAACCCATTGCTATAGAGTTAATTCCGACTCATAGCTACCCTACAGGACTGAGTAGAACTGCCCCGTAGGGCTTCCAAGGAGTTCCTGGTGGATTTGAATGCCAACCTTTTGATTAGCAGCCGTAGCTCTTAACCACTACTCCACCAGGGTTTCCTCATCAGTAATAGGGCATTATCAATTTTATAAAAATTTCCCACTTGGACATGTCTTATTGATTTAATCATATGTTTATCAGTTTTTATAGTATGTTTCTTTTTTATAAAAAGTATCCAGAAACCTCAGATAAATCATACCTAAGTCTCCCAGACCCTTCTGTGGTATCAGTCTCCATACAAAGTGTTTGATATCTACTTACTCTTTATGCCATCAAGACTGCAAAACAATTATTATTTGGTAGCTCCTGAGAAAGAACATGCAATTTGATTAATTGCAAAGAAAAGGGAGGAACTAGGCCTGGTTTATTAATTTTTAGAATTCACACTCTTGTTGGTTCCAAAAGGGAATTTTACTGATCATGCATAATCAAGAATACTGCAAACCCTCAAAATTATAAGTAATGGCTAAGGTGTTACATTGAAATATTAAATCTTTCACAGTAGCAGAACAATATTAAATTCATACAAGAACAGAATAATTGTTTCTTTTGGTAAAGCTTCTAAGAAGAATCCATTTATGATGATACTTTAAGAAGATGTTTCTAGTCAAACCAGCAACAGATAGTAAAGAAAGTAGAAAGTGTAAATCAGGGTCTTATTTAACCACTAAATATTTGTGGGGAGCCCACTGTATGTGCCAGGCACCATGGAAGGAACTGAGGGTACTCTGATGAGCAGACAGATACTGTTATGATTGCATTACTTAGAGTTGTTGGGAGACAACAATTTAAAAATGGCTGCATAAAAATACAAAAAAAAAAAAAAAATTGGTTGACATTGAGTCGATTCGGATTCATAGCGACCCTGTAGGACAGAGTGGAACTGCCCCATAGGGTTTCCAAGGTTGTAATCTTTAAGGGAGCAGACTGCCACATCTTTCTTCCAGAGGGGCTGATGGGTTTGAACAGCTGACCTTTCAGTTAGCAGCCAAGTGCTTAACCACTGTGCCACCACACACACACACACACACACACACTGGAAACCCTGGTGTCATAGTGGTTAAGAGCTATGGCTGCTAACCAAAAGGTCGGCAGTTTGAATCCACCAGGCGCTCCTTGGAAACCCTATTGGGCAGTTCTACTCTGTCCTATAGGGTCGCTATGAGTTGGAATCGAGTCGACGGCACTGGGTTTGGTTTTTTTTTTTTTAATGTGTGTATAAAAAAAAAAGAAAAAGAAAATCATTGCCGTGGAGTCCATTCCGACTCATAGCGACCCTATAGGACAAAGTAGAGCTGTCGCATAGAGTTTCCCAAGAGCGCCTGGCGGATTCCAACTGCCGACCCTTTGGTTAGCAGCCGCAGCACTTAACCACTACACCACCAGGGTTTACAATACACACATACGTATTTATAAAATTTGAGGAGTAGACGGAAAAAGTGCTAGAGGACAGTGAGGAGCTAATTTCGACTGGAGGACTGAGACGGTTCTTCTGGAGGAATTCTACACAGCTGACAAGAACTATAACATGATAATCAGGGGAGAATTGAAACTCGTCGTTGAGTCAGTTCCGACCCAGCGGCCCCACAGAGTAGAGTTGAACTGCCCCATAGGTTTTGGAAGGAGCGTCTGGTAGATTGGAACAGCTGACCTTTTTGGTTAGGAGCCGCAGGTATTTTTAGGGAGAAGGAATACCTGTCTAAAGAAGTTCCGAGTAAGAAATACACTTAGATTTTTTCCAGAACTGAAAGAATGATATTCTCATAGGAGCACAGTGAGGAAGGATATCAGGTGATGAGTCCACCAGTGGCCAGGGTCCTGGTTGTACAGTCCTGTAGGCCATAATGGGCAAATGGCCCATGCAAACTGCCACTGTATGACAGTAATTGTCTTAGCATCTAAGGCGGAGTTAGAAACGATGTCTTCAGCAGTATGAACAACTTCCCTTGATTTAAGATCCCTGAGTCTCGCAAACGGTTAACCGGAAGACAAAATGTTGACTGTTTGAACTACCCAGAGGCACCTTGGAAGACAGGCCTGGCAATCTGCTTCCAAAAGGTCAAGGCCTTGAAAACCAAATGGAACACCCTTCTGCTCTGCACACACGGGGTTGCCATCTGTTGGAATTTACTCACCGATAACCAACAAAAATAACAACAGATTTCATTTCGAGAATCATGGTTTAAAACATGATCGATTATAAGTAGCTTGAAGAAACAGTCCTTTAACCCTTTAATAGGCTATGGCACATATACGTCCCAGTTATATTTTCTGCCCCCAGACGTGTATTGGCATGCATTTGAGGCATGTTAGTATGCTCTGGCGTCATTGTGGATACTGGAGCAACTGCCTAAAAAACCAGGAAGTTAGCCTGTGGTACATTTGAGTGTTGAGAGCCATTCGTATGAGGGGATGCTTCCCCCAGGAGTGATTGAGTGAAGCTTTTGTGTCTTTTGGCTTCTGTACAGGGAGATAATGCTTGCAAGCATATTTACTATTTCCTTTGTGGTATTGGGAAGGTATGTATGTTTACTGGCATTCAGAAATATTCAAGTAAATGAGTTATTTGAGGGGTAAAAACAGTTTGAGATGCATTTCCTGGACCATGGGGCC
This sequence comes from Loxodonta africana, assembly GCF_030014295.1. NCBI lineage: Eukaryota > Metazoa > Chordata > Mammalia > Proboscidea > Elephantidae > Loxodonta > Loxodonta africana. The sequence goes on along the minus strand of NC_087357.1, from coordinate 59,193,333 downwards.
GATACGTACCACCTGTGAGATGTGCTTCATGGAACATGGGCCCGCTTGCCTCAGTTGCCTCCCTGATGGCATCATTTATAAAGTGCTTGCCTCCCTGAAAACAGTTTGTGATGCATTTCCTAGGCCATGGGACTGATGTGTACCATGTTTGTGAGGTACTTCATGGAACATGGATCAATATGGCCTGCTTGCAATTGGCACCCCATTTTTTTCAAATAATGAAAGACTACCAACAAAAAAATGATTCAACATCCATTCCATTAGTGAAAACACATGGCATCACCCAAAAATTCAAAAAGAAAAAGATTCTTTTAAAGGGTTAAACTGGTATCCACTGGGTCCTCTTTAAATTTGGGTACTAAGTGTGATACGTGGCCACGAGGAAATTAGCAGAGCTGAGCCTAGGCAAGGCAGCAGCTAACATTTATTGAGCATCTACAATGTCAGGAGCATACACACATTGTCTTGCTAAATCCTCACAACCACTGTATTAAGAAATTATTAACCCCATTTTACAGATAAAGTCAATGAGTCTCAGGGAAGGTACTGAATTTCCAAAGATGGATGAATGGAGGAGACAGAATTCAAATTTGGATTTGCCTGTCTCCTAAGTTTGTACAAGTTTTACTGGATCCTGCTGCAGTGTAAGAACTTCTCAAAGATGCAACTCAAGCATCACAACTTAAGCAGCCGAGCACTTAACCACTATACCAGCAGGGCTCCTTATACTTGCTATTAAACTTTCTGAAATAAGAATAAATAGTCCTTGTAAATGCCAGTAGTCACCGTTAGCTCATTTGTTCATTCCTCCCTTTATTCATATATTCAGGCATCCAAGCATTTGTTTAATAAACATTAATTGAAGACTTAGTAAGACTCTGTGATTGGAGAGAAGAAAAGATGAAGGAAGAGGGAAGAGGTATACTGATATATAAGACCAAGTTCTGCTTTCAGATATACCAAGCATTCGGTTGCTAACCAAAAGGTCAGCACTTCAAATCCACCAGCTGCTCCACGGGAGAAAGATTATAGCTTTGTAAACTCTATGGGACAGTTCTACTCTGTCCTTTAGGGTTGCTATGAGTTGGAATGGACTCAGTGGCAGTGGGTTTGGTTTATAAAACAGTGGAGAATGTGTTGGGTCACAAGAGAAATGCACGTTAATTCTTGTTATGCCCCTGAAATCCGGGTAGGATATTGATGGGTAGAGATGTAAGGAAAGACCGTTTCAAAACAGGCAGTCATATTTGGGAGACATCTGCTCTAAGGCCATTTCAAAATCCTTCTCGGAATTAACCAAGCCAGGAGCGCAAAGAGTATATTGTTCTTAACAGGTATCCATGGTTAAGAAAAGAAAACGTATGCTATGTATTTCTGAAATTTATTCCTCACATCCAATAATAAAATATATATATACACATTTTGGAAACCCTGGTGGCGTAGTGGTTAAGTGCTACGGCTGCAAACCAAAGGGCCGGCAGTTAGAATCTGCCAGGCACTCCTTGGAAACTCTATGGGGCAGTTCTACTCTGTCCTATAAGGTCGCTATGAGTCGCAGTTGACTCGACGGCGCTGGGTTTGGTGTTTTTTTTTTTTTTTATATATACATTTTAATACTTCCCCAGATGATGGAAACTCGTATTATCTCCACCAGCTTTTTAAAATTTCAATTGCAGAGCTACCTCAGCCTACTACTGCAGACAGGAAGCGGTAAAGGAAACCCATGATTCTAATTTGTGGTTTATCACTTTGCGATACTACGGCTTCATCTGTGACACTATTTGACAGTTTCCTGAATTCCAGTAAATCTTCTTAGGCGCAGGGTTAAGGGTGTAGTAAATAATGGGGAGAAAAGTTGTGGGCTGAGTTGAATATGATTAATTCTTGGGCCCTCAATGTGCTTCCTTCTGCCTACCTCCTTTCTTACTATGTCAAGTTAGTCTAAGAGGGATTGAAATGAGGAGTATTTTTCTAGAACATTTTGCTTGTCTTTGTTCTGTTTTAAATACTCAGCACATTTGGGGACTAATGTGTTGCTCAACGACTAAAATATAGGATGCATTAAGGGACGTAGAAGGGAAAGTAGAGATCAGACCAGATAACTGAGGCTTTGAATAGTAGGTTATGGAGTTTGGATGTCCTATAGCAAACAACAGAGGAAATCTTGAATCTTGAGCTTTTTGACATAAGCAGATTCCTAAACATATTCCAAAACATGACAGTATTTTCTTTTCCAATTATAGAAATAGATCCATGCATAGGCAATGTTTTAAGTATTTTCGTTTGTTTTCTTTTAAACATCTTTTTAATAGCTAATTATGTCTTCACTCCATGGTTTTTATTTTAAATATCTTTTTAATAGCTATTTACGTCTTCAGTCTATAGTTTCCCTGGACTATTTTTGTAACAGAATTTTCAGGGGGAAAGTTTAGCTGATTAACCCCAAGAGAATCAACAAAATGGCTGTCCAGGCAATATTTGACATATCCAAACAAACATTTAATGTATTTCGACTGTCCCTTGTACTAGAGTTCACTTCCTTTCCCAACTTCACAGAGGAAATATTCTCTCCTGATGTTTCCTTTGATATGTAAGGGTAAAGAATTAATTGTTTCTTTTCTTTTCAAGAGCATGTTCAACATGGACTTTTGTTATCTCTCTTCAGCCTGGCAATCTTCCAAGTCAGATTTTAATAATATCATGACCCATAACCCTTTGTTTCAAAATTGGTTTTTGCACAAACTCAAAGGTGGGGAAGTGTCTATATTAAATATTGATTTTTTTTTTAAAGATCTTCTTTGTCTTCTTTCTTCCCTTTCTCTACCCAGAAATTGAAAGAAGATATTAGTGAAAGGGTTAATATGCTTTAAAAATACCATTCTAAATTTTCTCTTTTCATTTTGGATTGTTCACTTTTCTTTCCTGGATTATAATAATATGGTTTGGGTAACATTTCATCTCAAATAGTTCCATTTGTTGAGCAATTATCATTTTTCTTTTTTTTTTAGGTCATTTTAAAACATCAGATATGTGTACTAAAAGCATATTAATAAAATTATATTGACTTACAATTTACTTTGAGATGTTCTGGAAAGCAAGAATACAATATAAAATGAAATGCCATTTGAAGAATATATTTAGAAAGCATGTTATTATCTTTATTTCAAAAATGTAAGGCCACATTTTCATTGCACAATGCCCCCATAATAAATAATAGCTACATATTATTAAATGCCCAGCTCTGTGAGGCATTGCTTTACAAAAAGTATCTTAAAACACCCCTATGAGATAAATGTGACTGTCCCCATTTTGGGGATTAGAAAACGAACTAAGAGGTCAATGGCAAAGCTAGCATTTGAACCTGAATGTGTGTGACTTCAAAAGCCTTCTCTGCACTGCCCTCTGAATTTTAAGCCACAAATTATGAATATAGAAAGCTTTTTAACAAATACCAAACCCTTCAGCTGTTGTTTGTTTTTACTTTTATAGGTTTAGCAGAAATACACACTGTTAGTGTGCTATTTCTATTCATTATTATCTGATTTTTGTGCTCTAACAGGATGTTATTATTTGAGCACACAGCATTCCAGGTTATTCCTGAAAAATTAGCCAATCTTCCTGAAACTTCAACATTGAAAAAAATCCAAGAAGATTTACTATGGCTGTATTTGCTTTTTAGTAACACATATTAAATACAAAATATCCAGTTTTGTGCCTGAAACTAATTGGCAGTGTCCCATTAAACCATATTAAAATTAACATCTATTAATTGGATTAGAAATTCAGTGAGAATGACAGCTGCTAGTGCCTTTTACAGTTACTTTGTTTCTCTATAATCCATATGGCAGAAATCACATACTGCTTCCCCCCCGCCCCTCCACTGAAATAAACACTTAAGATAAAAAGTTTTGACTCAGTGTGGTCAGGCTATGTGCATTTGTTTGTCTTTTTTTAAAGCTGAACTATCTTTTTCCCCTCCTTTCACAGGTTTTCACCAGCTATATTTTTATATCTGATTAGCATCGTTCCATCATTATGGCTTCTTGAAATGCATCATGAGACCCAGGTACTTCTTTTGGAAAGTAGGAAACTCCTTTCACAGTATGAGCAGATTGGTGTCAGAAATGCACTTTTCTAAGGGACTGGGGTTATCAAGAATTGAATACATTACAAAAGAAGCCACCATCAAAAGGAAGTGAATCCATAAGTTGTCAAAAACAAAAAAAAGTATTGCCTTTGTTTAAGACTTAAGATTGTGTGTCTAATTCACACCTTGTGTTAGAGATCATGTTCCTAAGGCCTCCCTCATACGCTAGCGCTTATAAAGGGGTGTAAAAATTTGGTTTCAACCCCTGCAGCTTCATTGAGTTTCTATGTTGTGCTAAGAATGGGAAGAGCTTAGTAATCTGGCATTTTGTAAAATGGCATTTTTATCAACAACAACCAAAAAAAAACCAAACCCATCATCCATACTCTTATGTAATTAAAATCAAATGTGACAGGGCTTTTTTTAAAGAGTCTGTCTTAAAATACAGGCAATGCAGATTATAGGAGGCTCACTTTGTGGTGGGAGAGGTTCTAGGCGCCATTTTAGTGAACAGGAATTCTCTAGAGCCCTGAAACTAAGGTTCAAGGATACAAACCATTGGACTCACCATTGGGGAAGATGGGCTGTATGTATTAAGGCCACATTGACCTAAGAAACAAACTGTGGCTTCCAATAAGAGTCCTAAATTGAAGAGTATTGCACGTATTGATTTTCAAGTGTGCTACTTCTTTACAGGGGCAACTCTAGGTAGCAGACTGGGTGGGAGTCGACCAGTCATTTTTATTAATTCTCCTGTACAAGGGGGAGGCCAAGTAGTAAAAAGTCCATCAGGCTTGAGCCTGGACTTCACATCCTCACAGTTCAGGTTACAGGACTATGTTACAGAAGAACTATAATTGTGATAATATTTTTGGTACTTCACTGATAAAAGGCTTTAGCCAAAATCTGTGAGAATCTGCCCATATCCTGATTTCTTTGCCACAATTGGTCATTTTCTAGCAAGGTTAAGTCCCCTATACATATTTCAGATATTCAAAACCTTACTTTGAAAATGCTTGCTCCAAATTCTAGGCACACAGAGAGGAATTTAGCTTTGTGGACTATTTTTGAAGAATTTCACAAGCACGTACCAAAAATGTTGGCATGAAGAAGACATTTATCTTCCTTGAATCTCCTGTTTATAAAATATTAAAGTCACAGGCTACCTCTAAGTCTGTAGCAAACGAATTTTTGGAACTGTAGATGGGTTAGTTCAAGTTATCATGGCTTTTTAACACTGCCCCACAAAGAGTAAAGGGACTGTTTCAATTTTCTTACTACTTACTACTTTCAGAGGTATAGAAATAAGGTCTGGTGATTAGAATCAATTTTTTTTCCTTCACATCCAATTCTGTGGCATGGCTATCATCCCGCAATAACAAGTCATTTTCCCAAATGCTTCTATAATATAAATGTGTTCCATAGTTAATTGATATATAGGTCAAATCCCATTACAACAAATAGCATGCAACCAAAAGCTCTCTTTTTAATAAAAAAAGAGCTTTGAGCCCCAGGCAGTACCTCTCTAATTTTCATACTACAAAAGAAATTGGCCCTTTAGTAGTAATGGATTTGACTCATATTGACACTGAGAATTAAAACGAATGCCCAGAGATGGATTTGGGCAGAGTGAGCAGAGATGATAATAGAAAAAAATGAGAGAAAGAAATACAAAATGATATTGGAATTGCATTTAAAAATCTTAAAAATGGTAGATAAAGGGACGATATGCAGAAAAGTGATTATTATTACCACTAAAATCCTCACAGTCCATTCATTCAGGAAATTTTAGTGGTAATAATAATCACTTTTCTGCGTATTGTCTCTTATATTTTTCATTTATGGTCACAACAACCTCACGAGTTAGGCACGGCATATACATTTCTGTTTCATAGAGGAGGACCCTGAGGCTCAGAAAGGTTAAGTAATTTTCCCAAGGCCACACAGCTAATCAACAGCAATGCTGGGGCTTAGAACCTAGGTCTTGACCCCTAGTCCATTAAACCACACTGCCTCTCTCAGTTATGCGTTCTGTGTTTTAAAGGAGTTTGTATAAAAGTGGCCTGAATTTTTCATGATAGGAACAAGTAATTTAATTTCCTTTCATGTTTTCCATTTACTGCACATCCTAAATGTTCTAACCTATTACTTGGCATTAGGAAAACATCCTGATCTATTTCAAGAAGGTATTTCTCCTAGATGATCAAATCTGTACCTTCATTCTTGAATCTGGCCAGGTCTACATGCATGGAAACAAAATAGTTATGACAATGATTATGGCCATAACAGTTATTCAGATCTATTTATGAGGTAGCACAATTAAAGAAAGAGAAACGATCTGGTCTTGGTGTCACAGTTGGGTTTGACCCAAAGGAATATTTTTGAAGCAAATAAGAGTTTGATGACATAGCCCATGAAAAAGTAGCATGTTTCTGTCCAGATCATCTACATGTACCTACCTATAGAGTCCTGGAGGTGAATAATACTACCATAAAAACAATATACCAGTCAGGTTAGGCTGTAGGAGGCAAACCCGTCATTCACTTTGTTACTTCTTCAAGTAGCAGTCTTTGTGTAGCTGCCACTTAAGAGTCTCATCACTTTATAACAAATAGAATAAAAAGAATGGAGAGGGATTCAGATACATGTTGATCCCATAGACTGGCAGTAGACGGCAACCAACCAAACCTAGACTACAAAACTATTTGCTTCCAAGTTATTTCATGCTACAGCACAGAATGACATTTTAAAACATAACAATGCATTAGGCATTTTTACTGATAAAGATGTCAAGAATGTATCCAAGTCACAACTTTAAATACGCAATCTGCTTTCATGCCTGCAAATGAAGTGGCCAAAGTCTGTTTACTACTGACCATTACAGTTCTTGGAGCCACAAAATTACTCTGCAATGAGGATTTGCTGCTTGGTGCAAAGATTTAATTTTTTTATCTTTATTATCTTTTTTTGGAGCCTTAGCTGCACCACCCACTCCAAAAAAAAAAAAAAAAAAAGCACAAAAGGCTGTATTTTTCCTCTTAGAGATATGGTCCTTGACCATTTTTCTTAATTATCGTTGTCATTTCACCCATAACACCAGTTGTTTTGATAGAGGGCAGGAAAAAATAGCTTCTTGACAGAATTTCTTTTCTACTTCTTCAAGTAGCTCATAAAATGATTGATGAAGTATCCAGAATAATTAAGAAAAATAAACTTCTCACAGCTGTAACAGTTAAAAAAAAAAAATTTCTCTCTAAATTCAAATGTGTGATTGTGGATATGTGTGTGTATGTGTTTCAAAAGTATACTAGCACTGCAGATGTTTATAAAAATCTTCAACCTCACATGTATGTGTATTTAAAACCAGTTTGTAAAATATGCATTGGCTACAGTTACATTTTCCAGTGCCAGCCCTTTCCTCTCGTATACTTCCTCCTTCTCTGTCTCTAGCTTAGATCCCCAGCATCTGGCTGCATAAAAACCAGACACAGTTCACGAGCAGAAATTCACACGCAAAATGAAGGAATAAGAAGGGAAAGAAAACATCTATTTCTATTGTCAAATTTTCTATCAATCTAAATTGGCTTCTGAACTGTTACTAATATGTATATTTTGGTGGGTGAACATATTTTTCTGGCTGTTATGGTGCTATCAGGAAAGATTGGAAGTCATTGGCTTATTTACTTAAGCAAAATGCTGTTTTACAAAAAGAGGCTTCTGGCCAAGAAACAAAGTTTTAGAATGACTGCTTTGACTAGGATTATGCATGTTTTGCTGTGGTTGGTTTATTTTACAGTTGTTTCAGGGTTCAAGAAAGGAACCCCAAATTATCAATCCATAAATTTTACAGCTCTCCACAGTGACTCAAAGCACCTCTGTCCTCATAGACCTATGCACAAATATGACATGCCTAGTTCATTCTCTTCCTATATTAATTAAAGAGTGGTTTTCTATCTGAAGCTTACAATTGGATTTTGGAAGGGTTTATAATACTGTATGAAACTCCATTTTCATTTATAATCTCATGGATAATTTGAAGCCATTTAAACTCTACCTTATTGTGGAATTATTTTGTTTTTGCATATTGCCCCCTTTTTTTTTTTTTTTTCAATTCTTAGTATTGCAGTAGCCAGTCTGAAGGAATGTCACAGAATACCAGTGGCAGAGACGACTTCAATCAATCTCTGATGTCAAGTGAACAAACCAATGGAGCAGATGATCTCATTGAGACGGTAAGAGCTTTTCTCACCCTGTATTAAAAGATCTAGCAAGTAGGGAACCTATTCTTTCCTAAAAAATCTGCCAGTTGTTTAATTTAGTGCAGAAATTCATAAAATAATTGTATTTTTGTATCATTAAACATATTTAACATGCATTTTAAATATATTACTTATTATGCATGTACCATGGAATCCCTCAGTGGTGCAAGTGGTTAACGTGCTCAACTGCTAATGAAAAGGTTAGCCGTTCAAGTCTACCCAAAGGTGCTCAGAAGACAGGCTTGGCAATCTAAAAAATCAGCTATTGAAAGCCCTGTGGAGCACATTTCTACTCTGACACACATGGGGCATGGGATCACCATGAGTTGGAGTCGATGCAAAAGCAATTTTTTTATTATCCTATATATAATATATAATCATGTAATTATATTAATAGACATATTTAACCTGCAGCATTAGGAAACCTACAACACATATGTCAGACAATATATGCACAAAGAGACACATATATCTGTGAAGGAATGATATAATTAAAAGGCTGGAATCTATCCTATATTTTTTTAAGTGTCTATTTAGGTATATTAATAAAACTCATAGTTTTATAGGGTCGCTATGCGCCGACGGCAGTGGGCTTTTGGGTTTATATTAACAAAATAGGGAAGAATTCCAGTCATAATAGAATCATTTCCTTGTTCTGCACATACCTGATACTTAGCAAACTAAACCCACTACCGTCGAGTCAATTCTGACTCATAGCGACCCTACAGGACAGAGTAGAACTGCCCTGTAGAGTTTCCAAGGAGTGCCTGGAGGATTTGAACTGCTGGCCTCTTGGTTAACAGTGGTAATACTTAACCACTATGCCACCAGGGTTTCCTTTAGCAAACTAATCGTGGTTTATTAGAAAACGGTGTAAAGAAGAGACTCAAGGTCAAAACCCCTACCACTAAGCCATGTTTTGAAAAATAAGATAGGCTACTGATTCTGTGGGGGTTTCATAGAGCAATTAAACATGCAGAATAAAAAAAATAAATTTATAGTTATTCTCTTTCTTTACATTTAGGTAATGAATAATTTTTTTTTTTTTTCTAGTTAGGTACAGTTAAGCTTTAAAGCAATAAAAAACAAAAGAGATTTGTACCTTAGCAAAAAATATTCCCATGTTAGTAAATTCAGATTTGAAATCAATAAGGAATCATTTATGTATTATTTGTGACTTTAATATGGTATTTGTAAACTTTTGCTATGCATGGTAAAATTAGAAATGACCTTTAAAAACATTTGGATATATGATTATAAAATTGGCTGTTTAAATATGATATCATACAATCTTACTAGCAAATGTAAGGTTTAAATTACTTGCTAGTTACAAAGACAGCCTGTCTTTGTTATCTAGTGCTGCCATAACAGAAGTACCACAAGTAGATGGCTTTGACAAACAGAAATTTATTTTCTCACAGTTTAGGAGGCCAGAAGTCCGAATTTAGAGTGCCGGCTCTAGGGGAAGGCTTTATTTCTCTCTGTTGGCTCTGGAGGAAGGTCCTTGTCTCTTGGGAGCTTCTGCTGCTGGACAATCTTTATGTGGCAACTCTCTTCCCCATCTCAGCTTCTTAGCTTGCTTGTTTAATGTTTTATATCTCGAAAGAGATTGAGTCAGACACACCCTACACTAATCTGGCCTCATTAACATGACAAAGACAACCCATCCCCCAAATGGGGTTATAAAAGCTCCATGGCCATTGAGTTGATTCAGACTCATAGCCACCCTATAAGACAGAGTAGAACTGTCCCATAGGATTTCCAAGGAGCTGCTGGTGGATTCAAAATGCCAACCTTTCGGTTAGCAGCCATAGCTCTTAACCACTGTGCCATCAGGGCTCTTCAAACGGGGTTATAACCTAGGCATAAAACCAAAAAATAAGTAAGTAAATAAATAAAAACGCATTGCTGTCGAGTCAGTTCTGACTCACAGTAACGCTATAGTACAGAGGAGAAATGCCCTGTAGGGTTTCCATGGAGCAGCTGATGTATTCCAATTGCCGACCTTTCAGTTTGCAGCCATTGCTCTTAACCACTGCGCCACCAGGGTTCCAACCCAGGCATGACTAAAACCAAAACCAAACCCGTTGCGGTCGATTCCAACTCACAGCGACCCTACAGGACAGAGTAGAACTGTCCCATAGAGCTTCCAAGGAGTGCCTGGTGGATTTGAACCGCCAACCTTTTGGTTAGCAGCTGTAGCACTAAATTCTAAGGCCATCAGGGTTTCCAACCCAGGCACACAGGTTGGGAATTACAACCCATATTTTGTGGGAACACAATCCAATCCAAAACACACGCCCATCTTAAGGACTATATTAGCTTCTTTTTCAGAGGGTTCAGTTGAAAGGTGTTTTGCTTTTTTTTTAATAAGTAAAGAATAACTACTGAAAATGCCACTCCACAAAAGCAAACTGTTGACTGAAAGCCATGGTGAAGAAGGAATCTCTCTCCAAGGGGATAGCTCGTAATCTTTCTGAATGTATGACATTTCTGTTAAACAGGCCAAAGTTTTTGTAAATAACTTATCTACAATGTGTGAGAAAGTTTGGACTTTGGGACTCCATCAAACATTCCTGTTAATGCTAATAATTGGAAGATGGCTTCTACCCATTGGAAGCGGGATCACTCGGGACCAACTCTCTCAACTTCTCCTTATGTTTGTGGGAACAGCTGCTGACATACTGGAATTCACAAGCGAGACGTTGGAAGAACAAAATGTGAGGTAAGGATCCTCTGCAATGAAGTCCTTTTTGTCAAGGTCAGGCCCACAACACCTGTCTCTTTGCTTCTTCATTTATATTCTGCACAAATAAGGGTTTTCAGTATATTATATGTCCAATGGCAGAATCGTAGAGTTTGTGCAATTTGCAGCTGTTCAGATATATATTATGCACCAGCCCAGTTTATATAATTTTTTTTTAAACACATAAAGGAGGTGCAGTGGTTAAGTGCTCAGCTACTAACCATAAGATTGGCTGTTCAAACCCACCAGCCACTCTGTGGGAGAAAGATGTGGCAGTCTGCTTCCGTAAAGATTAAAGCCTTGGAAACCCTATGGGCAGTTCTACTCTGTCCTATAGGGTCACTATGACTTGGAATCACTCGAAGGCAATGGGTTTTTTTTGTTGTTGTTCTTCATTTGTTTTGCTAGAGAAAAGAGCATATAATTTTTCCAATTATTAAGAACAAAAAATCTCTGCATGTATGCATAACCACAGGTCACATCATGGATATCTGAAGACATTCTAGAGGTGGAGTGGTTATCCTTGGCTCTTCTTTCACATTCTGAAGTATCCAAGAATGGACTCAATTTTAAGATTCTATTGTAGAGCAAGGCATAACCCCAATTCCAATAAAGAACCAGCGGGAGATGTGGAGAAATCTCTCCACTATCATGTTGAGAAATTTACATTCTCTGTTGTGAACGGAAGGAGCCTTAATAGTGCAGTGGTTGAAGTGCTTGGCTGTTAACACAAAAGGTCTGCAGTTCGAACCCATCTGCTGCTACAGGGGCTGTAAAGAAGAAACCAAAAACCAAACTCTGCCATCAGGTCAATTCCAACTTGTAGTGACACTATAGAAAAGAGTAGAACTACCCCATATGGTTTCCAAGGAGCAGCTGCTGGATTTGAACTGCTGACCTCTTGGCTAACAGCCAAGCTTATAACCACTGTACCACCAGGGCTGCTCTGTAAAAAATTGCGGCCTTAGAAACCCTATGAACAAGTCCTACTCTGTCCTAGAGGGTCACTATGAGTTGGTATTGATTCAAGGACAGTGGGCTTGGTTTAGTTTTGGTTTGGTGTGAATAGAGAATAGGGAAGATTAGGTTATACTTTGCTAAATTTTATTTTTAGTCAGTTTCGTTCAAAGTGCCCAAAGGTTTTCTGGTGTAGATGCCTATAAATTAAAACCTATTGAGTTGGTACTTTTATTTTGGCCACAAGCAAATATACTCAGAATCCATGATCACATCTGTTTATGGAACTACTTTCTTACCATTAGGGATTTAAGTCTCAGTGCCTGAATGTACTTTCAGCTTGGGTTGTTTTGCACTACGCTATAAAAACATATCGGAACGAGGCTAGCTTTGAATGCTACAGTTTATGCTGTGTTTTTCAAACAATGAAACAGAAAGCTGGGCAAAATACACTAACATACTAAAGTAAATTTAATATCCCAATTATAGCCTGAACTATATTTATAACCCTGAGTTACCTTTACAAGATCATTTCCTGTTTCATTTATACTAATTTTTCTTATAGCTTATTAAGTTCACATTTTCTTTTCAAAATTAATTCAACCTAAATTAACCCACTGTCCTCAGAATGTTGATTTTAATTTTGAAGTTTTAATCCCTTACATTTGGTCAGTGCCTTATACTGTGTAATTTATTTCGAAATACTTAAGGGCACTTAAAATACAATGGAGTTACAAGAAACACTTGAGGAAATCATGGTACAGCACATAAAAACAATAGCTAAGGCACCGTGACAAGGACACAGCAATAGAAAGATAACTAACTATGGCTAAGTCATAATAAAGACACATGTGCTAAATATCTAGGGAGATGGGCGTGAAAGGGGATATTCAGAGAAAGATGTTTTGAGGGGCTACTCTGAAAATCCTATATATCATAAAAATGTGGGAAATGCCAAACTTGGTTATCTTGTTTATTAGGTCTATGCAGAAGTGATACCAAGAGGCAGTTTATAGATCAGTGTTTGCCCATAAATGCTGAATATTAAATAGGTTAATGAACAAAATCATAATTGCTGGGGGGAAAACATTTGAAAACCATAGCACGTTTATTCATTCACCAACTATTAACTGATTACCTAACATGTGCCAAGAACTGTGATAGACAGAGATTGGGGGGCAAGGACACACAGTCCTATCCCAATCTAGAGCTGCCCTATGGAGTTTCCAAGGAGTGCCTGATGGATTCAAACTGCCAACCTTTTGGTTAGCAGCCATAGAACTCAACCACCATGCCACCAGGGTTTCCTATCCCAACCTAGGCTTTTTCAATTCAACAAGAATTTTTGGAGCACTTGCAATTTAAGCCACCTCAAACACCCTCAATTTCTTCTGTCATACACCTACAAATTAATCAGAATGCTACACGAATCTTTTTTTACATTTTAATTTTTGTATCATGTTCTGAGAAAGGTGATATTAATGGAACCAAATAAACTCTGCCATGGTTTATGTTTTAAATTTTCTTTTCAGTGTTCACTGTCTCAGGTTGAAGTCATTTTCTTTGGGGGAGGGTTTTTTTTTTTTTTTAAATTGTGCTTTAAGTAAAAGTTTACAGTTCAAGTTAGTTTCTCATACAAAAATTTATACACACATTGTTATTATGGCCCTAGTTGTTCTTCTTATAATGTGACAGCACACTCCTCCTTTCCACCCCAGATTTCCTGTGTCCATTCAACCAACTCCTGTCCATTTTTCCTTCTCATCTCGCCTCTGGGCAGGAGCCGCCCATTTAGTCTCATGTGTCTATGTGAGCTAAGAAGCACTCTCTTCACGAGTATCATTTTCTGTCTTATAGTCCAGTCCAATCTTTGTCAAAAGAGTTGGCTTCAGGCATGGCTTCACTTCTGGGCTAACAGAAAGTCTTGGGGCCATGTCTTACAGGGTCCCTCCAGTCTCAGTCAAGTTATTAAGTCTGGTCTTTTTACTAGAATTGGAGTTCTGCACTCTACTTTTCTCCTCCTCCACCAGAGACTCTCTGTTGTGTTCCCTGTCAGGGTGGTCATTGGTGGCAGTCAGGCATAATCTAGTTCTTCTGGTCTCTGGCAGATGGAGTCTCTGGTTTATGTGGCCCTTTCTGTCTCTTGGGCTCATATTTTTCTTCTGTCTTTGGTGTTCTTCATTCTCCTTTGCTCCAGGTGGGTTGGGACCAATTGATGTAACTTAGATGATCTCTTGCTAGCTTTTAAGACTCCAGATGCCACTCACCAAAATGTAATGCAGAACATTTTCTTAATAAGATTTGTTATGCCAATTGACCTATATGTCCCTTGAAACCGTGGTCCCCAGACCTCTGCCCCTATTACTCTGCCCCTGGAAGTATTTAGTTGCATTCAGGAGACTCCTTATCTTTTGATTTAGTCCAGTTGTGTTGACTTCGCCTGATAGTGTGTTGTCCTTCCCTTCACCTAGGATAATTCTTATCCACTTTTTATCTAGTTAGTGAATACCCCTCTCCCACCCTCCCTACCATCGTAATCAGCGAAGAATGTTTTCTTCTGTGTTTAAACCTTTTCTTGAGTTCCTATAATAGTGGTCTCATGCAATATTTGTCCTTTTGAGACTGACTAATTTCACTCAGCATAATGCCTTCCAGATTCATCCATGTTTTGAGATGTTTTGCAGATTCATCATTGTTCTTTATCACTATGTGGTATTCCATTGTGTGACTATAACATAATTTGTTTATCCATTTGTCTGTTGATGGGCACCTAGGTTGTTTCCATCTTTTTGCAACTGTGAATAGTGCTGCAATGAACATGGGTGTGCATATATCTATTTCTGTGAAGGCTCTTGTTTCTCTAGGATATATTCCAAGGAGTGGGATTGCTGGATCATATGGTACTTCTATTTCTAGCTTTTTAAGGAAGCACCAAATTGAATTCCAAAGTGACTGTACCATTTTACATTCCTACCAGCAGTGTATAAGTGCTCCAGTCTCGCCACAACCTCTCCAATTTATTATTTTGTGGTTTTTATTTAATGCTAGCCTAAAAAAAAAAAAAAATTTTTTTTTTTTTTGATGGGGTGAGATGGTATCTCATTGTAGTTTGGGTTTGCATTTCTCTAATGTCTAATGATTATGAGCATTTCCTCCTATATCTGTTAGCTGCCTGAATGTCTTCTTTGCTGAATTGCCTGTTCATATCCTTTGCCCATTTTTTAATTGGGTTGTCTTTTTGTTGTTAAGGTTTTGCAATATCTTGTAAATTTTATAGATGAGATGCTGATCGGATTTGTCATATCCAAAAAATTTTTTTCCAGGGTGTGAGTTGTCTTTTTACTCTTTTGGTGAAGTCTTTTGATGAGCTAAGTGTTTGATTTTTAGGAGCTCCCAGTTATCTTGTTCCTCTTCTGGTGTTTGTGCATTGTTATAATGTTTTGTATTCTGTTTATGCCATGTATTAGGGCTCCTAGCATTGTCTCTACTTTTTCTTCCATGATCTTTATCATTTTAGTTTTATATTAGGTCTTTTTGACTAACATGGCAGTATAACAGGTTCTAAAATCAGGTAGTGTGAGGCCTACCACTTTGTTCCTCTTCTTCGGTAATGCTTTACTTATCTGGGGCCTCCTCCCTTTCCATATGAACTTAAGTGATTTGCTTCTCCATCTCATTTAAAAATGCCATTGGAATTTGAATCAGGATTGCATTGCATCTGGAGATCACTTTGGGTAAAATAGACATTTTCACAATGTCGAGTCTTCCTATCCATGAGCAAGGTGTGTTTTTCCACTTATCTAGGTCTCTTTTGGTTTCTTGCAGTACTGTCTCGTAGTTTTCTTTGTATAGGTCTTTTATATCTCTGGTTAGGTTTATTCCTAAGTATTTTATCTTCTTGGGGGCTATTGCAAATGGTATTGATTTGTTGATTTCTTCTTCAAAGTTATCTTTGTTGGTGTAGAGGAATCCAACTGATTTTTGTATGTTTGTCTTGTATCCTTATACTTTGCTGAAATCTATTAGTTCCAGTTCTTTTCTTGTGGATTCTTTGGGGTTTTTTGTGTATAAGATCATATTATCTGCAAACAGAGATACTTCTACTTCTTCTTTACCACTTTGGATGCTCTTTATTTCTTTTTCTAGCCTAATTGCTCTGGCTAGGACCTCCAGCACAATGTTAAATAAGAGTGGTGATAAAGACTCTCTACTTTTAGGATGATGTTGGCTATTGGCTTTGTATAAATACCCTTTATTATGTTGAGGAATTTCCCTTCTATTCCTATTTTGCTGAGAGATTTTATCATCAATGGGTGTTAGACTTTGTCAAATGCCTTTTCTGCATCAATTGACAAGATCATGTCATTTTTATCTTTTGGTTTATTTATGTGATGGATTGCATTGATTGTTTTTCTAATGTTGAACCATCCCTGAGAACCTGGTATGAATCCCACTTGGCCATGGTGGATTATTTTTTTGATATGTTGTTGAATTCTATTGGCTAGAATTTTGCTGAGGATTTTTGCATCTGTGTTCCTGAGGGACACTGGTCTGTAATTTTCCCTTTTTGTCGTGTCTTTACCTGGTTTTGGTTTGAGAGTTATGCTGGCTTCATAGAATGAGTTTGGGAGTATTCCATCCTTGTCTATGCTCTGAAATACCTTTAGTAGTGTGATGTTAACTCTTCTCTGAAAATCTGGTAGAATTCTCCAGTGAAACCATCAGGGCTATGGCTTTTTTTTGTTGGGAGTTTTTTAATTTCCTTTCAATCTCTTATTTTGTTATAGGTTTATTTAGTTGTTCTACCTCTGTTTGTGTTAGTTTAGGTAGACAGTGTGTTTCTAGAAATTCGTTTATTTCCTCTAGGTTTTCGAATATGTTAGAGTACAATTTTTCATAGTATTCTGTTATGATTCTTTTAATTTCAGTTGGGTCTGTTGTGATATCTCCCATTTCATTTCTTATTCAGACTATTTGTTTCTGCTCCTGTTTTTCTTTTGACATTTTGGCCAATGGTTTATCAATTTTATTGATCTTTTAAAAGAGCCAAATTTGGTCTTGTTAACTCTTTCAATTTTTTTTGTCTGTCATTTATTTCTGCTCTAATTTTTATTATTTGCTCTCTTCTGGTGACCAAGGGCTTCTTTGCTGCTTTCTGTTTATTTGAGTTATAGGGTTAATGTTTTGATTTTGGCCCTTTCTTCTTTTTGGATGTGTGCATTTATTGCTATCAATTGACCTCTGAGCACTGCTTTTGCTGTGTCCCAAAGGTTCTGGTAGGATGTGTCTTCATTCTCATTTTATTCTGTGAATTTCTTTTTTCCATCCGTAATTTCATCCCAGTAGTTTTTGAGCAAGGTGTTGTTCAGTTTCCATGTGTTTGATTTTTGTTCCTTGCTTATTCTGTTATTGATTTCTACTTTTATGGCTTTATGGTCAGAAAAGATGCTTTGTATTATTTCAATGCTTTGGATTCTGTTAAGGCTTGCTTTATGACCTAATATGTGGCCTATTCTGGAGAATGTTCCATGTGCGCTGGAAAAGAAAATATACTTGGCTGCTGTTTGGTGGAGTGTTCTGTATACGTCTGTAAGATCAGGTTGGTTGACTGTGGCATTTATAACTTCCTTGTCTTTATTGAGCCTCTTTCTGGATGTTCTGTCCTTCACCAAAAGTAGTACGTTGAAGTCTCCTTTTATTATTGTGGGGCTGTCTATCCCTCTTTTCAGTGCTGTTAGAGTTTGTTTTATGTATTTTGGAGTCCTGTTGTTGGGTGCGTAAATACTTACTATGGTTATGTCCTCCTGGTATATCGGCCCTTTAATCATTATATAGTGTCCTTCCCTATCCTTTGTGGTAGATTTTACTTTAAAGTCTATTTTGTCAGAGATTAATATTGCCACTCCTGCTCTGTTTTGATTACTTTTGCTTGATATATTTTTTTCCCATTGCTTGAGTTTTAGTTTGTTTGTGTCTTTAAGTCTAAGGTGTGTCCTTGTAGGGTGCATATAGATGGGTCGTGGTTTTTTTTTTTTTTTATCCATTCTGCCACTCTCTGTCTCTTTATTGGTGCATTAAGTCCATTTACATTCAGCATAATTATTGGCAGGTATGAGGTATGAGTTTAGTGCTGTCATTTTGATGTCTTTTTTGTGTGCTGTTGACAGTTTCTTTGTTCAACTTTTTTGTGCTGAGTCATTTTTCTTTATGTATTTTCTTTTCATCTTTTTCATTGTTGATTTTGTATTTGTTGAGTCTTTATGTTTTTCTTCGTTTTTATTTCTATGTGTAGGCTTATTAATTTTCTTTGTGGTTATGTTAATATTTACCTCTATTTTTCTATGTTTAAACCAATCTTTTATTTCTTTGTATCGCCTTGACTTTTTCTCCATATGAAAGATCCATGACTACATTTTTTAGTCCCTGTTTTTTGTTTTAATGTTGTCACCTTTTACATATTGACATCTGTTTCCCTATTTTCAGCGTTTTAGCTTTGATTTATTTTTGTGACTTCCCTATCTGGGTTGATATCTCAGTGCTATGTCCTGTGGTCTAGTCTTCAGTTGTTATCTGCTGTTATTGATTTTCTAACTGGAGGACTCCCTTTAGTTTTTCTTATAATTTTGGTTTGGTTTTTTGCAGATTCCCTGAACTTCTGTTTATCTGGAAATGCCTTAATTTCGCCATCATATTTGAGAGACAGTTTTGCTAGATATATAATTCTCGGCTGGCAATTTTTTTCCTTCAAGGCTTTATATATGTCATCCCATTGCCTTCTTGCCTTCATGATTTCTGCTGAGTAGTCCGAGCTTAGACTTACTGACTCTCATTTGTAGATGTCTTTTTCTTTATCCCTAGCCACTCTTAAAATTCTCTCTTTATCTTTGGTTTTGACAAGTTTGATTATAATATGTGTTGGTGACTTTCTTTTGGGGTCTACCTTGTGAGGGGTTCGATGAGCATCTTGGATAGATATCTTCTCACCTTTCATGATATCAGGGAAATTTTCTGCCAACAAATCTTCAATTATTCTGTCTTTATGTTCTTTTAACCCCCCTCCCCCCCGTTCTGATACCCCAATCACTTGTAGGTTATTCCTCTTGATAGAGTCCCACGTAATTCTTAGGATTTCTTCATTTTTAAAAAATTGTTTTATCTGATATTTCCTCAAATAAGTTGGCTTCAAGTGCTTTATCTTCAGTCCCACTAATTCTGACTTCCATTGCCTCAGTTCTTCTCCTGTGGCTTTCTACTGAGTTGTCTAATTCTGAAATTTTATTGTTAATCTTCTGTATTTCTGTTTGGTGTCTCTCTATGGATTCTTGCAGCCTGTTAAGATTGTCATTGTGCTCTTCTATAATCTTCTTAACTTCCTCTATTGCTTTGTCTGTGTGTTCCTTGGCTTGTGCTGCACTTTGCCTGATCTCCTTCCTGATCTCTTGAAGAGTTCCATATATTAATCTTTTGTATTCTACCTCCAGTAATTCCAAGAAGTTCTTTTTCTCCTGAAGCTTTCTTTGTTCTTTGTTTTGGGGGCTTGCTGAAACCATCATGGTCTGCCTCTTTATGTGATTTGATATTGACTGTTGTCTCCAAGCCACCAATAAGTTATTATATTTATTTATTTTGTGATTGCTTACTGTGTTCTAGTTTCTTGTTTTGATATGCCCAAATAGGCTGCTTGTGTGAGCTAGTCTGATTAGTGGTGTCTTTGATCCTGTCACCAGGTTTTTTTTTTTTTTTTTTTTGATCCTGTCACCAGGTGGTTAGATCTGTTACTTGGTATGTGGGCACAGGAGTCTGTTTACCTTTCTTGTTTGGATTCAGCTCAGGTATCCAGGTAGTTGGTCACCAAATGCGTGGTGCAGGCTCTCACCTGCAGACCTAGATAGTCAGGGGTGATTGGTGTAGGCACAGATATCTGGCTGTAGTAGGGGGTCATGCACTGAGCAAGGCAGGGGGCTGAGAGCTGCACCTGAGTATCTGGGAGGAAAGCATGTCCCTGTTCCCTAGAGTGCCTAGGTTGGTAGGTTTTGCAGCCAGACTATGGGCACCCAGTGCTGTTGGCTGTAAGGACCGGGAGGCACCACTTATTCTTGGACCCCTGTCGCAGGTGGCTAGGTGGCATGGGTGGAGCCACCAGTCCTCAGGCCCCTGATGTGGGCAGGTGAAGAACCCAGTTAATGGGCAGAGCAGTGTCAAATATCATGGACGTGCCACTCCACCATATAGGTGATACAGTGAAGTTAGGATTCAGCTATATACCCTGTTGTACTGTGCTAATGAGGGCCTACGCTGTTGAAATGGGCCCACATAGGTCTATGCAGCAGTAAAAAGCATTCAAAGTCTGTGGACTCCTTATGCCTGTGTCTAGGCAAAGGAGCTGTGCCTGTCCTCAGTTCCCAAAATAGAGTAGCTAGCAGATTATTTTTTCCTGTTTGTTAATTTGTTCCCTCTCCAAGGCCGGGAAAATGGCTCAGAGCACTTGATGGGTCCTACTTCTGGCCCAGGGGAAGCGGCAATTGGCAATGGCTGGAGCCAGCCCTGGACCCCGTGCAGAGGCGGGGATGGAGCAGGTAAATGGGAGAGAGATTCTTCCCAAACAGGGTGCTTTTTGATCGGTGTGGTAGGTTGGACGCATGTACTTATGTTTTTCCAATTGATTGCCACTTTTCACTGATTCTGGAGGCTTGAGTAGACTCTCTGCCACTTGGTGTCTCCTGATGTGGAAAACATGTCCCGAACACTACTGCTTGCCTCACTGTGCACACCAGCCGATCTGGCCTGCAGGGTGCTGGTTCCCACCAGGCCAGGTCTGATAACTCCTTGCTGCTTCTGAACTATCCCTCCCTCCCCCGTCACTCAGTCCAATTCCTCTACTTTGCCTTTAATGTTCAGGACTCCTAGATTGTCATATATATAATTGATTCACTTGGTTTTTCAGATCTTTATTGTAAGAGGGACCACTGGAAGCATCTGATTACTCTACCACCTTCTCATTTTTATTTTTAATGTAACTGCATTTATCAAGGACCTCCCATAATCTCTCCTGCACTCTTTCATGTCTCCACTACTCAAAGACTCTTCAAAATCAAGATTCAAAAAGAACCTAGAATTTTTCTCTCTCCTAAAACTCACCCTCCAAGTTTTAATTTCCTGCTCAGGTTCCACCTATACTGCAAGAATTGACACTGCAAATGTCCATACCATCAAAGGAGACACTAAAATCCTTCCCACAGGCACATAGCCTTCCCCTTTGGCCTCAAAAAGACAATCATGAAGAATAAACTTAATTTACAAGTAAAAGATATTTACATTTAATAGCAGAAGGAATCACTTCATTGTAGCTTACTTAACATTGCCTGTTATTGTAACACTTATTTCTATGTTGTTTTAATCCATATCTTGGGCTGATATATTTAGGAGAAAGCCTGAAATGATGTCTATATCACAATGATCATATCTGTTTCCTACATCATGGCTCATATCACAAAATCAGTTTTTTTTTTAACCCTAATCAATTTCCTTTCATTTCACATTGAAGTTTATCTGCCTAATTTTTATGAATTTACATAGGCTTGTGAGACACTGAATTTTTTAACAGCTTTACTGAGTTATAGTTTAAACACCATTCATCTATTTTAATTCTACAGTTCAATGATATTTAGTAAATTTATAGATTTCTACAACCATCACCAAAATTAAGGTTTAGAACACTCACATCACCCCAAAAATATTCCCTGTGGCTGTTTGCAGTCAGTTATCACTTCCACTGCCAGCCTTAAGCAACCACTGATATGCTTTCTGTCTATATAGATTTTCCTTTTCTAAAAATTTCATATATGAATCATATTTGTGTCTGGCTTGTTTTTCTTAGCATAATGTTTTGGGGATTCATCCATGTTGTTGTGTTTATCAGTAGTTGGCTCCTTTTAAATTATTAATTAGTATTCCACTGAATGCACATACCACATTTTGTTTATCCATGCAGTAGTTGTTTTACATTTGTATTGATTTTGTGCATTTCTATATTACATTTTTGCTATTAAGAATAATGTTTCTGTGAACATTCACATATAAGCTATTGACTGAACATGTATTCGTTTCTTTTGGGTAGATACCTAGGATTAAAATGGCTAGGTTTTATGCTAAGCATATGTTTAAATATTTAAAACTGCCAAACTGTGTTCCAACTTGGCTGTACCATTTTATGGTCTCACCAGCAATGTATGAGAGTTCCATTTTCTCTACATCCTCACCAACAGTCTTTCGTTCTCAGTTCTTTTGATTATAGCCATTCTAGCAAGTGTACATTGCTGTTGTTAGATGCTGTCGAGTTGGTTCTGACTCACAGGGGCCCTACATACAGCAGAACGAAACACTGTCTGGTCAAGCATCATCCACACAATCGTTATTTTTGAGCCCATTGTTGCAGGTGTATAGTTGTATCCTATTGTGCTTTTAATTTGCATTTCCCTAATGACTAATTGGAAACTCTGGTGGCATAGTGCTTAAGTGCTACAGCTGCTAACCTAAAGGTTGGCAGTTCAAATTCACCAGGTGCTCCTTGGAAACTCTATGGGGCAGTTCTACTCTGTCCTATAGGGTCGCTATGAGTCGAAATCGACTCGACAGCAGTGGGTTTTTTTTTTTTTTTTAATGACTAATTGTTGCTCTTAGTTGCAAATGGTTAAGCACCCTACCACTAGCCAAAATGTTGGCAGTTGGAACTCACTCAGAGGTGCCTCAGAAGGCAGGTCTGGTGATCTGCTTCTGAAAGTTCATAGCCTTGAAAACTTTATCGAACAGTTCCACTCTGCACACATGGGGTCGCCATAAGTCAGAAATGATTTGATGGCAACTAACAACAATAATACATGACTAATCATGTTTTTTTATTTTTTAATCATGTTAGGCATTTTCCCATATGTGTACTAGCTATTCATATATTTCCTTAGGTAAAATTTCTGTTCAAGTTTTTACTTATTTTTTATTGAGTTGTTTTTCTTATTATTGAGTTGTAAGAGTTCTTCATATATTTCTGGATACAAGTCCTTTATCAGATATATAACTATAAACATTTTCTCTCAGTATATGGCTTATTTTTTATTTCTATAATATTGTCATTTGAAGAAAAGTTTATAATTTGGATGAAGTCCAATGTATCAATTTTTTAATACATCATTATGGATTGAATTGTGTCCCCAAAACGTGTATTGTAATTCCAAACCACCATGCCTGTGGTTATAATCCCATTTGGGAATAGGTTGTCTATCTTATGTTACTGAGGCAGGACTAACGTATGGTGTATCTTGAGTCAATCTCTTTTGAGATATAAAAGAGATTAAACAAGCAAGCAAGAGAAGCAAAGATGGGGTAAAACAGATGCCAGGACACTTGGAGATCTCCAAGGAACCCCGAAGCAGAAGCTGAAGAGAAAAGTACCTTCCTCCAGAGCAGACAGAAAGAAAAACTTCTCTTAGAGTCGGCACCCTGAATTTGGACTTCTAGCCTCCCAAACTGTGAGAAAATAAATTTGTTTGTTAAAGCCACTCACAGGTGGTACTTCTATTATAGCAGCACTAGATAACTAAGACAGAATTTGGTACTGGAAGAGTGGGGTTCTGTGCTAACAGATACCTAAAATGTGGAAGCAGTTTTGAAATTGGGTAATGGATTGAGGCCGGAAGAGGTTTAAGCTGTCTGATAGTAAAAAGCCTAGACTGCCTTGAAGTGACTGTTGGTAGATTTATGGACGTCAAAGTCAGTTCTGGCGCGGGCTCAGAAGGGAGCAAGGAGAGCTATAAAGTATCATCTTAGAGAACGGTGCCAGCACCAAAATGTTCCTAGAGATGTGGCTGTTAATGTGCTTCTGGTGAGGCTTTAAAAGAAAATGATGAACTTAATGCTTGGACAATGGAGGAAGGGTGATGTTTTTTATGCAGTGGCAAATAACTTGTCTGAGTTATGTCCAAGTGTTTGGTGGAAGGTACAACTTGTAAGTGATAAACTTGGATGTTTGACTGATGAGATTTCTAAGCAAGATCTTAAAGGGATTGTGTGGTTTCTCTTTGCTGCTTATAGTAAAATGTGAGAGGAAAGAGATGGACTTAAAAATGAGCTGTGCAAAATGAAAACAGAACTTAAAGATTTGGGAAATTCTGCTGTACAAACTAAGGACATGTGTCCTAGAATGTTCACCAAGGATGTGGGTACACAATCTTTTGTTAGAGATTAAGCCTGTGATTGATGAATCTAACCAATTACCACACCAGAAAACCTATCAGCTTAGGTTGAAGGAGACAGAGAACGAATGAAAGGAAAGAATACTGTCTGCCTCTTGGAATTCTACAGTCAGGAAACAGGCCAAAGGAACTCCATCCCTGGAGCAGCTTGGAGATCAACAGAACTATTGGAAGAAGCACAGGAAGCAGAGCCTTCTTGGTTTCAAAGCAGACAGATCTTCACCAATTTGGTTCCAGAGTGTGGGGCCTCCATTCACGAGTGCCAGGGGATAGGGCCACTGCCCAAAGCTGAGTGGGTGGGACTGCCATGGCCAAGGGGCAGAAGAATAGGGTCTGCTGGGACCGAGGGGGTGGGGTCACCAGTCTGATGGACTAGGAGAATGGGACTGCCCAAAGCTGAGGAGCAGAGTTGCCATCCCAGTGGGCCTGGAAGGTGGAGCTGAAGCCCAGGGCCAAGGGGCCTCTACCCAGAATCCAGAGAGCATGGCCAATATCTGGAGTCTGGCAAGCAGAGCCATTGCCCAGGTAGTCTCAGAGAACAGAGGATTATTTTCAAGCCTTGAGAGCCAATGTAAATTGTTGTGCTGGGTTTTGGACTTGCTTGGTGCCTGTCATCCCTTTCTGTCCGATTTCTCCCATTAGTAATGGAGTTGTCTACCTTGTGCCTGTTCCACCATATTTGATTTTCACCCATATTTGATTTGGATGATTCAGAAAATGAGATTTTGGACTTGGAGTTGATTTAAGTCTTTTGGGATGATGCGATAGGGTTAATGTGGTTTGCTTGTGGGAAGGACATGAATTTGGGGGACCAAATGGTGGAATGCTGTGGATTGAATTGTGTCTCCCCAAAATATGTATTGTAATTCCTAACCTCTATGCCTGTGGTTATAATCCCATAGATTGTCTTTGTTATGGGAATGAGGCAGGATTAGTGTAGGGTGTGTGATGGTTGAGGCTGTGTCAATTTGGCTGGGCCATAACTCTCAGTGGTTTGGCAGTTATAATGTAGTTTGGCATATATGTAATGATGTAATCACCTCCAAAATGAGAACTGATATAATGTATTCATCTCATTGATGAGATCTGCTATGAGCAGCCTATGAGTTGAAAGAAAACTTCCTGGGGGTGTGGCCTACATTCAATATATGTGGACTTTCTGGTAAAGCTCACTGCCTTTGCTCATTCTGTATCCTCATCTGACCTCTGATTCTTGGGACTTAAGCTGATAGTGTACTTGCCGATCTTAGGATTTGTCGGCCACCTCAGCCTGTGAGCCACAGGTCTGCTGTTTGACCTGCCGATCTTGGGTTCACCAGCCCCTGCAGCTACATAAGTCAGGTGAAGCCTCCAGCCTGACCCACAAACTTTCCTCTATAACCACGTGAGCCATTTCCTTGATATAAATCTCTCTCTCTCTCTACATATATATATACATATAAGCTTCATTGGTTTTGCTTATCTAGAGAATTCATCTTATAGTGATTTCCCCAGGTCCAGAATGCACATTTGGAATAGATATACTCGGTGAATTATCAAAAACTTAACCAGGTGGTGACTCCAACTGCAGCTGCTGTTCCAGATGTGGTTTTATTGCTTGACCAAATTAATGCATATCCTGGTACCTGGTATGCAGCTATTGATCTGGCTAATGCCTTTTTCTTCATACCTGTTTCAAGGGAACACCAGAAGCAATTTGCCTTGAGCTGGCAAGGTCAGCAATACACCTTTACTGTCCTACCTCTCCACCCTATGTCATAATTTAATCCGAAGGGACCTATACCACCAAGAAAGAAGAGCTGGGAGTGGAGCATGCCCTTTGAACCTGGGGTCCCTGCTCTGAGAAGCCCCTAGACCAGGAGAAGATTGATGACAAGGACCTTCCCCCAGATCCAAGAAAGAAAACCTTCCCCTGCAGCTGGTATCCTGAATTTGAACTTCTAGCCTCCTAGACTGTGAGAGAATAAGTTTCTGTTTGTTAAAGCCATCCACATGTGGTATTTCTGCTATAGCAGCACTACAAAACTAAGGCAGGTGTGTCTTGAGTCAATGTCTCTTGAGATAAAAAAGAAATTAGACAAGTGAGTAAGAGAAGTAGAGATGGGGTAAAATACATGCCAAACACACGGAGATCTCCAAGGAATCAGGAAGTAGAAGCTGAAGAGACAAGGACCTTTCTCCAGAGCACACAGAGACAGAAAGAATTCCCCTAGAGCCGGCACCCTGAATTTGGACTTTTAGCCTCATAAACTGTGAGAAAATTAATTTCTGTTTGTTAAATTTACCCACTTGTGGTATTTCTATTATAGCAGCACTAGATAACTAAGATATACATTGTGTTTTTAGTGTCATATCTAATATTTTCTTAACCCAAAATTAGAAAAAAATTTATTCTGTTTTCTTCTAGAACTTTTACAGTTTTAGTTCTTGTATTTAGCTTTGTTATCCATTTTGACTTAATCTTTGTGTACAGTACGACAAGTCCAAGTGCATTTTCTTTTTTTTCACTTTGTATTGTTCAGTCACCATTTGTCGAAAAGATTACCCTTTCTTTATTAAATTGCCTTGGCATCTTTGTAAAAACTCCATTGACCACAGATGTAAATTTTTTTTTCCTACTATTTCTTTTTTAATTACTTTTTTTTCTGGACTTTATATTGTATTCATTGCTTTACATCTATCATTATGCAAATACCACACTATTGTGATTAGCGTTGCGTATAGTAAGTTTTAAAATTGGGTAATGTAAGTTCTCCAACATTGTTCTTTAAATTTTATTTATTTATTTATTTTGCTATTCTAGGTCCTCTTTATTTCTATATAAATTTTATGATAAGCTCATCAAGTTCTACCAAAAAAAAAAAAAAAAAAAGCCTTCTGGGATTTTGCTAAGGATTATATTAAATCTAAGGATCAATTTGAGAAGAATGGTCATTTTAATATTAAATCTTCCACTTTGTTAATGTGGAAAGTCTCATCATTAATTTAGATATTCCCTAATTTCTCTCAGCAATATTTTGTCATTTTCAGTGTACAAGTCTTGTACTGATTTTCCTAAATTTATTCCTAAGTATTTTATTATTTTTGATGCTATTGTTAATGAGATTGTTTTCTTAATTTCATCTTCAGACTTATTATTGCTAATATATAGAAAAACAATTAATTTTTGAATAATGACCTTGTGTCTTGTGACCTTGCTAAACTTGCTTTCAAGTTCTGTAGATACCTTAGGGATTTCTACTCACAAGATCACATCTTTGCAAATAAAGACAGTTTTGATGGTGCAATGGTTAAGAACTCAGGCTGCTAGCCAAAAGGTCAGGAGTTTGAATTCACCATCCATCTCTTAAAAACCCCTATGGGGCAGTTCTACTCTGTCCTATAAGGTCTCTATGAGTCTGAATCGACTTGATGGCAACATAATAAAGAAGGAAGATTCAAGTCAATAATCTAATCTTCTACCTTAAGAAATGAAAGGAAGGAAAACGCAAATTAAATCTAAGCAAGAAGAAGGAAAGAAAAAAAATAATGATCAGAGTGGAAACCAATGAAATAGAAGACAGGATAATATAATTTTGTTATTTCAAAGAAAAAAGTGATAAATATGAGCAAGAAAAAAACAGAATACACAAATTATCAAATTCAGAAATGAAAAAGAGGACATCACAACTGACCCTACAGAAAATAACACAATCATGAGGGAATATTATGGATAATTTTACATCAAAATGAGACAACCTAGGTGAAATGGTATGACCTATGGGAGCCTGCAGTCACTCAGGCTCAGTTTTTATTTTTCTTTTCAGCTTGTTTTCTTGTAACTACATAGCTGAATGGTCAATCAGCGACGTGGGCAAAAGTTATGCTCAAACACTTTGATACACTTTGAGCCTGTACACTTCTACCCTCTGACAATGGATCTGTGTATGGATTGAGTAGCACATTCAAAGTTCAGGAAGCTTTCCTTTAAATGTTAGCTTTTGATTTCCACCAGGCCCTTTTGGGTTTTTCCTGCACATGCCTGCAGTTTCTCAGTCAGCCAGACATATGTAGAGAGCTTATTTAGCTCTTACATGGCCCCCTTATTTTCATATTTTTTCCCATTAAATTTCACATGAGCCCACCACTTACTTCAAATGGGATTGCAACCTCAAGGTAGCAAAGCTTTGGGTTTTCCTGTTTGTTTCCAACCAAGTTTTCCACTTTTACTAACAACTTCACTATGTGTGGGATTTCACACTCCACTTCAAATCATGTGAGCTCCCTCTGGCCCTGAGGGAGCTCTGGTTTTTATTTTAAAGCATTCTTTAGTAAAACTACCACTCTGTTGAGCTGGAGGAATATGGGAACACCCACGAGCAAGAATACAGCCGACTCCCACTGTTTTTCCTAAAGTTCTATCCACTTTCCATGAATAAATGTTATTTAATTTGTTCTTTTCCTTTGGTTGATTTCCAGAGCTTTGAAATGGTTGCTTTTGAACATTTTGTCCATGTTTTACGTGTTTGTTGGAGAGAGGATTTGCTGAACTTTCCATTCTGCTACAGCCACCCTCCAACATTCTAAGAATTTGAAGTTCAATAACATTGACAGGAAGAGTAATGGTAATTTGAAATTGTCATTTACAAATTTTGAGATTACTCAGTGCAGTCTTTTTTGAAAATAAATCATTTATTTAAAAAAAAAATCCATTCCCATATTACTTCTGTTATTGCTGTTAGGTGCCATCAAGTCAATTCTGACTCTTGGAGACCCTATGTACAACAGAACAAAACACTGCTCATTCCTGTGTCATCCTGACAAATCATTGCTTTGTTTGAATCCATTGTTGCAGCCACTGTGTCAATCCATCTTGCTCTTTTTCACTGACCCTCTACTTTATACTGGGCATGATGTCCTTTTCCATGGACTGGTCCAAATTATGTGAGACATACTTTCCCCATTCTTCCTTCTAAGGAGCTGTACTTCTTTCAAGACAGATTTGTTTGTTCTTCAGGCAGTCCATGGTATATTCAATATTCTTTGCCAGCACCATAATTCAAATGCATCAATTCGTCCGTCTTCCTTATTCATTGTCCAGCTTTCACATGCATATGAAGTGATAGAAAATATCATGCCTTCGGTCAGGTGTATATTAGTCCTTAAAGTGACATCTTTGCTTTTTAACACTTTAAAAAAAGGTCTGTTGCAGCAGATTTGCCCAATATAATTGACTGCTGCTTCCATAGGCATTGATTGTGGATCCAAGTAAAATGAAATCCTTGACAACTTCAATCTTTTCTCCATTTATCATCATGTTTCTTATTGGTCCATTTGTGAGGATTTTTTTTTTCTTTATGTTGAGGTGTAATCCATACGGAAGGCTGTAGTCTTTGATCTTCATCAGTGTTTCAAGTTGTCTTTGCTTTCAGCAAGCAAGGTTGTGTCATCTGCATATCACAGGTTATGAATGAATTTTCCTCCAATTCTGATGCTTCATTCTTCATATTTTCCAATTTTTCAGGTTATTTGCTTAGAATACAGATTCAGTAAGTATGGTGAAGGCATATAACTCTGACACACACCTTTCCTGATTTTAAACCATGCAGTATCCCTTTGTTCTGTTTGAATGACTGCCTCTTGGTCTATGTACAGGTTTCAGATGAGTACAATCAAGTGTCTGAAATTTCCATTCTTTGCAAAGTTATCCATAATTTGTTATGATCCACACAGTCAAATGCCTTTGAATAGTTATAAAACACAGGTAAACATCCTTCTGGTTTTCTCTGCTTTCAGCCAAGATTCACGTCCTCTTCAGAATCCTTGCTCCAAGTCCTCTTCTGAATCAGGCTTGAATTTCTGGAAGTTCCCTGTGGATATACTGACTCAACCATTTTTTAATTATCGTCAGCAAAATTTTATCTGTGTGTGATGTTAATGATATTGTTCAATAATTTCCACATTCTGTTGGATCATCTTTCTTTGGAATGGGCACAAATATGGATCTCTTCCAGTTGGTTGGCTAGGTAGCTGTCTTCCAAATTTCTTGGCATAGATGAGTGAGTGCATCCAGTGTTGCATCAGTTTGTTGAAACATCCCAATTGGTATTCCATCAATTCCTGGAGCCTTGTTTATTGCCAGTGCCTTCAGTGCAGCATGGGCTTCTTCCTATATTATGATAGGTTCTTGATCATATGCTGTCTCCTGAAATGGTTGAACATTGACTAATTCTCTTTGGTACAGTGACTCTGTGTATTCCTTCCATCTTCATTTGCTGCTTCTTGCATCATTCAATATTTTGCCCGTAGAATTCTTCAATATTGCAACTCGAGGCTTTTCTTCTTCAGTTCTTTCAGCTTGAGAAATGCTGAGCGCATTCTTCCCTTTTGGTTTTCCAACTCCATATCTTTGCACGTTTCATTATAAATCTTTATATTCTCAAGCAGCCCTTTGCAATCTTCTGTTTAGTTCTTCTAGTTCATCATTTCTTCCATTTGCTTTAACTATTCTACATTAAAGAGCAAGTTTTAGAGTCTCTTCTGACATCCATTTTGTTCTTATCTTTCTTTCCTGTCTTTTTAGTGACCTTTTGCTTTCTTCATGTTTGATGTCCTTGATATCATTCCACAACTCCTCTGGTCTTCAGTTCTTGAGATAGTCTCTAAATTCCAGTGGGATATACTCAACGTTGTACCTTTTTTTCTTGCCCAAACACTTTTTCCAGGCTAGGTTATCACTTCCTTTTCTTTCTCTTCCCCCCTCCCCTTTTTTTCTTCTTTCTTCCTCTGAAGTAATTCATCAGATGTTTCTTAGAAAGTGAATGGCTTTTATCCAATGATTCTTGTTTTTCCAGAGGAATATTTCCCTTCCAAAGAAGAGTCAAGCAAATTAGTAAAATGTGACTTTTTTTTTTTTTTTTTTTTTTACTTTTCACCAATGAGATTGGGTGTGCTGATCCACCAAATGTCAGTCTTTTATCTTCCCAGTTTTCCAAGTATATTCACATTGAAAATCATACTTCTCAAGACCTTTGATCTCTTTATGAATAGAGTCCATCGTCTGCTGATGTGGCCCTGATATGAGTTTTGTAAGGGCTGATTACACCTATGGGACAATGTTGCATAAATTCATCCCTAAGTTCCTTCACAAATCTAGACTATTTTTCGTTTAAGCTCAAGGATTTATTTACATTCCATTGTTTATCTTCCTGAGTAAATTTTACCATTATTAGCTGAAAGGTTGGCAGTTCAAAAACATTCAGAGGTGCCTCAGAAGACAGGCCTTCTGATCTGCTCCCAAAAGGTTACAGTCTGAAAGCCCTATGGCGCAGTTCTACTCTGCACACATGGAGATACTGTGAGTCAAAGTCGACACAACAGTAACCAACAACAGCAAAAACAACAATCTATTGATATAGATTTGTCTGCTTACAAAATGTCTGACCATTTTTCCAAAGTTATTTTTGATTATTTTACGAATATGTTTCTCAACACCCACATTCTCCCACATTTTTGTGTACTCAGATAATGTCCACATATGTAAAAGATATACATTCATTATTGTAGGGTTAGATTTTTTATATGCAGATGACACAACCTTGCCTCCTGAAAGCAAAGAAGACTTGAAGCACTTACTGATGAAGTGCAAACAGTACTGCCTTCGGTATGGATTACACCTCAACTTGAAGAAAACAAAAATTCTCACAACTGGACCAATAAGCAAAATCTTGATAAATGGAGAAAATACTGAAGTTGTCAAAGGATTTTATTTTACTTGGATCCATAATCAACACCCATGGAAGCAGCAGTCAAGAAATAAAACACCGTATCGCACTGGGCAAATCTGCTGCAAAAGACTTGTTTAAAGTGTTAAAAAGCAAAGGTGTAACTTTGAGGACTAAGGTGTGCCTCACCCAAGCCGTGATTTTTTTATTATTATTATTAATTTTGAACATGATTTATTTATTTTATTGTATTTTAGATGAAGTTTTACGAACAAATTCGCTACTAAAAAATTAGTACACATATTATTTTGTGACATTGGTTACCAATCCCATGACATGTCAACACTCTCCCTCTTGACTTTGGGTTCCCTGTTACCAGCTTTCCTGTTCCCTCTTGCCTTCTAGTCATTCCCTTGGGCTGGTGTGCCCTTTTAGTCTCTCTTTTTTTTTTTTTTTGTGGGCCTGTCTAATGTTTGGCTGAAGGGTAAACTTCAGGACTGACTTCATTACTGAGCTAAAAATGTGTCCAAGGGCCATACTGTCAGGTTTTTCCAGTCTCTGTCAGGTCAGTAAGTCTGGTCTTTTTTGTGAGTTAGAATTTTGTTCTACATTTTTCTTCTACTCTGTCTGGGGCCCTCTATTTTAATCCCTGTCAGAGCAGTCAGTGGTGGTAGCCAGGCACCATCTAGTTATGCTCAGTCTTGTAGAGGCTGTGGTAGTTGTGGTTCATTAGTCCTTTGGACTAATCCTTCTCTTCTGTCTTTGGTTTTCTTCATTCTCCCTTGCTCCCGATAGGATTATTATTTTTTTTTTAAGAGGTGTTGGATTTTCCTGTAAATTTTAGAGATTAAGCATTTGTCCAATTTGTCAGAGCCAAATTTTTTTCCCAGTCTGTAGGTTGTCTTCTGACTTTTTTGGTGAAGTCTTTTGATGAGCATAAGTGTTTAATTTTTAGAAGATCCCAGTTATCTACCTTATCTTTTAGAGTTTGTGTGTTGTTAATTATGGTTTATAGTTTTTCTTTTATATTTAGGTCTTTGATCCATTTTGAATTAGTTTTTGTGTATGGTGTGAGGTATGGGTCCTGTTCCAATTTTGCAGATGAACATCCAATTTTTGCCAGCACCATTTGTTAAAAAGACTGTCTTTTCCCCAATTGATGGACTTTGGCCCCTTGTCAAAGAGCAGATGACCACAGGTGGATGGATTTACATCCAGGATCTCAATTCTGTTCCATTGATCAATGTATCTGTCATTGTACCTGTACCAGGCTATTTTGACTACCACAGTTGTTTTGACTACCATAGTATAGTGGGTTCTGAGGTCAGGTAGTGTGAGTCCTCCTACTTTATTCTTCTTCTTGAACAGTGCCTTACTCATTCGGGGCCTCTTCCCTTTCCATTTAAAGTTAATGATTGGTTTTTCCATCTCTTTAAGGAATGCTGTTTTTTTTTTTTTTTTTGATCAGAATTGTATTTGTAGATAGCTTTGGGTTTTTTTTTGGGGGGGGGTAGAATTGATTTTTTCACAGTGTTGAGTCTACCTATCCATGAGCAAGATATATTTTCCCATTTATGTAGATCTCTTTTCATTTCTTGCAGTAGTGTTTTGTAGTTTTATTTGTACAAATCTTTTGCATCCCTGGTTAAATTTATTCCTACGTATGTTTTTTTTTTTTGTATAGTATATCATCTGCAAATAGGGACAGTTTTATTTCTTCCTTACCAATTTGGATGTCCTTTATTTCTTTTTCACGCCTTATTGCTCTAGCTAGGACTTCGAGCACAATGTTAAATAGGAGTAGTGATAAAGGGTATTCTTCTTTTGGTCCTGTTCTCACGGAGAATGTTTTCAGCCTCTCTCCATTAAGAATGATGTTGGCTGTTGATTTTGTATAAACCAAAAAAACCAAACCGATTGCCATCAAGTCAATTCTGACTCATAGCAACCCTATAGGACAGAGTAGAACTGCCCCATAGAGTTTCCAAAGAGCGTCTGGTGGATTTGAACTGCCAACCTCTTGGTTAGCAGCCATAGCTCTTAACCACTACACCACCAGGGTTTCCCATTGGTTTTGTATAAAAAAAAAAAAAAAATTTGTATAGATGCCCTTTATTATGTTGAGGAATTTCCCTTCAATACCTATTTTATTGAGAGTTTTTTTATAAGGAATAGGTGTTGGATTTTGTCAAATGCCTTTTCTGCGCCAATTGAGATGATCATGTGATTCTTTTGTTTATGTGCTGGGTTACGTTGATTCATTTTCTAATGTTGAACCATCCTTGCGCACCTGGTATGAAGCCCACTTAGTTGTGGTGTGCTATTTTTTTTAATATGATGCTGAATTCTATTGGCTAGAATTTTTGCATCTATATTCATAAGCAATATTGGTCTGTAATTTTCTTTTTTTGTGGTGTCTTTGCCTGGTTTTGGTAACAGGGTTATGCTGGCTTTGTAGAATGAATTCAGAAGTATCTCTTCCTTTTCAATGCTCTGAAATAGTTAAGAGTAGTACTGGTAGTATAAGCTCTTCTCTAAATGTTTGGTAGAATTCTCCAGCGAAGCCATCTGGGCCAGGGCTTTTTTTTTGTTTGGAGTTTTTTTTTTTTTTTTTAACTTTTTAATTTCTTGTTATGGGTTTGTTCAGATTTTCAATTTCAGTTTATGTTAGTTTGGGTAGGTAGTGTGTCTCTAGAAATTTGTTCATTTCCATTAGGTTTTCAAATTTGTTGGAGTATAGTTTTTAATAGTAATCTGTTATGAGTCTTTTTATTTCAGTTGGGTCTGTTGTAATGTCCCCCATCTCATTTCTTAGTTGGGTTATTTGCATCCTCTCCTTTTTTCTTTTGTCGATTTGGCCAGTGGTTTGTTGATTTGTCGATCCTTTCAAAGAACCAACTTTAGGTTTTGTTGATTCTTTCTACTGTTTTTCTATTCTCTATTTCATTTATTTCTGCTCAGATCTTTATTATTTCCTTACTTTTTAAATGGCTATAGGCTTTTTTGCTGTTCTCTATTTGTTCGAGTTGTGCAGGTAATGTTTTGATTTTGCCCTTTTCTTCTTTTTTGATGTGTGCATCTATTGCTATAAATTGACCTCTGAGCATTGCCCTTGTTGTGTCCCAAAGGATTTGATATTGTTTTCATTCTTGTTTGATCCTAGGAATTTTTGGATTCCATTTTTTATTTCTTTTATTATTCAGTGGTTTTAAAGCAGGGTGTTATTCAGTTACCATGTAACTGATTTTTTTTCCTTGCTCTTCCTGTTGCTGGTTTCTACTTTGATTGTGTTGTGATCAAGGAAGGTACTTCATATTATCTCAATGTTTTGGATTTTCTTGAGGGTTGCTTTTTGGCCTAAGATGTTGTCTGTTCTGGAGGACATTCCATGTGCATTGGAAAAGAATGCGTAATTTGCAGCTGTTGGGGGGAGTGTTCTATATATGTCTATGAGCCCAATTTGGCTGTTCTGGCCTTTAGATCTTCTGTATCTTTGTTGAGTTTCTCTCTAGAATTTCCTGTCCTTTACTGAGAGTGGTGTGTTGAAGTCTCCTACTATTATTGTGAAGCTGTCAATTTCTCTTTTCAGTACTGTTAGAGTTTGTTTTATGTATTTTGGAGCCCTGTCATTGGGTGCGTAGATATTTATGATGGTTATGTCTTCATGATGGATCATCCCTTTAATCATTATATAATACCATTCTTTGTCTTTTTTTTTTTTAAATAACTTTTATTAAGCTTCAAGTGAACGTTTACAAATCCAATCAGTCTGTCACATATAAGTTTACATACATCTCACTCCCTACTCCCACTTGCTCTCCCCCTCTTGAGTCAGCCCTTTCAGTCTCTCCTTTCGTGACAATTTTGCCAGCTTCCCTCTCTCTCTATCCTCCCATCCCCCCTCCAGACAAGAGTTGCCAACACAATCCAAAGTGTCCACCTGATATAATTAGCTCACTCTTCATCAGCGTCTCTCTCCCACCCGCTGGCCAGTCCCTTTCATTTCTGATGAGTTGTCTTCGGGGATGGTTCCTGTCCTGTGTCAACTGAAGGTCTGGGGAGCATGGCCGCCGGGATTCCTCCAGTCTCAGTCAGACCATTAAGTTTGGTCTTTTTATGAGAATTTGGGGTCTGCATCCCACTGATCTCCTGCTCCCTCAGGGGTCCTCTGCTGTGCTCCCTGTCAGGGCAGTCATCGATTGTGGCCGGGCACCAACTAGTTCTTCTGGTCTCAGGATGATGTAGGTCTCTGGTTCATGTGGCCCTTTCTGTCTCTTGGGCTCTTAGTTGTCGTGTGGGCTTGGTGTTCTTCATTTTCCTTTGCTCCAGGTGGGTTGAGACCAATTGCTGCATCTTAGATGGCCGCTTGTTAGCATTTAAGACCCCAGACGCCACATTTCAAAGTGGGATGCAGAATGATTTCATAATAGAATTATTTTGCCAATTGACTTAGAAGTCCCTGCAAACCATGTTCCCCAGACCCCCGCACTTGCTCCGCTGACCTTTGAAGCATTCATTTTATCCCGGAAACTTCTTTGCTTTTGGTCTAGTACAATTGAGCTGACCTTCCATGTATTGAGTGTTGTCTTTCCCTTCACCTAAAGCAGTTCTTATCTACTGATTAATCAATAAAAAAACCCTCTCCCACCCTCCCTCTCTCCCCCCCTCATAACCACAAAAGTATGTGTTCTTCTCAGGTTTACTATTTCTCAAGATCTTATAATAGTGGTCTTATACAATATTTGTCCTTTTGCCTCTGACTCATTTCGCTCAGCATAATGCCTTCCAGGTTCCTCCATGTTATGAAATGTTTCAGAGATTCGTCACTGTTCTTTATCGATGCGTAGTATTCCATTGTGTGAATATACCACAATTTATTTACCCATTCATCCGTTGATGGACACCTTGGTTGCTTCCAACTTTTTGCTATTGTAAACGGAGCTGCAATAAACATGGGTGTGCATGTATCTGTTTGTATGAAGGCTCTTGTATCTCTAGGGTATATTCCCAGGAGTGGGATTTCTGGGTTGTATGGTAGTTCTATTTCTAACTGTTTAAGATAACGCCAGATAGATTTCCAAAGTGGTTGTACCCTTTTACATTCCCACCAGCAGTGTATGAGAGTTCCAATCTCTCCGCAGCCTCTCCAACATTTATTATTTTGTGTTTTTTGGATTAATGCCAGCCTTGCTGGTGTGAGATGGAATCTCATCGTAGTTTTAATTTGCATTTCTCTAATGGCTAATGATCGAGAGCATTTTCTCATGTATCTGTTGGCTGCCTGAATATCTTCTTTAGTGAAGTGTGTGTTCATATCCTTTGCCCACTTCTTGATTGGGTTGTTTGTCTTTTTGTGGTTGAGTTTTGACAGAATCACGTAGATTTTAGAGATCAGGTGCTGGTCGGAGATGTCATAGCTGAAAATTCTTTCCCAGTCTGTAGGTGGTCTTTTTACTTCATTCTTTGTCTTTTATGGTGGATTTTGTTTTAAAGTTTTTTATCTGAGACTAGTATTGATACTTCTATTCTTTTTTGGTAGCTGTTTGCTTTATGTATTTTTTTCTACCTCCTGATTTTTAACAAATTTATGTCTTTATTTCTAAGATGTGTCTTTTGTAGACAGCATATTGATGGGTTCTGTTTTTTCTTAAATCCATTCTGTCAGTCTCTGTCTTTTTATGGCTGTATTTAGGCCATTTACATTCAGTGTAGTTATTGATAGGTGCAAGTTTATTGGTGTCATTCTGTAGTGCTTTTTTTCCATGGTGCTGACATTTTTCTTTGTTCCTCTTACTCTCCTGTGCTGAATTCCTTTTGTTTGTGGATTTTTTTTTTTCATTTCTTTTTTGTTTGTAGATTTTGTGTTTACTGAGACCTTATGTTTTTCTTCTTTATTTTGATGAGTAGGTTTGTTAACTTTCTTTGTTGTTACCTTGAAATTTAACCTTATCTTCCTAAGTTTAAACCAGTCTTCTATCACTTGGTATTGCCTTGCCTTCCTCGCCATTCAAAAGTTCTATACCTACACTGTTTATTCCCTCATTTATTATTCTGATGTTGTTGTCATTTATAGGTTAACCTCTCTGGTACCCTGTTGTAAATCATCTTGGTTGAGTTCTTTATCTCTTCATTTGATGCTCAGGGTTCCAGGATTGACATTTGTCTTTGCTGTAGTGGGACAGCATGGTGCTTCTGTCTATAGCACCATGTTGGCTCTGCCTCCCCAAGCCATAATTTTTTTTTAATAATTTTTATTGTGCTTTAAGTGAAAGTTTACAAATCAAGTCAGTCTCTCACATATACACTTATATACACCTTACTACATACTCCCATTCACTCTCCCCCTAATGAGTCAGCCCACTCCCTCCTTCCAGTCTCTCCTTTCGTGACTGTTTTGCCAGTTTCTAACCCTCTCTATCCTCCTATCTCCCCTCCAGACAGGAGATGCCAACACAGTCTCAAGTGTCCACCTGATACAAGTAGCTCACTCTTCATCAGCATCTCTCTCCAACCCATTGTCCAGTCCCTTCCATGTCTGATGAGTTGTCTTCGGGAATGGTTCCTGTCCCGGGCCAACAGAAGGTTTGGGGACCATGACCGCCGGGATTCTTCTAGTCTCAGTCAGACCATTAAGTCTGGTCTTTTTATGAGAATTTGGGGTCTGCATCCCACTGTTCTCCTGCTCCCTCAGGAGTTCTCTGTTGTGCTCCCTGTCAGGGCAGTCATCAGTCGTGGCCGGGCACCATCTAGTTCTTCTGGTCTCAGGATGATGTAAGTCTCTAGTTCAAGTGGCCCTTTCTGTCTCTTGGGCTCATAGTTGTCATGTGACCTTGGTGTTCTTCATTCTCCTTTGATCCAGGTGGGTTGAGACCAATTGATGCATCTTAGATGGCCACTTGTTAGCATTTAAAACCCCAGACGCCACACTTCAAAGTGGGATGCAGAATGTTTTCTTAATAGAATTTATTTTGCCAATTGACATAGAAGTCCCCTTAAGCCATAGTCCCCAAACCGCCGCCCTTGCTCCACTGACCTTCGAAGCATTCAGTTTAGCCCAGAAACTTCTTTGCTTTTGGTCCAGTCCAGTTGAGCTGACCTTCCCCGTATTGAGTATTGTCCTTCCCTTGACCTAAAGTAGTTCTTATCTACTAACTAATCAGTAAATAACCTTCTCCCACCCTCCCTCCCTCCCCCCTCTCGTAACCACAAAAGAATGTGTTCTCAGTTTATACTATTTCTCAAGATCTTATAATAGTGGTCTTATACAATATTTGTCCTTTTGCACTTGACTAATTTCCCTCAGCATAATGCCTTCCGGGTTCCTCCATGTTATGAAACGTTTCACAGATTCCTCACTGT
This sequence comes from Loxodonta africana, assembly GCF_030014295.1. Classification (NCBI taxonomy): domain Eukaryota; kingdom Metazoa; phylum Chordata; class Mammalia; order Proboscidea; family Elephantidae; genus Loxodonta; species Loxodonta africana. Next base: position 59,153,977 of record NC_087357.1, on the reverse strand, counting down.
TCTTTATTGATGCGTAGTATTCCATCGTGTGAATATACAATATTTTTTTTAACCATTCATCCATTGATGCACACCTTGGTTGCTTCCAGCTTTTTGCTATTGCAAACAGTGCTGCAATAAACATGGGTGTGCATATATCTGTTCGTGTAAAGGCTCTTATTTCTCTAGGGTATATTCTGAGGAGTGGAATTTCTGGGTTGTATGGTAGTTCTATTTCTAACTTTTTAAGAAAACGCCAGATAGATTTCCAAAGTGGTTGTACCATTTTACATTCCCACCAGCAGTGTATAAGAGTTCCAATCTCTCCACAGCCTCTCCAACATTTATTATTTTGTGTTTTTTGGATTAATGCCAGCCTTGTTGGAGTGAGATGGAATCTCATCGTAGTTTTAATTTGCATTTCTCTAACGGCTAATGATCGAGAGCATTTTCTTGTGTATCTATTAGCTGCCTGAATATCTTCTTTAGTGAAGTGCGTGTTCATATCCTTTGACCATTTTTTGATTGTGTTCTTTGTCTTTTTGTGGTTGAGTTTAAACAGAATCATATAGATTTTAGAGATCAGGCACTGGTCGGAGATGTCATAGCTGGAAATTTTTTCCCAATCTGTAGGTGGTCTTTTTACTCTTTTGGTGAAGTCTTTAGATGAGCATAGGTATTTGATTTTTAGGAGCTCCCAGTTATTTGGTTTCTCTTCGTCATTTTTAGTAATGTTTTATATTCTGTTTATGCCTTGTATTAGGGCTCCTAACATTGTCCCTATTTTTTCTTCCATGATCTTTAGTGTTTATGTTTAGGTCTTTGATCCATTTGGAATTAGTTTTTATGCATGTGTGAGGTATGGGTCCTGTTTCATTTTTTTGCAAGTGGATATCCAGTTATGCCAGCACCATTTGTTAAAAAGACTCTCTTTTCCCCAGTTAACTGACACTGGGCCTTTGTCAAATATCAGCTGCTCATATGTGGATGCATTTATATGTGGGTTCTCAATTCTGTTCCATTGGTCTATGTGCCTGTTGTTGTACCAGTACCAGCCTGTTTTGACTACTGTGGCTGTATAATATGTTCTAAAATCAGGTAGAGTGAGGCCTCCCACTTTCTTCTTCTTTTTCAGTAACGCTTTACTTATCTGGGGCTTCTTTCCCTTCCGTATGAAGTTGGTGATTTGTTTCTCCATCACATTAAAAATGACATTGGAATTTGGATAGGAAGTGCATCGTATGTATAGATGGCTTTTGGTAGAATAGACATTTTTACTATGTTAAGTCTTCCTATCCATGAGCAAGGTATGTTTTTCCACTTATGTAGGTCCCTTTTAGTTTCTTGCACTAGTACTTTGTAGTTTTCTTTGTATAGATCTTTTACATCTTTGGTAAGATTTATTCCTAAGTATTTTATCTTCTTGGGGGCTACTGTGAATGGTATTGATTTGGTGGTTTCCTCTTCGATGTTCTTTTTGTTGATGTAGAGGAATCCAAGTGATTTTTGTATGTTTATTTTGTAACCTGAGACTCTGCCGAACTCTTCTATTAGTGTCAGTAGTTTTCTGGAGGATTCCTTAGGGTTTTCTGTGTATAAGATCATGTCATCTGCAAATAGAGATAATTTTACTTCTTCCTTGCCAATCCAGATGCCCTTTATTTCTTTGTCTAGCCTAATTGCTCTGGCTAGGACCTCTAGCAAAATGTTGAATAAGAGTGGTGATAAAGGACATCCTTGTCTGGTTCCCGTTCTCAAGGGAAATGCTTTCAGGCTCTCTCCATTTAGAATTATGTTGGCCATTGGCTTTGTATAGATGCCCTGTATTATGCTGAGGAATTTTCCTTCAATTCCTATTTTGCTGAGAGTTTTTATCATGAATGGGTGTTGGACTTTGTCAAATGCCTTTTCTGCATCAATTGATAAGATCATGTGGTTTTTGTCTTTTGTTTTATTTATGTGGTGGATTACATTAATGGTTTTTCTAATATTAAACCAACCTTGCATACCTGGTATAAATCCCACTTGGTCATGGTGGATTATTTTTTTGATATGTTGTGGAATTCTATTGGGTAGAATTTTATTGAGGATTTTTGCATCTATGTTCATGAGGGATATAGGTCTGTAATTTTCTTTTTTTGTGGTGTCTTTACCTGGTTTTGGTATCAGGGATATGGTGGCTTCATAGAATGAGTTAGGTAGAATTCCATCATTTTCCATGCTTTGAAATACCTTTAGTAGTAGTGGTGTTAACTCTTCTCTGAAAGTTTGGTAGAACTCTGCAGTGAAGTCGTCCGGACCAGGGCTTTTTTGGGGGGGAGTTTTTTGATTACCTTTTCAATCTCTTTTTTTGTTATGGGTCTATTTAGTTGTTCTACTTCTGATTGTGTTAGTTTAGGTAGGTAGTGTTTTTCTAGGAATTCATCTGTTTCTTCTAGGTTTGCAAATTTGTGAGAGTACAATTTTTCGTAATAATCTGATATGATTCTTTTAATTTCAGTTGGGTCTGGTGTGATATGGCCCATCTCATTTCTTATTCGGGTTATTTGTTTCCTTTCCCATATTTCTTTAGTCAGTCTGGCCAATGGTTTATCAATTTTGTTAATTTTTTCAAGGAACCAGCTTTTGACTTTGTTAATTCTTTCAATTGTTTTTCTGTTCTCTAATTCATTTAGTTCAGCTCTAATTTTTATTATTTGTTTTCTTCTGGTGCCTGATGGATTCTTTTGTTGCTCGCTTTCTATTTGTTCAAGTTGTCGGGACAGTTCTCTGATTTTGGCTCTTTCTTCTTTTTGTATGTGTGCATTTATCTATATAAATTGACCTCTGAGCACTGTTTTTGCTGCGTCCCAAAGGTTTTGATAGGAAGTATTTTCATTCTTGTTGCATTCTATGAATTTCTTTATTCCCTCCTTAATGTCTTCTATAACCCAGTCTTTTTTCAGCAGGGTATTGTTCAGTTTCCAAGTATTTGATTTCTTTTCTCTGATTTTTCTGTTATTGATTTCCACTTTTATGGCATTATGGTCTGAGAAAATGCTTTGTAATATTTCGATGTTTTGGATTCTGCAAAGCTTTGTTTTATGACCTAATATGTGGTCTATTCTAGAGAATGTTCCGTGTGCACTAGAAAAAAAGTATACTTTGCAGCTGTTGGATGTAGTGTTCTGTATAAGTCTATGAGGTCAAGTTGGTTGACTGTAGCAATTAGGTCTTCCGTGTCTCTATTGAGCTTCTTACTGGCAGTCCTATCCTTCTCTGAAAGTGGTGTGTTGAGGTCTCCTACTATAATTGTGGGGGTGTCTATCTCACTTTTCAGTTCTGTTAAAGTTTGTTTTATGTATCTTGCAGGTCTGTCATTGGGTGCATAAATATTTAATATGGTTATATCTTCCTGGTCAATCATCCCTTTAATCATTATGTAGTGTCCTTCTTTATCCTTTGTGGTGGATTTAACTTTAAAGGCCATTTTGTCAGAAATTAATGTTGCTACTCCTGCTCTTTTTTGATTGGTGTTTGCTTGATGTATTTTTTTCTATCCTTGAGTTTTAGTTTGTTTGTGTCTTTAAGTATAAGGTGTGTCTCTTGTAGGCAGCATATAGACGGATCGCGTTTCTTTATCCAGTCTGAGACTCTCTGTCTCTTTGTTGGTGCATTTAGTCCATTTACATTCAGCGTAATTATAGATAAATAAGTGTTTAGTGTTGTCATTTTGATGCCTTTTTATGTGTGTTGTTGACAATTTCATTTTTCCACTTACTTTTTTGTGTGCTGAGATGTTTTTCTTTGTAAATTGCTTGTTCCTCGTTTTCATAGTAGTTGAATTTATGTTTGCTGAGTCATTATGTTTTTCTTGGTTTTTATTTTGAGTTATGGGATTGTTAGACCTCTTTGTGGTTACCTTAATATTTACCCCTAGTTTTCTAAGTAAAAACCTAACTTGTATCGTCCTATATCGCCTTGTTTTCCTCTCCATAAGCCATGATATTTTTAACCACCTCATATGCATGCAAAAGTTGGACAATAAATAAGGAAGATGGAAGAAGAATTGATGCCTGTGAATTATGGTGCTGGCCAATAATATCGACTATACCATGGACTGCTAGAAGAACCAATAAGTCTGTCTTGGAAGAAGTACAGCCAGAGTGCTCCTTGGAAGTGAGAATAGCGATACCTTGTCTCATGTATATAGGACATGTTATCAGTAGGGACCAGTCCCTGGAGAAGGACATCATGCTTGGTAAAGTAGAGGGTCAGTGAAAAAGGAGACTGTCAAGGAGATAGACACAGTGGCTGCAACAATGGGCTCAAATATAACGATTTTGAGGATGGCACAGGACTGAGCAGTGTTTCATTCTGTTGTACATAGGGCTGCTATAAGCCATAGCCCACTTGACGACACCTAACAACAGAAACAGCACTGGGATTATTTATGGCTAGTGTTCGGCTATCATTTATCCCTATTTTGTATCATGATGAAATTGAGGCATAAAGAGTTTAAGAAGCATGTGCACATAATGATAATAATAATAATGTTTATTTTTCACTTGCTGTGTGCCAAGCACCGTTCTAAGAGCCTTAGTTGTAATAAGTTCTTTATTTTCTACAGTAACACTATACAGTCATACTATCATTAGCCCCATTTTATAAGCTGAAGGGTGTCAGACAAGTGTCTGAAAATTAAAATAAATAGCTTGTTGTGATCTGTCATATTTAGTCTGTTAGATGCTTTGCTAAGAACTTTATATGTTTAATATACTTAAATAATACTCTTAATAAAATTGTTATATAAAATCCAATAACTACTATTATTGTCATCCTCATTTTGTAGATGGGGAAACCAAAGCATACAGATGTTAAATTACTTGGTCATAGTCATGCAACTAGTTAAGTGGTCAATTTAGGATTGAGGTCCCACATCCTATCTCTCTAGTGAGGGTGGAGCTAGGATGTGAATTATGGCCACCCCCACCACAGCTCGCTCATGCTTTACTTTTACTTTCTACTGTCTTGCAGACAGACTGCGTGTAAGTTTTTCATAGAATTGCTGAATTTTGGGATTAGAAGAAACTTCGAAGTGACCAAAGCAAAAAACCAAACCCATCACTGTGGAATCAATTCTGACTCATGGCTAACCTTTTGGTTAGCAGCTGAACTCTTAACCACTATGCGGACAGGTCTCCTCAGAAGTGACCATCTATTGTAAAATGTATTTTATAAAAAAATAAAATAATTTTTATATTTATTGCAAAATCTCCTCCAAAATATCCTCAGCAAATTTTTGTCCAGCCTCTACTTGAAAATTTTCACTAATAAAGAATATACCAGCCCCAGGAGCAACTCATTTTATTTTGAGGTAACATTATTAGAAAGTACCTCCTTCTATTGTGATGAAATTTGTATCATTACAGGTGAAAACTTAATCATTTGAATCTGAATTGATCCTCTGAAGTCATGTTTAATTTCTCTTCTATGACAACCCTTTAAATAGATGAAATAAGAATTTTTAAGTAATCTCCACCAGTTTTTAGTTTCTTGAACTATACCACATATAACCTGGCTTTTAGTTCCCTCACCATACTAGTCTCTCTCCTTTGATACAATAACTTCATAAATGTTCGTCTTAAAACATGAAGCACAAGACCTAATACTTCAGGTATGTTCTGAATTGTAGAGTAGAGTGGGGCTAAAACTTTTTATTTCATCCATGAAATTAATATAATGTAACGTTTAAAACGGTAAATTTTGAAATCAGCTATCCAGTTTTACTTCTGTTCTCAACATTAAGAACTAAGCACATTACTTTCAGCAAGTTACTTCAACTCTCTATGCCTCAGTTTCCTCATTGATAAAATAGAGTAGTTAAGAGGGTTAAGGAAACCCTGGTGGGGTAGTGGTTAAGTGCTACGGCTGCTAACCAAAGGGTTGGCAGTTCGAATCCACCAGGCTCTCCTTGGAAACTCTATGGGTCAGTTCTACTCCATCCTGTAGGGTCGCTATGAGTCAGAATCAACTCAATGGCACTGGGTTTAAGAGGATTAAGTAGGATAATAGAGTTAACATTTAGAAACTACCTGGCACATAGTATGAGCTCAGAAACTGTGGGTAACATTATTTAAAAATTTAGGCACTTATTGAAGGTCTACTATATATAGACATCGATATTGCAGAGGGAATTGTTATAGTCTGGATTGCCAAGACACTTCTACTTAAAATTCTAGACTTTATACTACTTTTGTGAAGCAACCTATGATTGCATTTGGTTTTGAAAAATCATAAATCATGTCATGCTGTGGACTCCTAATTAGATAATAGTAAGAGAAAGTCCTTGAGACTTTTTCATGGCTGCTGCTGTGAAATGCTACCTCTTCCATCCTATTCTAGGTCATCCAGTTACATCCTGTCAAGATCTTTCGGGATCCTGATTGTGTCTTGCAGTGTATTGGTTTTCCATTCAAGTTCCATGTCATATGTACATACGAGAAGCATTCCATCAATGTCATCAACCAAGTCATTGATGAAATGTGAAGTAGAACAGAACCAAGGGCAGAGTCTGTGGCAAACCATTAGAGAATTCCCTTTGGGGGCAGTTGTTTAAACAGCTAAGAATCCATCTAACAATATTCACAGCCAGAAAAAAATTTCTTAATCTTGTTAATGAGAAAACTATGGGAAATTTTTCAGAAGCCTTGTTTAAATCCAAATGCATTATGTCTATTATCAACTTATATAGTATTACCTGCTTGATAATTCTAACTGTATTTAAAAAACAAAAAAGAAAGACAGAAACTTAGTTGAGTATAATTTGTCGTTAAGGAAACTGTACTGATTTCTAGTGATTACTCTCTTCTTAAAGGACTCACAGGAAATTTTAAAATAATCACTTACATAATCTAACTAGGAATTAATAGTAAATTGTGCCTTTTTAGTCTAAGGAGTATTTCTGCTTCATTTTGAAAGCTGAAGCTTCATTTTTCTGTTGCCAGCCTTGTCTCCACTATTATTTCTGCCAAGGCAGGAAACGATGGCTTAGAAATCTCATTTACGAATTCTTTCAGGGTTTTGGGATCTAATCTTTCAGGGCCTCAGCACATGAAGCATTGAAAGTTATCCCTTACAATCTCCTCATTTACTTCGGTTTCAATTACTCTTCTCTGATGCTTTTCTAGCCCTCTCCAATCTGAAAATCACTCTTGACAGAGAAGATAGAAACATAATCTGGAATTATATCAGTGACCACAAGTTGATAGCTTCCTTTGTATTTTTGCTTATAAAATGTGCCTTTAATGATTCTTTTATTATCTATCCCTTGCATTTCTGTAATCTCTATTCTTTCTGACTTTAGCCTTTGACATCATTCTCTTAGGTCTACGACATTTGTATATTTGCCCAAAGGTGGACCCTTTCTTTTTTACATTCACCCATTCCTTCCACATATATATGTTGAGCGCCTATTATTTGCCAGGCACTGTTCTAGGCACTGGAGATACAACAGTAAACAAAACAGACACAGTTCTTACCTTCCTAGACCTTAATGAATTTAGCTTTCCACATTTTTTTCCACTTGATGTTAGTTTCCTTGTACATGCTGAGCTTTTAATTTTTGAGCATCATCTAACCCTCTTGAGATGTCTTTTCAATTAGAGTCTCAAGATCTTAGGACAATTATCACTTTTTCTTGAAATCAGCCCTCTGAATACCCACAGCGATGTGTAACTTTTCCCCTAGCCTTTCTCTCATAATGTTTCCACAATTTTTAAAACTAAAGACAGCAAAAGGGGACCAAGAGACCTTGCCATAATGCAATCAGAGTTTGCCATAATTGCACATGTGGAAATTGGATCGCATCGCAAGTCTCAGCTTTGTTTTTTTTTTTTTTTTCACTTCATTATCCCATCATGATCTTGAATGGGTTATTCATGAATTTCTTATATGATCAAGATATTTTGACAACTCACAATAGGTTTATTGAGGATATACCTAAATATGATTTGAGACGATTTTTCTGCACAGAATCATAATTTTTATTATTAATTTAAAATTTTGTCTGCATTCTAGGAACAGCCCTGCACTGGTCTATGCCATCCTGGCTATATGGACTTGGAGCATGCTGCAGTTCCCACTTGACCTTGCGGGTAAGTGTCTTGATGTTTGCGCTAGGAAAGAGAAAATTACAACCCTTGATTACCAACTGTACTAAAGCTAAGGAGATGATTAAGAGGATTATTGTGTCCATATCCCAGTGTCAGCTCCAGTTCAGTTTGGAAGAAAAGCAGAATGAAGCTTAGGAAAACCATTAGTGGATTCACCCTGGTACATGGTGAGCCTAAAGATGTAGAGTGGATCAGAGCTTTACGCCCACTTCAAACAGTGATTCCATCACTTATGATTTGTGAAACCTCCTGCAAATTAGTTAGTGCATCTGTACCTCAGTTTTTTCATCCATGAAATGGGGCTGATAATAGCAGCTAGCCTTAGGGTTCTTGTAATGATTAAATAAGATGCAGTTGATAAAGTGCCCAGCATAGTTCCTGGCACATAAGTGTTAGCTCTTCATATTTTTAAGAAGTCATTTTTAATTTCTTTGTCAGACTCATGTATTAGAACCTCAGAGCAAGTAAGAGCAGTTTCAAGACCACATGGAAAATTAAAAATCTTTTCAGGTGTTCCTTGGAATCCTGTTGGTCTTACTTTAATGAAGTCATAAACCATCAAGGTTTTGTAAGAAATGAAATGTTTTCTAGGCATTTCATGCTAGTGATGGCCTGGAGCTACACTGTCTAGTACAGTAGACACCAGCTACGTATGGCTCTTTAAGTTAAAATTGAATAAAATTAAAAGTTCATTTTCTCAGACACATTCAACCAAAAAACCCAAACCTATTGCTGTCAAGTCAATTCCGACTCATAATGGTCCTATAGGACAGAGTAGAACTGCCCCATAGAGTTTCCAAGGAGCACCTGGTAGATTCAAACAGCCGACCCTTTGGTTAGCAGCCATAGCACTTAACCACTACACCACCAGGGTTTCCCTCAGACACATTAGCCACATTCAAGTCCTCAATTGCCACATATGGCACCATATTGGACAGCACAGATATAAAACATTTTTATCATCACAGAAAGTTCTATTGGACAGCACTGATAAGCAGTCATCCCACAACTTGTAGGAACATTTTAATTTGATTTGGAATTCTCCTGGATACCACCTTACTCTGAAGAAATTCTAGGATTTAATCATTACATTTTCCTCAGCTCAGATTTCTTTTTTATTGCACCCTATTCTGATGGCCTCAGGATTAGAATTAATCTTTAGGACAGTGTCTTAGTCATCTAGTGCTGCTATAACAGAAATACCATAAGTGAATGGCTTTAACAAAGAGAAATTTATTTCCTCACAGTAAAGTAGGCTAAAAGTCCAAATCCAGGGCGTCAGCTCCAGTTGAAGGCTTTCTCTCTCTATCGGCCTTCTCAACAATCTTCCCCCAGACTAAGATTTTCCCTGTGCAGGGACCCCAGGTCCAAAGGATGTGCTTAGCTCCCGGCACTGCTTTCTGCATGGTATGAGGTCCCCACTCTCTGCTAGCTTCCCTTTCCCTTTATCTCTTGAGAGATAAACGGTGGCACAGGCCACACCCCAGGGAAACTCACTTTAGTTTAGATCAGGGATGTGACCTGGTAAGGGTGTTACAATCCCACCCTAATCCTCTTTAACATAAAACTACAATCACAAAATGGAGGACAACCACTGAATACTGGGAATCATGGCCTAACCAAGTTAATACACACATTTTTGGGGTGACAAAATTCAATCCATGATGGAGTTACTTAATTTTTCTTTCTGTATCTTTGATATACCTAGAGGTCTCGGAGGCCATTTCAGATCCTAGCATTCACTATTGGCAAACAAAATTGTTACCAAAGTGGATGGGAAGAGTGGTATTTTTTTGTTTGCTTGTTTTGTTTTTGAGATACCAAAAACCAGTTCCCAATTAATGACAAATGTATGCCCAGAACACACACAAGCACACACACATATTCACACACACACACACACACGCACGCACACACACACACACAAAGATTTTTGTCCTACAGCCCATAGGTCAATTGAAAAAATATTCGGCACCATCACTTTAGATGCCTAGTAATACCCTCAGGGGGTCCTCTGGGAACCATTTCCTGACCCTAACTTCTTAGGAAAGGCTATTATTGATCTTATATTGGTTTTTCTTTTGGCATTCACTCTGCTAATCCTCACCCTTCTCCCATATTTTGTGGTTTATAGCCTGGCTAAGAAAATTTTTATTTAAGAAAGAAATTTTGTAAACTTTCAGGGGTGATAATGTTATGCAGCTGTTTGAAAAACAAAGACCAAATGTTACTTCTGACTAAATCACTATTGTATTTTCCAACAAACAGTACATTATATTCCCCCATATCAACAAAGCAGCTTAAGAATATTTGCAGGCTCCAGTAGGCAAAGGCTTTCTTTGTTTGAAAACTCCAAATGGAAGGTTTCATGATTATAAAAAGGATTATTTCTCACCCTTGACCCTGAATCAAATTTACATTTTAGAAATGAAAACCAAAAAGTTCATCTGTTGATTGGACCTCCTTTTATTTAACTAGAAAATTGGTAATTATATCCAGTCTTTTCTTGTAAACTGTGAAACAAAACCATGAGGAATTAGAACAAAATAACAATGGAATTTCTTTGGACATCTTTTTCACATCATTAGAAAGATGTTTAACATTAATTAAGTTTAAATTTGAATATACGCACTTGAATTTTCCAACACAATTTATACACATAGCCAAATGAACAAATAAATAAGTAGATTCTAAAGAGAGGACCCAGAGGGATAGAGCCACGTATACTCTGTTCCATCTCCCAACATGTCAGGCAAATCACTCATTATCAAAAGGGTAAGGTGGGTGAGAAAGCAGAGAGGAGCCAGGAGTGTTACTCCAACGCAAATTCAGCCATGTATTTGGCTACTAGAACGGCCTTAACAAATTACCACAAACTGGGTGATTTAAATAAACAGAAGCTTATTCTCTCTCTGGTCTGGAGTCTAGAAGTCTGAAATCAAGCTACCAGCAGGGCCACACTCCTTCCATGCCTCTTCCGAGCATCTGGGTGTTGCGGGCAGTCCTTGACATTTCTTGGCTTGCAGCTGCTTCGCTCCAAGTTCTGCCTCAGTCTTCACGTGGCCTTTTTCCTTCTGTGTGACTTTCTGCTTCCGTGTGCCCTCTACTTATGAGTATACCAGTGACATTAGACTTGGGCTCACCCTATGGCTTCATGTTAACTAATTACATAAGCAAAGACTCTATTTCCAAATAAAGTCACATTCTGAGTTTCCGGGTAGGCCTGAAATTTTTTTTTTTTGGTGGTGGGGGGTTTGTCGTGGGGGCACGAGTCAATCCAGTACAATCCCCACGGAAACAAAATGAGTCAATGAATCAGTATTCTTCTCCTCACAGATAATATCATTATCCCAGTTTTCAAATGAGGAAACTGAGGCCCAACAAAGTTGAGTAACTAGGCCACTGTCTCACTCGTAGAAAATGGAGAAGCAGCCAGCTCCCTGAAGTCAGGCCTTGACTTCTTCCCTACACTGCAGACCCAAGGACAGACATGGCGGCTTCCTTTATTCTTTATTCTCTTTAGTATTTAATTGTGTTTTGTGTGAGGACTAGGGAGTGCTCTGAAATTTTTTAAGTGAAGGGAAAGTAGAGGACTGACTTTTTTTTTATGTGGTTTATTGGAATGTTGACAGCTTACCCGTTTTGAACATAAAATGACCTAGCATGTAAAATAGCAGGATGGTTTCACTTGTTCCACCCAGAATTAAATTACAAAATCATATACAAGCATAGCACCCACTGTTAATGACATGCCCCCATCTTATTATCCTATATGTCTACCTTTCCTTGTTGTTAGGTGCCGTCAAGTCTGTTCCGACTCATAGCGACCCCATGCACAACAGAGCAAAACACTGCCCAGCCCTGTGCCATCCTCACAATTGTTGCTATGCTTGAACCCATTATTGCTGCCACTGTATCAATCCATTTCTTTGAAGGTCTTCCTCTTTTTCACTGACCCTCTACCAAGCATGATGTCCTTCTCCAGGGACTGATCCCTTCTGACAACATGTCCAAAGTATGTGAGACTTAGCCTTGCCATCCTTGCTTCTAAGAAGCACTCTGGTTGTACTTCTTCCAAGACAGATTTGTTCATTCTTTTGGCAGTCCACGGTATATTCAATATTCCTCTCCAACACCACAATTCAAAGGCGTCAATTCTTCTTCTGTCTTCCTTATTCATTGTCCAGCTTTCACATGCTTATGAGGCAATTGAAAACACCATGGCTCGAGACAGGCACACCTTAGTCCTTAAGGTGACATCCTTGCTTTTCAACACTTTAAAGAGATCTTTTGCAGCAGATTTTCCCAATGCAATATGTCTTTTGATTTCTTGACTGCTGCTTCCATGGGTGTTGATTGTAGATCCAAGTAAAATGAAATCCTTGACAACCTCAGTCTTTTCTCCTTTATCATGGTGTTGCTTATTGGCCCAGTTGTGAGGATTTTTGTTTTCTTTATGTTGGGGTGTAATCCATACCGAAGGCTGTGGTCTTTGATCTTCATCAGTAAGTGCTTCAAGTCCTCTTCACTTTTGGCAAGCAAGGTTGTGTCATCTTCATATAGTGCCCCCACACACCTGTCAGTTTGTCATGCTGTGGGGGCTTTTGTGTTGCTGTGATGCTGGGAGCTATGCCACCGGTATTCAAATACCAGCAGGGTCACTCACGGTGGACAGGTTTCAGCTGAGCTCCCAGACTAAAACACACTAGGAAGAAGGACTCAGCAGTCTACTTCTGAAAAGAATTAGCCAGTGGAAACCTTACGAATCACAGCAGAACAATGTCTACCTTTTCTAGGACACTTTAACTGGTCTGTCTTTCATTTTCAGTACAGCACGTCGTGTGCCCTGCGGCTGTGACAGCCAGAGGATTCCCCAGCCTGTTCTTTTGCCAGTACAGTGCCGATCTGTGGAATATCGGAATCAGCGTCTTCATACAAGATGGGCCTTTTCTTGTCGTGCGTCTCATACTAATGACCTATTTTAAAGTGATAAACCAGATGCTTGTGTTCTTTGCTGTGAAGAATTTCCTTGTGGTGGTGTTACAACTCTATCGCCTGGTAGTGCTGGCCTTGGGAGTCCGGGCTTCCATGCGAAACCAGTCAGAAGGCCAGAAAGAAGAGGACAACTGCTCGGGTCAACCAGCTGAGAGTGGCCTCTTACCAACGGGCTGGGAGAGCAATTCTAAGGAGGGCTCAGCTATCCCTTTGCAGGTTTCACAAGTCACCTCTGACGACTGTCCCCCAACTCCATAGATATTTACTTACTGGAAGCATGATGGAATGGTTAACTTTCTGGTTCTTCTCACAGACAGGATCTCCCTCTTTTTTTTTTTTTAACTTGGCATACAATAATTTTCAAAAGAACCACATTAAAAAAAAAATGTTCTTAAACCAAAGTCGAAGGATTTTCTTTTTTCAACTCAATAGAAGGAACTTTGATTAGTGGCTATCAGTGCAACTTCTATGTGATGGTATCAGATGTTTTAGTCGTTCAGAACGACTAAGTGATTTGTTTGGCTTGAACTGTCTGAAAAGCTTTGGACTGGGTTACAGTGACATGCCCTGGAAAGATCTATTGCAGACAAACAGTGCCGCGACTGGTACCTGAAAATGCAGAAGCTTTGAACTTTGGCTCCATTGTCAAACTATCTCGTCTGATCTTTTCTGCAGTGTCCCTCTGACATCCAAAAACGTACATTCAGTGAATGCAGAACAGAGAAAGGGAAGAGTGCCTTTAACATTACCTCACTGTGGGCTGGAAGCAGTGAAAACCTCTGCCCAGCTTCCATGTCATAGAGAGCCCTGTTCTTTGCCGCACAGGCCCTCCCTGGAAAATCATTGTTTTGGGCTTATGTGGTATTCTGTCATGGTGCATATATTCTTACAGATATTTTATTGCTTTTGGCTAGGGTACTACCATATACACACAGCAAGCCATTTCAGTTACACATCCACTGGTTGCAAGACAGAAAATACTGGTAAAATGCTAGCAAAGTCACAATTGCCATTCTGAACGTGATACGAGGTATTTGTCAGAATTTTCCTTAACCCTACTTTAGCATTTTCGGTATTGCGAGATTGGATTACATGGGTTGATGCAGAGAACCACTGAAGCAAGGAATAGAGGTGTTTAGGCCCTTTAAATGTTACCAGTTTCTGGTGTCTGCCAGCAAGTAGCAAGCATAGCTGTAGCTCCTCTGAACTACCTCTGTGGGAGGCCACCTTTGGTCTCAGGGAACACCTTGGTGACAGAGGATTGCATCAGCCCTAAGCACAGCCAACTGCCCTTGATTAGTGATGACAATATGCCACAGTAGTGTGGCAATGAAGAATTTGCTTTAGTTCCCTGTACTAAGGATCCTTGGTGCCACAGTGGTTAAGCCCGCCGCTGTGCTGCTAACTGAAAGCTACGCGGTTGGAAGCCACCAGCCGCTCCATGGAAGAAAGACATAGCAGTCCACTTCTGTAAAGATTACAGCCTTGGAAACCGTGTGCGGGGCAGCTCTGTTCTGTCCTACAGGGTCGCTATGAGTCCAAATCAACTGGACCGCAACGGGTTTGGTTTTGGGTTTTTCCCTGTGCTAAGACGTCATTTTCCCGTATTGAACTAGCCAAGCTATCCCTTTATAGACCTCTGTACTTTGCAGATGGAGGTGATTCAGAACTTTTAAAAGTGATTTTTGCTTAAAGATATAGCATGAATATTCACCCTGCTCTATAGTAGAAATTATATGAGACAAACAGTTCCAATACTGTTCTTTAGGGGTTCAAGAATAGTTCCTTTTATATTATTATGCTCAGAAATTCAAAGGGGATATTAAAGACAAGGCAGGGTATGGCCTTATAGAGGGTGTAGCCTACTGAGAGCCAGTAGGGACAATTTTATGTATAAATCTCTGTATGACCTGATATTCGTTCAAAATATCTGCCGAAAATTTTCATCGACAAATTCTCTTTTCATACAGAGAAATGCATATATTCCAGTGAATGGTTTCTTCAGTGCCTGTAATCATATATGTTTCTTTTTCTTTCTTTTCTTCCTTGTTTTTCTAATTTAAGCAATATGATGATTGTAAAATTATATGTGAAACTAATGCAATACATTTTTAATTTTCCACAATTAGTTTTTGAAAGTTAAAGTCAGCATATTATATTTATATGAAGTAAAGAACTTGATAGCACTTAAGGGCATGTTATTTAAAATGCTTAGCACTGAAAGCAAAATAATAACTGCTATTTATAAGAATGCCTCAGCAAAATCTGTTTTCATGTCGACTGTTTGATGTTGAATGTTTTTTTCCACAACATGTATGTGCTGCTTATTATTGTGGATTTGCTTACGGCATACTTTCATGTTTTAGTTTTTTTTTTTTTCCCAGTAAAACAAACATTGAGCCTCTAAAAATAGATAAAGTATAAAGTAGTACGGCTGTTGCAAGAATATTTTTAAATGCTTCCAAATCTGAGACTTGGCTTGGCTTCATGAATGAGTTTCTAGTGTTTAAGTCAAGTATTTTGCAATTAGCACTCTACTGAAGGCCTGGGAAATAGGAAGCCTGTCCAGAGACTAGCTTTATTGAGAGTGCCAGGAAGTCAAAGAGTGTCCAGGACCATCTTGGCAATTCGTAATGGCAAAAATAGACACATGTTCTGTGAGATTTTCCAGGAAAATCTGCTAAGGGCAGCATTAGTTAACCTAACTGCCAGGACTCCCACTCCTTTGGACCAGCTGTTTTTATAGTAGAAAAAAGAAAAATCTGTATTCATTTAGTTGATTTTAAAAACTCCTAAGTCCAGGTTGTATCCACAAGAGCCCCGATGAAATGTTAAAATTGTGTTCAGTTAATTGTATGCTTTTATTTTAGACTGCTAAACATTGCAGTGTTTGAAAACATCCAAGGGTTTGCTACATAGTAGCTAAAACACTGGTCACCCTTAATGTGTTGGCATCCTGTGGACTTGCTTATGTTTGATTTATAACAAGGGAAATGACACAGATCATCTGTGTAATGTGATGCAGGCCTTTACCTCTCTACCACCCCCATAGACACGTAACACACCAGGCCCCAACCACGGGAAAAAGTAGCTCATTTGTAGTTGTTGATGTTGTTGTTATGGTTATTGTTGTTATTTAATTGCTTGTTCAAGCAAATGTGCTTCCTAGAAACATATCATTCCACTTGTGAGAAAACACAAGGTACATGTTTTAACAATGGTATGTAGAAACACACCTAATAACCATCTTGTTGGTTTTCTTTGCCCTTACTGGATAAGTCTCAGAGATGAGTTGACACTAAGTATCTCAATCTCTATAAAAAATGGTAGATCATTACAGGGCTCACATCTACCTTCCTTCTTTCCCTCCTTCCTTCCTTTCTACCTTCCTTCCTTCCCTTTTTCCTACTTAAGACCGAATGACTAAAAGTTAGGTATCTTTGAATGACGCTTTTATGAATACATAGTAGGGGATTAAAAAGCACTGTGAAATTTCTCCCTGAATTTACCCAGACCATCTCGGCCCTTCTTGTGTTGGTAAATAGAACGTTCTATTCCATATAACACTTGTTGGGATTCTGCTGTAGAAATCCCAAGGGCTCCTACCAGAAGAGAAAAAACAGAACAAACCTCACCTTTTTGATAAATACTAATGTTTAGCTGCCACAATAGTGCTATTGTAAAAATAAAAGTTGGAATTTGTAACTGAATTTCACTGTACTTCTTGGCCACTCTTTCTGAATTATCAAATGGTAAGATTAGTGAACTATCTTTGTTTCTGATTATTCTGTTAATTTTTATTGGAATTGGTAACATAAGGAAATAAAAATTTGTATTGGCCAGTAACATTCTTTCTAATCTTCCAAAATGAAGATTATGACACAATTTTACCCACTGGCTTTGTTGTAGTTCCACTACCTATAGCAGCACTCTAGGCCTTGTTAGACCACACAGATACAGCCAAGAAATATCAGGATTTACTACTGTAATGTAAGTTATTAAGTTGTCATTTCATAGAAATGTTCCAGAGCTTTGGCAGGCAGGCATTATAAGGTGCACATGCTTTAGAATTTTCTACCAGCCTTCAGAGTTGAACATTGATTCATCCTTTTTGGCATTTCATCTGAACAACTCTTAATCAACTCTCCTGTTAAAAAAGAGAAAGAATTCAAAAGGCCAAGCCTCTGTCTACCTTTGCTGTACTCCAACGCCAAGAAAGTGAGATATTGAAATATAGCACAGAGCTTCAGAGACGTAAATGAAAAACCAAACTTGAGTTACAAGAAGAGAAGAGGCTGTTCCTTTTTTACAACTTCAGACTCTGCTTTTTACTTTGTGGGCACTCTGTCCGCTCTTGGAACCCTCTGGTTTGGGGTTAAAGCAAGCAGCTGGAGATGTTTACAGCTTGGAGGCTTCAAATAACTTTCCATATGATGCTAGTCACTCTAAACAATGTTTGAATAATCAACTGCTACAGACTTCTTTTTTATGGCTGTCCATCTTCTGAATCTTTCTTACTAGAATACTGTATAAGAATATTTTCTCTGATTTATTTATATTTATACTATTTTCTAATAAATGGCCTTTGTACGTTATTAGATATGGATATATTAAATAGTTGGTGTACAACTTTATCTTAATGTCTATTTTTGCCTGCTTTTCATGTCTTTGTTTTCTACTGGAATTCATTTCATTTTTATTTTTTAAGCCCTCATTTAAAAAGAAAAAACTGATTTAGACTATGATTAAAGTGGCATTTCAAACTAGTGAGGAAAGGCTGAGCAATTTAACAAATGATTTGGGGAAATTTTGCCATCCATCTGGAAAAAATAAAGTTAGATTTCTATCTTATGCAATACACAGAAATAAAACCCAGATGCATTGAAGATCTATATGTAAAAGTGAAAACCATAAGATATTAGAAGATAATATAGAATGTGCTTTTTAGCATTGGAGAATGTAAAAGATCTTCCATAGCAAGACATGAAACTCAGAAGCTATGAGAGAAAACATTTACAGGTTTTCCTACATAAAATAAGGTTTAAAATTTCTGAATGGCAAAAGTTATCATGAATACATCACTACTATTTTCTGGAGTTGATGCAACCAACAATAGAAATGGGAGGTATGAATGAGACTTGGAAATGAGGAACCAAATTTATCATTTATTCATATGTAATAAGATTAAAAACCTACCTTGAACATCCAAAAAAAAAAAAAAAAAGAAGCTATACAAAAACCTAAAAAGCTATTAAAAATAATTCAAAATCATACAAAAGCCATTGGATACCTGATAGAAATACATAGTCGAAAAAGAGATACCCTTCTATATCAACTAGAACCATAAAATCATAGAAATAAACTTAACAAAAAATGCAAAAGAACTATACAAAGAAAACTTTTAAAAGATTCTGATGACTATAAATGAATAATTTAATAAATGAAAAATATATTCTGTTAATTTTTTGGTGAGAAGCTTCAATGTTATGCATATCAATTATCCCTAATCTATAAATTTAGCACAATCCTCATAATGATATCAATAGGACTTAAATTTTCAATAACTGCATGAGCCAATTCTAAACATTTTATGATAAGATAAGGAAAGAATTACTGGAAATTTTCAAAAAATAAGAAAAATGAGGACGGACTTTCAGTGTACTTGAAGACATTATAGAGCTACAATAACCAAGAGAATTAGGTTCTGGAACATGAACAGGCAGGCAGAAAAACTGAACAGAATAGAGTCCAGAAGTAGGCAGGAGTACATAAAAGATTTTGATATATGATGAATTATTATAAATAATTTATAGATAGAATATTATAAATCATTTAGGGTTTAGAAAATATTAAATTGAATCCCTACCTTTAACCTTATGTTTAAGTAGCCCTGGTGGCACAGTGAGTGGTTAAGTGCTTGGCCGCTAACTGAAATGTCAGCAGTTCTAACCCATCAGCTGTTCTGCAGAAGAAAGATGCGGCAGTCTGCTTCCATAAAGCTTACAGCCTTGAAAACCCTATGAGATAGTTCTACTCTGTCCTATAAGGTTGTTATGAGTTGAAATCAGCTCAACAGCAGTGAGTATCCCTATGTTCAAAGCATTGCAGGTGCATCAAAAAATTAAGATAAAAATGAAAAATAAATGTAGGGAGCTTTACTTTTATAATTGCAATGGTGAGAATGTTTTATAAGCAAGATACAAGAAACCACGGAATATGTATAAAATTTCAACTCATAAAATTAAAACTTTTAACACAGTAGAAATACCATAAGCAAATTCAAATGTTTAACAAAAAACTGGGTAAAGGTTTTTGTAATAAATATAAGAAAACATTAGTTTTTTAATGAGAAGAGTTCCTACAGATAAAAAAGTAACCAAATGAAAAATGAGCAAAACCACATATGCTATTCACTGAAAAAGGGATGGCTAAAGAGATGCAGACTAAACCACAATGAAATACAGTTTTTCACTTATTGGACTGGCAAAGATACAAACATTCTTTGGAATTCTGTATTAGAGAAGAGGATTTGGAAAATAGACATTCTGATTAATTGCTAGTGAGGGTATAAATTGGTACAACTCTTTTGGAAGGCAATTTGGCAATATGAGAAATAAATTTATTATCTGATGCAGCAATTCAACTTCGAAGAATGTATACTAGAGATACATGTGTGCAAAAATGTGTATATAAGGGTGTTCGGTGCAGTAATTTCTGGAGTATCCATCAATAAGATCATAGCTAATTAATTATGAAGCATCTATACTATATAATATCAGATAGTTTTTTAAAAGAATAAAGTAGATCCATAAGTGCTTACAGAAAAATCGCTTAGGTATTTCGTTAGGTAAAAGTAAGAGTGCGAACCAAAAGAGTTAATATATCACTTCCCCCACACCCTTTTTTGTGAATAATACAGTGGCTGGTACCTGTACCCATTTAGTTGATTATGACTCATGGTGACCCTATATGAAAAAGTAGAACTGTCCAATAGGGTTTCCAAGGCTCTAATCTTTACAGGAGCAGAGGGCCACATCTTTCTCCTGCGGAGCAGCTGGTGGGTTTGAACCACTGGCCTTCTGGTTAGTAGTCAAGTGCTTAACCATTGTGGCACCAGGGCTCCTAGATGGTTAGTAGACATATGCAATGACATTCAGGTTTCTAAAGATCGTGGACCTTTTCCCCTTTTTTTTTTTTAACTTTTATGCTTTTTTTTTTTACTTTGAATTTTTATATGTATGCATTACTTTTGTAATTTCAACAGCAACAGTATGTGGAAAAAAAACCCACCAATTTATAAGCTTCACATGAGCTTGCTGCCATGTAGGGACACTCTGATATCATTTTGCACATCAAGCAAAAGTATATTGATCCTTTTCATCCAAGAAAATGAAGGCTTTGTGAATATCACTAAGGATGATTTTTTTTTTAAGCTTTAGATAAATCAAGGGTTTGAGCCATGTCAAATTCTGCTTGCTTTACGAAGGGTCAAATTATTGGGGAATGAAACAATGAATGGATCTATAGGACTACAGAAAAATCAGACTGACCAAAAAGATTCATTGGGTTTTTCTTGATGAGTGCCATGGAGACCACTTTGCAACTGCCAGGCTAACATTTCACGCTCCCTGGCATTCCTGATACCACCAAAAGGAACCACAGAGAAATCTCACACTGAGTTGCATAGTCAGGTTGATTTTTCCAGGAGACATGGAGAACTAAAAGAACTCGGAAAGAAGGAACTTCAGAATGAATCTATCCATCTGCTTCTAAGTGCATTTTTTAGCTTATTTTATTCATGTTTGTAAGTTTTTTTTTTAATTTTGTCAAATATTTATTAAATTTACAGCTGATTGTGGTGAGTGATCTAATGGATTTTATGTAAATTTGATAAAGTTATTAAGGAAAACAAAAATTCCTAATCCAACTATATGTCAGATATCATATAGTCTTTGTATCCAAACTAAGAATTTTAAGCAAGGAAAATTGGATCTATAAGACAAAATATGTTTTCTCTGTGGAGGCTGCCGTTCAACCTCTGCCAAATACATAGCTGGAGAATTCAGATGGCTGTGGTTCCGGGATTTGGGGGGTTGTTTCTACCTCCTGGCAAAGAATGTTCTTTTCCATTATTCAAGGGTTCCCATATGACCTGAGTGACAGCTAACAGCTGGGTCAAAAGCTGTAATTATTTCTTCAGTTCTTTTAGTTTCAATTACCTCTTGTAACTAGTGGTTTTTATTGGTGTCTCTAACCTCACCTCCTTCCTGGGATCCATGTCTGGACTTGCATCTCTGCTGGGTATTCTGCAAGTATCACAAACTCAATATGTATAAAATGCATATCTTGCCACACCCAACTCCCAATCTACTCCTATCACTATGTTCTGTACAATGGCCACCAGCCTCACTGGCCACTCAGGCATACATGCTAAAACCCACAGATATCCTTGACCTTTGGCTCCTCTTTCTTATCCATCCCGCCTAAGTAATTCCTAAATTCTGTCCAAAATGCTGCTTATATTTCCTTTCAATCTTTTCCCTACTGTCTCTATTTCAACTGCTACTATCTTAGTATCTCATTGTTTCTTGCCTGAGTAATTGTGACAATTTCCCTACTGGTCTTCCAATCTCCTGCTTTAATCTTCTTCCATAATAATCTTTCATATTGCATTCAGAGTTGTTCTAAAATGCAAACTTGATCATGTATTTTCTCTATGAAAAACATTTTGGTGATGTCTCACTGCCAACAAGATAAAGCCCGAAGTCCCAAGAAAGTCATTTAAGATCTTTCCCAAGCTGACCCCAACCTGCTTCATCAACTTTGTTTCCTATCACTGTTTCTCATCTCATAAACACACACACACAGAGATGCCTCCATAAGCAACTATTCATGCTTTCCCTAAATTTGCCATTGTCCTTTACATTGCTGTGCATGTTCACACATTATTTCTTTTCTTTTTTCAGCAATGTCTCCCATTGCCGCCACTCCATTACTAATTCCTTGTCTACTTCCCCTCTCCTCTTATGAGGGTTCCAATATCCCCATCCAGGGTTGATGGCCAGGGGAGGAAAGACAGTCCCAGAAGTAAAATTGCTCTTCACCCTATGAGAATCCCAAGAGAATGAACGTAGACATCTGCCCAGTGTGGGTGTCTGGTTTCCAGGGTTTCCTTCAAAACAAGAAATGATTGTGAGAATGCCAGGTTAGACATTGTGTACGTAGAACTCTGGAATTTATCACTTATCATGAACCCTGACCAGAATCTCCAGGAGAAGCAACAGGTCATTGGTCCCAGGAAGTTTGCCCCTCTTCTTCTCAGATTTCACTGAACTGTACATTTTTCCTGTATTTACTAATCTAACAGCTTCCATTTATATTGCCTTATTGGTGCCTTCTCCTACTTCTTAGAAAGATTCCCCTTCTAGCAACATTTACCACTCAGCACGGGCCATCTTCTTGGCCAAAAACTCACACAAACATCCTCAGAAGAATTTGCTCAATGATCACATTCTCTTGGTTCCAGAACCGAGAAAGGATCCTCCTTTAATGTGGAGTCATAGCACTTTGTATTTATGTCTATCCAAGAGCTTATCACAATGTATTATAATGATTGGTTTATATGTCTTTACCCCCCATCAGACTGTGAGCTATCTGAGGGAAGGGGCCATGCCCTATATTCTTTTACAGTAACCACAGAGCTCCAGACACACTGAAATG
Source organism: Loxodonta africana (assembly GCF_030014295.1). Classification (NCBI taxonomy): domain Eukaryota; kingdom Metazoa; phylum Chordata; class Mammalia; order Proboscidea; family Elephantidae; genus Loxodonta; species Loxodonta africana. The sequence goes on along the minus strand of NC_087357.1, from coordinate 59,131,130 downwards.
TTGTCTGTTCTCAGAATTTATCAAGTTTCTTTTTTGTCTGAGGGAATTTATACAAGTTCCTTTACCTGGGACATCACTACCAACATCTCGTTTTCCCAGAACCCTCTTCTTCTCTCCATTTTGGATTTCAGCTTAAATGTAAGATCCTCAGAAGGCTGTCACTTTTTCCCTCCTGCCATCAGTCCCATCACATTGATTATTTTCTTCCTAGAAATTATCACTATTTGAAATAATCCGTATATGTATATTCATTTACTGTCTACCCTACCCATAAAGAAAATGTGAATGCCAAGTGTATCTGTCTTGTTCTTCTGTACATAGTACCAAAAAAACCAAACCCAGTGCTGTCGGGTCAATTCCTAGCCGTTCAAAAATGATGGTTGAATGCATTATGTTCTGTTTTGTTTTTTTCCTATGCTTATTTGTACCTAAAATTCTTTGATAAACTAAATTTATATTATATATTTATGTGCATAGCCTTTGTTCATTTATTACGTTTTGAGCATTCCATAATGTTAACTATTTTTTTTTTTTAAGAACATATGCGCACCTCCTTTCTTATCACAGGAATGTACAAAAAGACCAAATCACCAGTACCATGGGCTTTCCCAGTCATCATCTTTCCTGACACTTTGCATTTGGCATGGAAGGCCTTTTTCTAGAGGGTCCCTCCACTGCTGTGAGATATGAAAACCTCCTTGTTCTTGTAGTTCCTCTTCATTGGCCCTTTCTATATCCTTGGCTCTGTTTACTCCTTCACTCCTTAAATGTACAAAACCCTATCTTGTCCCTCTGGGTTAATTTCTCCCTTGTGAATTTGCTCCTATCAGTGACCCCTTAACTCTGCACTGCCAGCTTTCTCCTATGCTTGTCTTCCCCATTTCCATGTAGATGTCCTTCTGTAACCTCCAACTCAACATATCCACATTTGACCTCAAAACATCCCCTTTTCTGGCACTGAGTTTCTGTTAAGGATGATGGAAAAAATTGGAAATGGATACTGGTGATGGTTGCACAATACGACGAATGTAATTAATGTCACCAAATTGTACATTTAAAAAAATGTTAAAATGCCAAATGTTTTGTCATATATATATTTACCACACACATACACACATAAAAATCCCTCTTCTAAACAAGCCTCTTTTCTTGACTTCTGTTTCTCAATTTCTGTTTTGAATCACCTCGTTCACCCATTTGGTGAATCCTATTTATTTATTTGCCTAATGAATATAATTTTGTTGCTTTTCTCTAATTACGTAAATTACATATGTCCATGTAATTATTTCAAAAACACAGAAAAGTATGACAGTAATATTCACATGAAATCCCATCTTACTACTCTGTCAACTATCAACAATTTGGTGGACATTCTTTTGTGAAACTCCTATTTCAGACAGAAAGATAGATGATAGACAGACACATACATACATAGAAAGAAAAGAGTTGCAAAAATTGTGGTTTAATTTAACTTTGTGTGATGAACAACTTTGACCCTCAGGCTTGTTAGTATTACTTCTATGAAAGCATATGTAACCTCATTCAGAAATGTGAAAAATGTCTATGTCTTAGACCTTTTTGAATGTGAGGTCTGGGCCAAATGGTGCCCTTGTGGTAAACTCTGGAATTGGGACCTTATTTTATTCATCTTTCTATGCCCCATGGAGACTCTCATGGTACATGTGGAATAATACTTTGCTCTGTGAATGATCAATGGCATCAACAAATATTTTTTAATACCTACTATCTGCAAGCCACTGCTAACTATGTGAGGGATACACAAATGAATAAGACATTGTCCTTGCTTTTGAGAAAATCTATATAAAAAGAAATGCATGATCTTAAATAAATGCTACTACAGCCTCCATAAACTTCCTCCCTGCGACCTTTCCTCCTGCCTGAAAGGCCTCATTTTATCTGTGGGTTTTGTGTAGATCTTGAAGTCCCTAGCCTTCCTCCCACCATCTGCTTTGCAATATAAGAAGAGATGCAAAAAAAAAAAAAAAAAAGAAAAGAAAAGAAATATCTGACAGCAGATTTAAAAGAACGATAGTTGTTTGTTGCTTGAAAACATATTTTTGAGGATTGGTGGCTTCTGATCACTGCGGGATGGACACCACAGGATCTTCCAAAGATTGAAAGTGCTCGTCGTGGACCTATAACAATTTTGGCTATAATCTGCTGTCTTCTTTTCAAAGGCTGCATTTCTACAAGAGGGGCTTCTGTCTAAACTCATACTGCTCTCCTCACGGTGGTGAGGCACTATTTGTGTGAAAGTACCACGGAATACTTTAAAGCATTACGTGAGCCTTCACAACAATCCAGAGTGTATTCCTGGTAGACACCTAAGGCAGGAGATGCGCGTTTGCAATGAGATTTATTTTTGCAGAATCACTGGGCTGAATTCTAGCAACCCCAATAACAACCAAACTATCATAGAAGGAAGACATATTGGGCCGATGATTTGAAGATTGCAATCTCTTTCATTAATTCGTTCCACATATTTTCAAAAAGTTTAAAATAATGATGAAGTGATACATAACATGACAGCCTTGGAGAAAATGCTAATTTGGGGAACACGTTAATCATTTTTTTAGAGCAGATGCCCACCACATCTCTCTTTTAGGAAACAGCCCATGAAGCTACATGGTGCTGAATCAGATATGATGAAAAAGTTCATGTAGCCTGGTTCATTTTGACTTGTGAGACAGCAGCATGGGTGGCAATGGCTGGTATTTCTGGATCTGCCATTGCTTCTACTTTTGAGATTGTTGACTCAGACCAGAATGAACTCGCAGGTATCACTGACTCTGATGCACACACTGCGGTGCTTCTCAGCCCAAGCACTGGTGATCTACTGCATCATGATAATTTGTGTTTTAAAATTGCACTCCTACCTGCACAGATGTACAATCAGCATCAACCGAAATAAACTCACCCTTGAATCTTTGTTTTCTGTGTTCTCCCATAGAAGACTAAACATCCGGATGCTGCTGCATTTATTACATTGTGCATGACATCTCTGGGGTGACAGCCACATTCATCAAAGCTCTCGTCCCTCGAAAGGGATGATGTTCAGGAAATATTTGAGCAACTATCAGAGAATTCATCCTTGCCTTATGGCTCTTCTAAAACTTAATAAAAATCCTCTTTTCAATCAGAATCTTCCAAAGAATACAGACCTCACATCTCCAACTTCTTGGAGAAGCCAAAGCAAACATTTAAGGCTATTGTAACTTCCAATTTTGTAATCTCAAGACCTTCAAAAATGCTGTTTTACTTAGTGTCAGGCTGTTGACTCCTTTACAGTTGTTGCCCCTGGACAAGCATTTTACTCATGATGGACTCTGCTCTTGAACTATACTATGAGTCAAAAACTCCTGGAGAGTTTGAGCTTGAAGAGGTATTGGATCTCCTTGCCTCTTTGAAAGTGAAGAAAATAAGGCTAAGAAAAGAGAAGGGATTGTCCTGATTGTACACTAGGTTAATGGCAAATTCAAGACTAAAATAACTCAGCAACAACAAAATACCTTTAGATTTCTGCTGTTGTTAGTTGCTGTTGAGGCAATTTCGACTAATGGCAACCCCATGTATTAGTAGAACTGCTCCATAGGATTTTGAAAGCTGTGACCTTTCAGAAGCAGATTGCCAGGCCTGTCTTCTGAGGTACCTCTGAGTGGGTTGAACAGTCAACCTTTTGGTTAGTATAGTCCAGAGCTTAACCATTGTGCCACCCAGGAATTCCCAGTAACATATAAAAAAAAAAAAAATTTTTTTTTTTTTTTTTTTTTTAATATCCCTAAAATCCTTGAAATACTTGCACTGGCCCAATGCTTTAGAGTTTACGTAGCACTTTCACATCCATTATCTCAATCCTTACAATGGCTGTAACGGCAAGTTTCTTCTTTAACTAAGGAGGAAATGAGCACTCAGCGAGGTCAAGACACCTGTGCAAAGTTGTGATTTTGGGTCTGAACAGGGACTCAAGTTCAAAGGCCCGGATTCTAGGGCAGGAATGCGTTATGAAAAGATTGTGTCCCATCGGTGGGAAGCCAATTTAAAAATGTAAATAAATTTGCCTTTGCCATTAGTCTAAAGTTTTCCAAACAGCCCTAACCTACAAAATTATATTGCTGTCCCCAGAAGTTGGCCAGGGCTACCTCCATCAGATGATAACTACATCTGCCAACATAATCACAATAAGATTAAATTATCACTCTACTTCTTTGAGCTTTGAGCTGATCTGCTCCCAATAGCTTCCATGCTCAGGAACATTCTGACACTCCCAAAGAGAAGTTTGCAGTAGGCACATTTGTTCAAAAGGAACTGCTGCCATTGTTTCTCTGGTATTGGGATTAATTATGTCAGAGCATTTTCTTTTGATTGTCTCCTTTTTTATATTCAATGGTACTGGAAAAAAACTCATTTTCCCTCTCTCCCACATTGAAACCCCTGCCTCATTTTCCAAGATAATAAAAGAAAAGCATGGTGGCAGGGAGTGCGTGGAGTTTCTTCACAGAAGACCTTTTAGGTTCTCACGACACAGACTTCTCCCTTCTCTTCCTTCTCTAGCTCCCTCTTTGCATATAAGCACTTTAGGTCGTGGGAACACTAGTCTGCAGCAGGAAAAAGGGAAACTAGAACAGCAAGTCTTTCTCTTCTTTCTCTGACTTCTTTATTTCCACAAATTAAAACCTACTCTAAACTGGCTTCAGCGAGCTTTCCTTTGGCATGAAAGTAATGTCTTCAGTGCAGATTAAGTGCCCAGTTCTGATGGTGTTGCTTCATTCTGACTTCTGCTTGCCTAACATTTTGTCCCTCACATTCTCATGAATATCTCTTGTCAGACTGGCGCGTTTTCTGTAAAGCCTGAATTGGTAACCTTGGAAAATCTGAATCGAACCCAAAAGGAATTCATTACTGCACAGGGGTGACTTTGACTTTCCTGAAAATGAACGCTTGGAAACCATCAGCTTTGAAATAATTCATTACACATTTTTTTTTTTTTTTTGTGGGGAGGGGGATAAACTGTTTTACATAAAAGTACCTCTTGTATGGGTCTCCTGCGTGACCTATCTCTTATGAAAGAAAATGTTAGGACAGTCAGCTATTTGGAAACATTGTACATGCAAGCTTTTATGCTGACTTTCAGCGAGAACAAGATGAATCATGAATACTTAAAATTTTTTCCCCATGGTTCTACTTAAATCCTGGTTTAATTGTTTCAGAGAATGTACCTCAGGGACTCCATATGCAGTTTGGATTTGGGAGCTTTTAAGAATCATCCACATTAACGGCCAGTAGATATGTAGCTTTCTGGAATTTTCATCTCAGTCCTCTCTTGCCTCATTATTTTGGCAAATATTTTCAACTCTCTTTCAAGGTAAAAGGATACATACTACTAACCCCAATATTTTGAAGGTTAATCTAAGTTTTAAGATTTTCCCCTAATTTAGAAAAATTATAGGGAAGTACAGAGAATAAGAGCCATGCAACCACCCCAGATTTAAAAATTTTAAGATTTTGTCATATTTGCCTCAGACCTTTTTAGTAACACTGCACTAAATAAAATAGAGATTAAATAAAAATCTTGTTTGTATCCCTACTCAATTTCATTCCCTTTTCTGCCTCTTTAGAGGCACACACTTTCTTAAATTTGGTATGTATGCTCAATGTTTTTTATATCTTTATCACCTACCCATAATATTTGAGGCGGGCAATTCTAGTTGCCCACCTAATCCTCATCATACTCTTCTTCCATTCTCCCAGAACCATGATCCTGTTCAGGAAGCAATGGCCCAGCAAATCATATTCATGCCCCTCCCAGGCTCTACTGCAGCTTGTAAAGGGTCTGGTGTGTGTGTATAAGGGTGTAGGGGACTAGGGAAGAAGGTGACCCACATTTGGTCATGGAGCTATAAGCAGAAGTTTAAAAGGTGGGGCTTTTAAGAAAACCATTGTTTTCTTGGTAAGAGGGGACTGATTAAGTTGGAACACATTTTTTTGTCCCCTCTTCTTTGGACCTGAAGCATGGATGCAATGTTTGAGGAGGGAGTTGTGATCTTGTAATCATGAAGATGAAAGGATAGCAGAGAGGAAGATGGAATGATCCTTGAGGAATCTGATTGCAGGTTTAAGCTCCTATGAAAATAAATTTTTGATTCCTCCAGCAAGGGTGACTAATTCACTATATTTATAGACACAGCTCTATGTGCCCTTCTGGAGTAGATACCAGACTTGGTCAATTGTATCAGCTTCCCTGCCCTCACTTGGCAGACACTGACTGATGGTCACCTTCATCTGGACCACCTTCAACTGGACTCTTTAACAGGACAAAATTATAAGCCGCTGTAGGGTGGCTATGAGTTTCAATTGATTCAACAGCAACAGGTTTGGTTTTGGTTTCATTTGGTTAAGCCACTGTTGTTAGATTTCTTTTTTTTTTTTAATTGTACTTTAGATGAAGGTTTACAGAACAAACTAGTTTCTCATCAGTTAGTACACACATTGTTCTATTACACCGGTTAACAACCCCACAACATGTCAACACTCTCCCTTCTCAACCCTGGGTTCCCCATTACCAGCTTTCCTGTCCCCTCCTGCCTTTCAGTCCCTGCCTCAGGGCTTTAGACTTGTTTTGTTCCATGGGCCTTTCAATCTTTGGCTGAAGGGTGAACCTCGTGAGTACCCTCATTACTGAGCAGAAAAGGTGTCTGGAGACCATACTTTCAGGGTTTCTCCAGTCTCTGTCAGGCCAGCTAGTCTGCCTCTTTCTTTCTGAGTTAGAATTTTGTTCTACATTTTTCTCCAGCTATGTCTGGGACCCTCTATTGTGATCCTTGTCAGAGCGGTCAGTGGTGGTAGCTGGGCATCATCTCATTGTTCTGGACTCAGTCTGCTGGAGGCTGTGGTAGATGCGATCCACTAGTCCTTTGGATTAATCTTTTCCTTGTATCTTTAGTTTTCTTCATTCTTCTTGCCCCCAAAGGGGTGAGACCAGTGGAGTATCCTAGATGGCTTTTAAGACCCCAGACGCTACCTACCAAAGTAGAATGTACAGCATATTCTTTATAAACTGCGTTATGCCAGTTGAGCTAGATATTTCCTGAGATCATGGTCCCCACAGCCCTCAGCCCAGTAATTCAGTCCCTCAGGGAGGCTGGATGTGTCTATGGAGCTACCATGACCTTGCCTTATACAGGTTTTGCTGGCTTCCCCAGAATTGTGTAGTCTTACCCTTCACCAAAATTTCCACTTATCTATTGTCTATTAAGTATTTTTCCATCCCTACCCCTCCCCTCCCCGTAACCACCAAAGATTGTTTCTTTTTGTATGTAAACTTTTTCATGAATATTTATAGTAGTGGTCTCATACAATATTTGTCCTTTTGTGATTGACTTATTTCACTCAGCATAATGTCTTCCAGATTCATCCATGTTATGAGATGCTTCACAGATTCATTGTTTTTCTTTATCGTTGCATAATACTGTATTGTGTGTAAGTACCACAGTTTGTTTATCCATTCATCTATTGATGGGCATCTAGGTTGTTTCCATCTTTTTGCTATTGTGAACAATGCTGCAATGAACATGGGTGTACATGTATCTATTCATGTGATGACTCTTATTTCTCTAGGATATATTCCTAGGAGTGGGATTGCTGGATCATATGGTATTTCTATTTCTAGCTTTCTAAGGCACCTTCATATCATTTTCCAAAATGGTTGTATCATTTTACATTCCCACCAGCACTGCATAAGAATTTTGATCTCCCCGCAGCCTCTCCAACATCTGTTAATTCCTGTTTTATTGATTCAGGGCAGTAATGCTGGGGTGGGATGGCATCTCCCTGTGGTTTTGATTTGCATTTTTAATGGCTAGAGATCATATGCATTTCCTCGTGTGTCTGTTGGCCGCTTGAATGTCTTCTTTGGTGAAGTGCCTGTTCATTTGCTTTATCCATTTTTTAATTGGATTATTTGTCTTTTTGTTGCAGAGGTGTTGGATTTTCTTGTAGATTTTAGAGATTAGATCTTTGTCTGATTTATAATAGTCAAAAATTTTTTTTCCAGTCTGTAGGTTCTCTTTTTACTCCTTTGGTGAAGTCTTCTGATGAGCATAAGTGTTTAAATTTTAGAAGATCCCAGTTATCTAGCTTATCTTCTGGCGCTTGTGTGTTGTTGATTGTGGTTTGTATCCTGTTAATGCTGTGTATTAGGGTCTCTAGTGTAGATTTCTTTAAATGTAGACAAATATGATCCTAACTAACAAGGTGCTGTCCTGTGTTTAAGATCCTTATAAAAATGGTGTTACCCTTACAAGTTGTTCTGCAACTGTTTTTTTTCACTCAATAAATATTATGCTTTCACCTCTATCCACACTGATACATATCTACTTCATTTATTTTTCAAATTTAATTTTTCTGTCCATTTTCTTGGTAATAGATATTTAGATTGTATCTAACTTTTCATGATTACCAATGATATTGCTCTGAATGTCCATTTGTTCTCATACACACAAAAAAAACTTTATTCAGAGTGCGTGGTAGATCTGGGTTCTGATTGATCCTTTTGAGATTCTTACTTTGGGTCCAAGTGGCTTTAAAAAGTAGAATCGTTTGTGATTTTAAAGTCAGGCAGACAATAGTGGTCTCCAGGGCTTTTTAAAAACTATATTATGTCCCATTTCCTTGTTTTCTTACCATATTTGCAAAGTCTCTCACAAAAAAAATGAAAAAAAAAAATCTGACAAATAGAAGTCTCAGTATCTAAATAAGAAAGATTTCAGTTTTCACTAGCTCTGTGATGGCCCTTCTGTTTCTCCCCTTTTGACCACGAAACTCTTCATCAGGATTTCTCAGCCTCAGCACTAGGGACATGGGCTGGATAATTCTTTGTTGTTGGGGGCTGCCCTGGGCACTACAGGATGTTTAGCAACATTCCTGGCCTCTACTCACTAGGTGCCAGCAGTACACCGCTCCCCAGTTGTGACAACCAAAAATATCTCTAGACATTACCGAATGTCCCCTGGGGGGCAAAATCACCCACCGCTGTATAGTAGTTAATCCTGTGGAATTTAGGACCCATATCTGCACAGAATTCGATAGAGGCAATGGCAAACCATGCATTTTGTTTGTTAGCTTGTTTAAAGTGGTTATTTTAAGCCCATTTAGGAATGCTTGCACTTGGTTTTCTAACCCTTAAATTTGGGGATTAATTTAGGATATTTATAAAATCTTTGTGAAATAAAAATGTAAGAAATAATGACAGTAATTGCATTTATCTTGTGCTAGAAATTTTCCTAAGTATTTTATATATGCCTACCTACATAATCTTTACAACCTACTTGTGATATAGGTACTGTTTTTTATATTCATTTTACAGATGAGAAAAGTGAGGTACAAAAAGGTTCAGTCTTGACTTTCCTATAGATTCTCTTTAATTTTCACAACAAGCCTTCACAGAACATGCTATCACCACTGTCTCACATATGAATAAATTGAAACAGAGATTAAGAAACCTAACATGGGCTCCAAAGCTAGTAAACTGTGGGTGGAATTCAATATGGATTAATATGGATATATCCATGAACTGGAAACCCTGCTGGCATAGTGGTTAAGTGCTACGGCTGCTAACCTAAAGGTCAGCAGTTCAAATCCTCCAGACTCTCCTTGGAAACTCTATGGGGCAGTTCTATTCTGCCCTATAGGGTCGCTATGAGTCAGAATCGACTTGATAGCAATGGGTTTGGTTTGGTTTTGGTTATCCATGAACACATGATACAAATTAAAACTGGTGTCCATTTAGGTTAAGGACATGGATCTCTTAAGAGGAATTTAATGATCTTTTCACAAAAATAAAAAAATTTGATTTTATAATTTGTCATAGAAGACTACATTTCTGTCTATGTTCAAATTCCTTCCTTTTTCTCTTTATTCCCCAACCCCCACATTCTTTTTGGCAAGGGTTTAAGTAAGGCATTTAAGCAGATGTATAAAGCCAACAACAACAACAGCAAAGTGGTGTAGGAACATAAAGTGGATTAAAAAATGATTAGAAAAACTCTTCCTATAAAGGTCTATATATACGCTGCTATGGAAAGACTATAAATTCGTATTTTGCTCTTTCGTAGTCAGTGTGAAAAGGGAAACCTGGTCAATTACAGTTTCCAGCGTCCACTAAACAAAAAACAAACCTATTACTCATAAAGAAGTACCACTGTTCTTGGTGCTAAGACAGGAACTTCACCCAGGAGCTCTAACAAAGTCACACTGCACATAGTGTATTGAACAGCGTCCTAAACAACAATCATAAAACAAAGTCAGTGATCATTCCGAAAGACTGACTGCACGTCTTTTTGTCACATTAGGGAATTGTAATTGTAAGTCACATTAGGGAAAACATTATCAATGGTGAGTTGTCCTTTTTATATCTTTTGAAATTTCCTTCTCTTATTAATACTTCTAAAGTCATCAAACTGTCAAATTGTACATGAATATTTTTACATTACCCTGACCTTACTTTTTTCTGATTCTCTAGTCTCCATTTGACACTTCTTTTATACATGTTTTGACAAATCTACTTATGTTCGAATATACTTTGGTTTTACTTTTTTTAAGCTTTAAAAAAATGATTGATTGTACTTGGCTTTTGAAACTACTTTATTGACCCATTGTAAGGTCACTGCAGTTTGTGCTACTAACTTAATAGTGATTTATGTAACTTTATTTCCTCAGCCTGCTCAGTTGCTTATATGGTATAAGGCTCAGGGCACTTTATAAATTAATAATTTTTAAAAAGCCTACAATAATAGTTTCAAAAGCAGCAAAATCCACAGTGGGCAGATTTCACTTTCTGTTCCAAAGTGCTAGCACAGGTCTATTAGCAACCAGAAAAATGGTGAGGCTTAAATTTTTTTTTTTTTTTTCATGTTACATACCTAAGAGAAAATTCATATAGGGTAGGTCCAGGTGAAAACAGCTGAAACTTTCAGTTCCCCTTGTAATTCAGAAAGTACTGATATTTTCACTATTCTTCTTCTTCTTATTATCATTATAAAAAGTAAAAGTAAGGATGCATAAATAAAGTCTGCCCCATGGGCAGCCTGAAGCTATATTCCAGCAAGTTACTGTGCTACAGTATTATGAGAATTTTTATCCATCATCAATAAAAAATGAGCATAGCAGTTATTATGGCAGTTTCCACAGTCAAGACTGTTTCTCTTATTATACTTCTTAGTAAAAGGGTGATACACTCTCCATTATACGATGTCAACTCATCCACCTTTCTGACATTAAAGTACAATGTACAGTCTTTACATGGATCCTTCCTAGTGAAGTTACTTTTCCATGAACTTGGAGCAAGGACACAATGGGGCTAAATTAACTCTAGACAGAAAGTAAAGTAAATTACATTTTTTATAAACCAATAGCAGTGCTGAGCTGCCCCCGTTCCTTTTTGGGAAAGTAATGGAGTTGAAATAAATTTGATAAAATAAATATTTTACAGAGCAGGCCTATGCTCACCAGTGGTGGAATTACACCAGACCAACGCCCCTGATGATCTGCTGGGCACACTTTCTGGAACCACAAAAGACGCACATACTTTTCTACCCCTCAGGCTCTCCAGGACCAGGGTTATGAATAAGCACTCCCAGCAAACTGCCTGGTCTCTGCAGCCATCTTTCCAGAAGCACTTGGGGTTGGGTTCTCAGAATATTAGAGTACCCACTCTTATATCCTGCTTTTTTTTTTTTTTTTTTCCTTCCCCTCAAGCCTGTTTATTAGTAGTAATATTTTAACCTAACTACTCCTGCTTATGGCATCAAAGGGACAGAGAAGCCTCTGGATAATTCACCAAAGAGTACGTGGGTAGAAGCTCAAAAAGCCCAAGATTTGGAACAGAAGGCCCCAGTTCAAGTCCCACCTTTGCCCCTTCTTAGATGTGTTTCTTTGGTTAAATCTCTTTCGCCTTGTTATGGATAGTTTAGAGGGTACATGGCCAGCTCAAAATGATTCCCACTTCTCAAGCCACATATGTCTTGTCTGTGTACTTTGTACCCATGGCTAATTGGATCTTCCAAACAGATTTTCTTCCCCAGCAGGGTTACTAGAAGGTAAGCTGTGTAAACGTTCTCCATCATGTGGACAAAGGAGCAGAAAATGTCAATCTTTAGGGAGAGAAAAATGTGATAGAAAGTAGAGAAAAGCAAACATAAGAAAGGAAGACTGAATCTTAATGCTTTCTTTAGCCCTTCTGAGTGAAGGAGGGAGACTTATCTTTGTAGCGTGTTAGCTTGGTAGCTCTCCACAGCCCTCATTGAGATCCTGCTTGAAACATGGCTGCAAACCTATCCTCAGGTCCTGTGAGACGCCCTATTTCTTAATACTAGAGTTTTTTCTATTGCTTTTCTCGCTTTTGTGAGTTTTTGTTACCAGCAACCACAAGAATTCTAAGACTTTCTTGAAGTCTTCATTTTTTTTTCTCTACCATGGGACTAGCAATTCTTGACCCACCCTCATCACAGGCTTACAGTGAGGGAAAGGGAGTTGATGGGCACTGGTGTGCTTTGTTGCTAATCAATAAGAAGTTCATTCATTTGGTTGACAAATATTTATTGGGCATCTTCTATGCGCCTCACACTGCCCTAGATTTGGAGACAGAGCACTGAACAAAACAAAGTCATTGCTAAATGGACCTCATGTTCTGAGCGAGGAAAACAGAAAGTAAAGTTTTTAAAAATCAAAAAATAAATATATTGTATGTCAGATTGTGAAAAGAAGAAAAAATAGGGTAAAGGCGACAGGTAGCGATGGAAGTAAGGGAGTTGTTATTTTAGGTAGATTGGTTAGAGACAGTATCAATAACGCAATGGCATCTGAGACATGTAGGAAATCAGAGAGCTAGATAGGAGGACTCTGAAGAACAGTATTCTGCAGAACGAAGGTCAGTGCAAAAGTCTTGAGCAAGGAATGGGTATGTCATGTTTGCGGAACGGAAAGAAGACCAGAGCGACATGGCAAAATATGAGATCATGTGGTGGCTTTTGTGCAATGGTAAAGTGTTTTGCTTTCACTTTGAATGACATGGGAAGTTACTGGAGGGTTTTGACAAGATTTGATTTACATTTTGAAAGGATTATGAGGATTCTGTGTAAGAAGAATAGATGGTAGGGGAGAAGGGTGAAACAAGAAAACCATTATGAAACCACTAGAGTTGCCAGGTGAGAAATGGTGACGGCTTGGATAGGAATGCTGGCTATAGAGAGGTAAATAATTATCAGATTCTGGTTTAATTTCTTGTCGTTGTTGTCAGGTGCCTTCGAGTCTGTTCTGATTCGTAGCGACCCTATGTACCACAGAACGACACACTGCCCTGTCCTGCACCATCCTTACAATCATTGTTATGCATGAGCCCGTTTTGGCAGCCACTGTTAGTCCATCTCATCAAGGGTATTCTTCTTTTCTGCTGACCCTGTGCTTTACCAAGCATGATGTCCTTCTCCAGGGACTGATCCCTCCTGACAACATGTCCAAAGTATGTAAGGCACAGTCTCACCGTCCTTGCTTCTAAGGAGCATTCTGGTTGAATTTCTCCCAAGACAGATTTGTTACCTCTTTTAGCAGTCCATGGTATATTCAGTGTTCTTCACCACCACCACAACTCAAAGGTCTCAATTCTTCTTCAGTCTTCCTTATTCATTGTCCAGCTTTCACATGCATATGAGGCGATTGATAATACCATGGCTTGAGTCAGGCGCACCTTAGTCTTCAAGGTGACATCTTTGTTTTTCAATACTTTAAAGAGGTCCTTTGCGGCAGATTTGCCCCTTGCAATGCATCTTTTGATTTCTTGACTGCTGCTTCCATGGCTGTTGATTTTGGATCCAAGTAAAATGAAATCATTGATAACTTAAATCTTTCCTCCGTTTATCATGATATTGCTTATTGGTCCTGTTGTGAGTATTTTTGTTTTCTTTATGTTGAGGTATATAATCCATACTGAAGGCTGTGATCTTTGATCTTCATTGGTAAGTGCTTCAAGTCCTCTTCACTTTCAGCAAGCAAGGTTGTGTCATCTGCATAATGCAGGTTGTTAATGAGTCTTCCTCCAATCCTGATGCCCAGTTCTTCTTCATATAGTCCAGCTTCTCGGATTATTTGCTCAGCATACAGACTGAATACGTATGGTGAAAGGATACAACCATGATAAACACATTTTCTGACTTTAAACCACTCAGTATCCCCTTGTTCTGTCCATACAACTGCCTCTTGATCTATGTACAGGTTCCTCATGAGCACAATGAAGTATTCTGGAATTCCCATTCTTCACGATTTTATCCATAATTTGTTATGATCCACACAGTTGAATGTCTTTGCATAGTCAATAAAACACAGGTAAACATCCTTCTGGTAGTCTCTGCTTTCAGCTAGGATCCATCTGACATCAGCAATGATATCCCTGGTTCCACATCCTATTCTGAATTCAGCCCTAATTTCTGGCAGTTCCCTGTCGATATACTACCGCAGCCACTTTTGAATGATCTTCAGCAAAATCTTACTTGCGTGTGATATTAACGATATTGTTTGATAATTTCTGCATTTGTTTGGATCACGTTTCTTGGGAATGGGCATAAATATGAATCTCTTCTAGTCAGTTGGCCAGGTAGCTCTCTTCCAAATTTCTTGGCATAGACAAGTGAGCACTTTAAGTGCCATATCCATTTATTGGAACATCTCAGTTGATATTCTGTCAATTCCTGGAGCCTTGTTTCTTGCCAATGCTTTCAGTGCAGCTTGAACTTCTTCCTTCAGTACCGTTGGTTCCTGACCATATGCTACCTCTTGATATGGTTGAATGTCGACTAAATTTTTTTTGGTGTAATGACTCTGTATATTCCTTCCATCTTCTTTTGATGCTTCCTGCATTGTTTAATATTTTCCTCATAGAATCCTTCACTATTGCAACTTGAGGCTTGACTTTTTTCTTCAGTTCTTCAGCTTGAGAAACGCCAAATGTATTCTTTCCTTTTGGTTTTCTAACTCCAGCTCTTTGCACATGTCATTATAATACTTTACTTTGTCTTCTCGAGCTGCCCTTTGAAACCTTCTGGTCAGTTCTTTTACTTCATCATTTCTTCCTTTTGCCTTAACTGCTCAACATTCAACAGCATGTTTCAGAGTCTCCTCTGACATTTCGTCTTGGTCTTTTCTTTCTTCCCTGTCTTTTCAATGACCTCTTGCTTTCTTCACATATGATAACCTTGACTTCATTCCACAGCTCCCCTGGTCTTCAGTCATTAGTGTTCAATGCTTCAAATCTATTCTTGAGATGGTCTCTAAATTCAGGTGGGATATACTCAAGGTTGTATTTTGGTTCTCGTAGACTTGCTCTGATTTTCTTCAGTTTCAGTTTGAACTTGCATATAAGCAATTGATGGTCTGTTCCACAGTCAGCCCCTGGCCTTGTTCTGACTGATGATATTGAGCTTTTCCATCTCTCTTTCCACAGATGTAGTCGATTTGATTTCTGTGTGTTCCATCTGGTGAGGTCCATGTGTATAGCCACTGTATATGTTGGTGAAAAAATGTATTTGCAACAAAGAAGTCATTGGTCTTCCAAAATTCTATCATTCGATCTCCGGCATTGTTTCTATCACGAAGACCATCTTTTCCAACCACCAATCCTTCTTCTTTGTTTCCAACTTTCACATTCCAATCACCAGAAATTATCAATGCATCTTGATTGCATGTTCGATCAATTTTAGACTGCAGAAGCTTATAAAAAATCTTCAATTTCTTCACCGTTGGCCTTAGTGGTTGATGTGTAAATTTGAATAATAGTCATATTAACTGGTCTTCCTTATAGGTGTATGGATATTATCCTATCACTGATAGCATTTTACTTCGGGATAGATCTTGAAATAGTCTTTTTGACAATGAATGCGACACCATTCCTCTTCAAGTTGTAATTCTTAGCGTAGTACACTATATGATTGTCTGAATCAAAGCGGCCAATACCAGTTCATTTGAGCTCACTAATGCCTAGGACATCGGTCTTTATGCATTCCATTTCATTTTTGACAGTTTCCAATTTTCCTAGATTCATACTTCATACATACATTCTAGGTTCCGATTATTAATGGATGGTTGCAGCTATTTCTTCTCATTTTGAGTTGTGCCACATCAGCAAATGAAGGTCCCGAAAGCTTGACTCCATCCACGTCATTGAGTTGACTCATTTTGAGGAGGCAGCTCTTCCGCAGTCATCTTTTGATTGCCTTCCAACCTGGGGGGCTCATCTTCTGGCGCTATATCAGACAATGTTCTGCTGCTATTCATAAGGTTTTCACTGGCTAATTCTTTTCAGAAGTAGACTGCCAGTTCCTTCCTCCTAGTCTGTCTTAGTCTGGAAGCTCAGCTGAAACCTGTCCTTCATGGGTGACCTTGCTGGTATATAAATACCAGTGGCATAGCTTCCAGCTTCACAGCAACATGCAAGCCCCCACAGTATGACAAACTGACAGACACGTGGGGGTTTGTTTAATTAGGAGGGAGAATCTACAGGATTTGCTGATGGTTTAGATATGGATTTGAGAGAAGACAAGAGTTAAAAAAGAGTAAAGATTTTGACCAAATGGAAGGATAAAGCTCTCACTGATGAGGTAGACAAGATTATAAGAGCAGCAGGTCTTTGAGTGGCAAAAATTAGGAGGTTTAGCCAACAGCCAACATCATCCTAAATGGAGAGAGTCTGAAAGCATTCCCCTTGAGAACAAGAGCCATACAAGGATTCCCTTTATCACCATTCTTGTTCAACAT
This sequence comes from Loxodonta africana, assembly GCF_030014295.1. NCBI lineage: Eukaryota > Metazoa > Chordata > Mammalia > Proboscidea > Elephantidae > Loxodonta > Loxodonta africana. The sequence continues at coordinate 59,114,312 of NC_087357.1, read as the reverse complement.
TGTGCTGGAGGTCCAAGCCAGAGAAATAAGGCAAAAAAAGAAATAAAGGGCATCCAAATTGGTAAAGAAGAAGTAAAATTACCCCAATTTGCAGATGTTATGATCTTTTACACAGAAAACCCCAAAGAATCCACAAGAAAACTACTGAAACTAATAGAAGATTTCAGCAAAGTACCAGTATATAAGATGAACATACATAAATCAATTGGATTCCTCTACACCAACAAAGAGAACTTCCAAGAGGAAATTACCAAATCAATACCATTTACAGTAGCCCCCAAGAAGATAAAATACTTAGGAATAAATCTAACCAAAGACGTAAAAAACCCATACAAAGAAAACTACAAGGCACTACTGCAGGAAACCAAAAGAAACCTACACAAGTGGAAAAAGATACCTTGCTCATGGATAGGAAGACTCAATATTGTGAACATGCCAATTCTACCCAAAGCGATCTATAGATACAATGCAATCCTGATCCAAATTCCAATGACATTTTTTAATGAGATGGAAAAGAAAAATCACCAACTTCATATGAAAAGAGAAAAGACCCCAAATAAGTAAAGAATTACTGAAGAAGAGCAAAGTGGGAGGCCTCACATTACCTGATTTTAGAAACTATTATGCTGCCACAGTAGTCAAAACAGTCTGGTACTTGTACAGCAACAGATATACAGACCAATGGAACAGAACTGAGAATCCAGACATAAATTCACCCATCTATGAGCAACTGACATTTGACAAAGGCCCAAAGTCCATTAAATGGGGAAAAGACAGTCTCTAACAAATGGTACTGGCATAACTGGATAAAAAAATGAAACAAGACTCATAATTCACACCAGTCACAAAAACTAACTCCAATTGGATCAAAGGCCTAAAAATAAAATCTAAAATGATAAAGATGATAGAAGGAAAAATAGGGACAATGCTAGGAGCCGTAATTCACGGCATAAACAGAATGCGAACCATAATTAACTATGCACAAACACCAGAAGAGAAACCGGATAACTGGGAGCTCCTAAAAAAATCAAACACTATGCTCATCAAAAGACTTCACAAATAGATATATGCACACCATGTTCATTGCAGCATTGTTTAGAATAGCAAAAAGGCAGAAACAACCTAGGTGCCCATCAACAGATAAACTAACTGGATAAACAAATTATGGTATATACACACAATGGAATACTATGCAGTGATAAAGAACAACGATCAATCTGTGAAACATCTCAGAACATGGATGAATCTGAAAGGCGTTATGCTGAGTGAAATTAGTCAATTGCAAAAGGACAAATATTGTATGAGACTACTATTATAAGAACTCAATAAAAGGTTTAAACACAGAAGAAAACATTGATGGTTACAAGGGTGGGAAGGGAGGAAGAGCGGAATTCACTAACTAGATAGTAGACAAGAATTATCTTAGGCAAAAGGAAGGACAACACACAATACAGGGGAAGTCAGCAAAACTGGACTAAACCAAAAGCTAAGAAGTATCCTGAATACAACCAAACACTTTGAGGGACAGAGTAGCAGGGGTGGGGTTCTAGGGACCATGGTTTCAGGGGACATCTAGGTCAATTGACATAGTAAAGTTTATTAAGAAAATGTTCTGAATCCCACTTTGGTGAGTGGCATCTGAGGCCTTAAAAGCTTGTGGTAAGCGGCCATCTAAGATGCATCAATTTGTCCCAACCCCCCTGGAGCAAAGGAAAATGAAGAACACCGAAGACACATGGAAAATATTAGCCCAGGAGACAAAAGAGCGACATAAACCAGAGGCTCCATTAGCCTGAGACCAAAAGAACTAAATGGTGCCCAGCTACCACCAATGACCACCCTGACAAGGAACACAACAGAGAGTCCCTGACGAAACAGGAGAAAAGTGTGGTGCAGAGCTCAAATTCACGTAAAAAGACCAGACTTAATGGTCTGACTGAGACTAGAGGAACCCTCTAAGACATGGCTCTTGGACTCTCTGTTAATCCAGAACTAAAACCATTCCTGATGCCAACACTTCAAACAAAGATTAGACTGGACTATAAAGCATAAAATACTTGCGAAGAGTGTGCTTCTTAGTTCAAGCAGATACACAAGACTAAATGGGTGGCTTCTGTCAGGAGGCAGCATGAGAAAGCAGAAAGGGGCAGGAGCTGGTTGGGTGGACATGGGAAACCCGGGGCAGAAAGGGAGAGTGTGCTGTCACATTACAGGGATTGCAACTAGTGTCACACAACAATATGTGTATGAATTTTTGTATGAGAAATTAACTTGAGCTGTAAATTTTCACCTAAAGCACACACAAAAAAGGAAAAAGAGCATGCAGAATGTGGAGTGTCAAAGCTGGAAGAGACATGTAGATTGTAAATTTGGACATAATTTTACATATGAAGAGACCAAGGTCCAGGTAGGTCATGTGGTTTGTCCAATGCCCTATAGGCTTTAAATATGGAGTCAAATCTAGAGACTGGGGTACTGACTCACACGTTCCCTAGGGAACAGGAAAAATGCCCCAACATAGGTGACAGCTGGAGTCATGGTCTTCTGCTGGGAATTCTTCTCTTGATTGAAGGATCTGTGGCATTGCTTTCTCTATTCCATGGGTGCTGGTCCTAATCACGCCCTAATGGAGTCCACCCCTGGGGTCATGGTCTCTGTCCTCTAAGCTGGGAGCTGCTCCAGCCACTAAGTATCTTCCTGCTTAAGATGACCAGCCCCTTTCTCTATAGCTCCAAAAAGTTATGAAGGAAATGGAAAAATGGCAAGAGCCTCCCATCATAAGAGGCTTCTGCTGAGGTTTTGAGGCCTTTCTTGGCTGTGTGGACATTACCTTGGAGTCAGAAAGGCCAAAAGAGGCATCTCAGGTACTTAACTGTGCTATACTTAAACCCTCAGAGGATGAAATCCACTCATGTACACATGTGCAGACATGCAAAATAAAAATTCTGAAGTTTGTTTTGATATGGTAAATTTCAAACAACTATTAGACAACCAAGTAGAGAAGTTAAGTCAGAATTTGGATATGCAGGGTGGGGAATCTAAATTCCAAAAAAAAAAAAAAAAATGCATTGCTGTCGAGTCAATTCTGACTCATAGTGACTCTATAGGACAGAGTAGAACCACCCATGGGGTTTCCAAGGAGCAGCTGGTGGATTTGAACTGCCAATCTTTTGGTTAGCAGCCAAGTTCTTAACCATTGTACCACCAGGGATCTAGATTAGATAGTTTATATTCCTGCTCCTGATCCAACTCTGTTTCATCCCCAGGGGAGCATCCCATTTGGGGCGGCTTTGATTGTTTTCTGCCAGTGGGATTAAAATTTTAAGGATATTACAGATGGTGTGAGATTTTAAGATCAAAGCGTTTAGAAGGGAAACAAGAATTTTTTTAAGCCCCAATTGACCTTCTTGAATTTCTGTAATTAGTTTAGGTCAGCATATCTTCTATCTTTGAGTAAAATACCATCAGTAGCTAAACATCCCATATCTAAAAATAAACTTATTGTAAATACTTGAAACTTCAGTGTCAGAAAACTAACATAGAGATCAGTTATTATAATAATTAGCAAATTATTTTGATGAATGACTTGTTGAGTGAGCATATCAGTGACTGATTTATTAAGCACTGATTTTGGACTTAATTTTATTAGCCTTCAAAGGCTAATAAAACTAAGTCCCTGCCTTCAAGGTACTTTTCAGGAGAGAGACTGAAATCTGGCATATTCCCAAAATCAGCTCACAGCAAATGCTAAATTTGCAAAATATGACTTTAGTCTTTTTCTATCACAACATTCAGAGTTTAACTTACTTATCCTATAGCCCATTTATTTTCCCAACCAATTCTAAGCCAGAGAGATTTTGTAGCATTTCACAATCTGGGACTACCCTGAAAATACATGCCAACAAAAAAGAGCCTACTTCCAGCACATCTCAAATATTGGAATAGAGCTGAGAACCACAAAGGCAACACAGTTTGGAAGAAAAAGCACCAAAACAGAGTTATCTTCTTAATCCTACTCAGTATGTCACTAATCAACCTTGCTATGTATGGTAAATTCATCTATATGGAACATTTCAATGCCTCATTGATGCAAGAGAGTCATAGCAATTGTCCTGCACCAGTCATCAGACATTTCTACCTCCAGTTCTTCAAACCTTGTTCCTTACATTACATAGGTTTGTTATTTAACCCTTATTTTAGCAGAATTTACACGCCCAACTCTAAAACAATTTAATGCATAATTGTTACATGTGTCACTCATGAACTCAGTAAACATTTATTGCGTACCTACTGTGTACCAGGTACCATGCTATGCATTGGTAAAACAAAGAATGAGATGCAGCCCCTCCCTTCAAGCATGGAGAAGAAATCACATAATTTATAATACTTTATGAAATTGCAAAGGTGCATCTTTGCATGGGGTATTATGAGATCCCAGAAAAATACCCCCATCAAACAGGGAAGGTTGACAAAGACATAAATGGTCTTAGAGAACAAGTGGGAGTTCCCCAGGCCAAAAGATATGTAGCTGTGGGTAGGTAGAAAGACCACTTTTGGTAGATGCAGTAATAAGAGAAAACAATGAGCCAGCTGCATGATACTAAGTGTTGTTGGAATATAAATTTCAGGGCAGGGAGTCATGAGAGTTCAAAATGGAGGGATAAATTAGAGTCAGATCATGAAGGGGCTGACAGGCCAACATAAGGGTCTGGACTTAATCTGGTGCTTTCTGGTGAGCCATTTTTTCCCTAAGCCAACTCAAATCCATTTTTGTGGAGCACAGCATGTTAAATAACTCAGAACTAAGTAAACGAATTAATATGACCACAGAGGTTTCTTCTTTTATGTTTTCCTCATGCTTGGGGAGGAACGATGCAAAAGGCAGGAAAATAAATATTAGGGAAATTAATTAATTAGGATATTGCTTGTTGCATTTAAAAGTCATCAAAAATAATTTACGAGCATCCTGTAAATGATTATTAGAGAGGACAATCAGAAGATATACATATTAAATCGATGACCTCTGGGGTCCCTTTAACAGTTCTAAAATTCTTTAATTATGACCTTACATTGGTTCTTGTATCTGAGAAATTGCCAGAGGGGAAGTATCTCGAAAGAAGGAATTAAGAGCTCAGTCTCAGCTTGTGTTGCAACATCTCTCTGTTCTTGGGGTTCGTTTCATAGCAAACATAAGAATATTAATCAAAGGTTTCTCAAAAATTGTTTCAAATTTCAAGACAGTGTAGGAACTGAGGATATCAGCCAGATAGGAAGTTTCTAAGAAAGTAGTAAATGGTATAAAAATATTAATTTAAATAACACAATGCACTAAGCTTAATATAGATACAAGTGGATAAATATATATGTAATATATAAACTGTACCTCCTTAGTGGTTTTTTATGAGGTATGACTGATTCTGTGACTAAAAACACATCTGCTAATACATATATTTTTGGTACTGATACATTTTCATTTTAAAAACTATTCTCCAAATTCTGTAATTACTGAGATTGCTGACCAATGCTATTTGAGAACTCTTTGTAGTCCAGGTTACTTATCATCATGTTAGATAAAAATAGGCAAATGACATCTGCTCCCTTTTAAGAAATAGAGTTCCTAGCTTCATCTAACCTAATTAACTGGTTAGAGTAGCCATTCATAAAAACAGAAGCTAGCACTTCAGTGCCCATTAGCATCGCCCCATAAAGCTGTTCTTCTTAGCTGGCTTTCTTTCCCAGTCTAAGGATCCTGACCCCTGATATGTTGGTAGATCCCATCCAAGTTTCCTTTTACCTTTAATCCTGAGAGTGGTCAGAGTAGGTTGCTAATGAGGTTAAGTGATGGGCTGAAGTCGTAAGCAGTTTTTCTGTTGTTGTTCCTTGGATTCATACCTTGCCTCAGTTAATTCCATCAAACCATAACTAAGTTGTAGGTTACACCTACACATTCTCTTTTAGAAAGCACACTGTCAACGTTTCCTTTAAACCTAACACTGAATCTTAAACATTTATTTCATAGAACACTAATTCTCAACAGATATTCCTTATGGAGCAAAGGAGGGAAGGCTCCAAAGTCAACACTAGGAAGTATTTCATAGACGGCTCTTTCATGAAGACTTCCAATGCCTTTAGCATTAAAGCTTCTGAGGCTTCCAGCAGTTTATAAACCCTTCATTTATCCAGAATATACAAACTTCTCTGATCAAGAACATTTTTTTTAACATGTATTAATTTTGAATGGAATTCCACAATTTTGGAAATGCTTATTGAGAGATATTGAATCAGAATTTTAGAGTCCACAGTGTTCAAAATTTATTCAGTTTATACATCCAACACATGCCCTGTTTGACAGATAAACTGAGGGTAAGGGGTATCACTCCAAGGTTGGCTTGCTCTAGTTACAGAACCAGAAGTAGCAGCTGAGTTTCCTTATTTGCCAAGAATTCTTGGTGAGTTGTACAAAGAGATTCCCTTCTACTTTACTAAAAAAAAAAAAAAAAAAAAGGCATAAAATATTTTCTACCAGATTTGGAGTAGGAGCATGTTCATGATTTTTGGTCTAATAAAAAGTAAAAACAAGTAAAGTGGAGTAAAGTTTATATTTTTACCAAATCCCTCAGTTCCAAAATCATAGGAATAATAGGTAAAATATAATATTAGGCATTCAAAATGTCATAAGACTCAGCAAGATAAACCTACCTCTAGATGAGAAGTAGAATAGAAGAGCAAAGTGGGGCACAAGACTGAGTGCACAAATCTAAACGCAGGTTGCGGCATTTCTATGGGGGGATTAAAAGGACCAAAACTAGGCTCTTACCTAAATACAGGGAAATGGAGCCCAGAGTGGAGTTCCCCTGCTTATTGGAAAAAACCAAAACTGTCGCTAATCCTCTGCCTGGAAATATAAGGATGTGGGAAGAAAATGACACAGCCTCATGACCGGAGAAACTACAATATTCCCCAGTATTACCACGCGTGTAAGGTCCCTTACGAAACTCTTTCTGGACAAGGAACTCGGGGGTTAGAGACAGTTTTAGCAGTGGCAGACAGGGAGTGATCAGCATACACAGAGAACCAAAAATAATTAAAGAAAGCAGGTTTTTCAAAATGAACCTGTACATTTATATCCTATAGACATTAAAAACACACACACACACACACACACACAAACAAACAAACTGAGAAAGTAAGAACAGAAATACAAAATCAGGGCATGAACTGAATCAAGATAAAATTAATCATAAAAAAAAAATTCTGGCAGACTTTGAAATGAATGTGTATAGGATGTACACAAAGATAAAGGAAAGGATAATTTCTATTCACATAGAACAACAATCTATAAAACAAAACCAGAAATAAAATAAGCCCAAGGGGAGATGAGAAAGAGTGAACTACAAACTTTGGAAATAAAAGTAGTCACTGTAATAAAAAAAAAAAAAAAAAAAAGATGCAACAATTCTGTAGAGGTAGTATCACTATAAAAAAAAATGATGTATTAGAAAATTATACTGAGGAATTCACATCAAATACAATGCAAAGAGCAAAATAAATATTTAAAGGACAAGCAAAAACAGCTAAGAAATATGCATGATTAGTTTTAGAGACTCTGGGATAAGAATCAAAGGAATGGTGTAGAAACAGTATCTGAACAGATATAACTGCAAATTTCTCAGAAGTAAAGACAAAAATATTTATAACAAATTATTGAATCCTGAGTACTATGCAAGATAAAATAAATAAAGCCACGCTAAACCATCAAGGATAATAAAAATAATCTTTAAAGATGGAGAAAAGACATTACCCTCAGAAAAATGATACTTAAACTGTAAAGAGATTTCTCTTCAGGAGTAAGAAAACCCAGAAGACAATGGCAATATATATATAAGGTGCTTAACAAAGATACCTGCGACTTAGAATTGTATATCCAGTTAAATTATAAGTTTATAGTGAATGCAAAACGAAGACATGTTTTTTAACACACAAACACTAAGAACGTTAACCACTGCAGATATTCAGTGTAATGGTTAAGATTGTATGTCAGCTTGGCTGGGCCATGATTCTCAGTGGTTTGGCAGTCGTATGGTGATGTGATTACTTCCACAATGAGATTTGATATAATGTGATCATCTCCATGATGGGATCTGCTGTGAGTAGCCCATCAGTTGAAAGGGAGTTTCCTTGGGTGTACGGCCTGCATCAAATATAAGTGGACATTCTGGCAAGGTTTGTGGGCTTTTGCTTGCTCTAGATCCTGCAGCTGGCTCCTGTTCATCTAACCTCTGGTTCTGGGAACTTTAGCTAGCAACTTACCTGTGGTCTTGCCTGCTTCTCTTGAAGTTCATTGAACTTCACAGCCTGTGAGCAAAAGCCCTGTTCTCTGACCTTCAGATCTTCAGGGGTTCGCTAGCCCCTGCAGCTATGTGAATCAGGAGAAGCCTCTATCCTGACCCATGGACTTGGGACATTTCAGCCTCTACAAACACATGAGCCACTTCCTTGATATAAATCTTTATATATACTTATATGCTTTACAAGTTTTCCTTCTCTAGAGAACCCAGCATAAGATACTGTTTAAAAATTAAAGATCATCTTCAAACAAAGAAGTGAATGCAGAAATTGATAACATATGCTGGTAAATTTAATTTTAAAATTTACTATTTTATGTATTTTTAGAAATATAAAATTATAACTCTAGTTGAAAATAACAAGATGGTAGGTTGAAATCTTTAATGTGTAGTTAAAGTATGACAAGTTCTCTCTTATGTATGAGAGAAGTGGACAAATATTGTATAGCTTTTAGAATTTGTTAGAAAATATAACTAATCATATATGACAAAAATCATTTCAGAGTAGCCACTAAACTAATATAATTAGGCCTTTTAATCCCATAGAGGAAAATAAAAGGTGCTATTAAAAATTTTACTAATTCAAAAGAAAACAGGAGAAAAGGGAGCCAAAGAAAAGGATGTGAATAGAAAACACAAAATAAAAAAAAATAGATGGTAGAAATAAGACTATACAGATCTATAAAAACAATAACTGTAATGAATTATGCTTAACAAAATATCAGGCTTTATCAAATTAGGTTTGGAAAATACAATCCACATAAAATAAAACTACCATAAAAATAGAATAAAAGAATCAAAAAAGATCTGTCATACAGACATCAACCAAAAGAAAATTGGCAGGGGAATATTAATATCAGACAAAAGAAAACTTAAATCAAGAAGAACTGAATGGTGACAAAGAATAATAAAAGAGGAAATCTCACAAATAATATGTAAAAATCATGCATTTGTGTGGAAATGAAAATGCAGTGTTTACCTCTATAAAGCAAAACTGACAGAATTAATAGGTAAATTTCACAAACTAATAATCATGACAGAGGCGGGGCCAAGATGGCAGAGTAGTCAGACATTTGCACTGATTCCTCTTACAACAAAGACCCAAAAACACAAGTGAAGTGAATATATATAAGAAAAGCTAGGAGCCCTGAACATCAAAGGCAAAGTTAGGAAAAGGACTGAGAAGCAGGGGGAGGGAGGGATGGTTCAGAAGCAGCAAGGAGTTGCTGGACCTGACCCAGCAAGAACCAGCACCCCTCAGGCCTGACCCCCTGGCATAACTGTGATGGGGCTGCTGGTAGTGTTTGGGACATGGTTCCCTCAGGAAGAAAGAGTGAGCTGCACAGTCTACTCACGCTTCCGAATCGGAGAAGAACGGCACTCTCAGCAAAAGACAAGTACTTGTGTCTACTTTACCGCAGCCCCAGGCCCCAAGCTGGCTTCAGTGGCAGTCGATTACCCTGGGCCTGAGATAGGTCCTGCTGCACCCTGAGCCATTTTCCTGGCCTTGGAGAAGGAATAAATTAACAATTGGAGGAAAAGGTAATCTGCAGGCTCCCTAAGCTGGGAACTCAAGGCAGAAGCAGCTCCTGTCCAGCACAAATGGTCCATGGACTTTGAATGTGTTTCATCCTTGCATGGACCTGTGTGGGTCTATTTCAGGAGCTTAGGCCCTTTTTGGCAAACTGCAACAGTGTATGTGCCTCAGATCTGACATCAACTGTTTCAGCTGTGTGGTGGAGGGGAGGGTTTTTGACATTTGACACTGTTCTGCCTAGTAAACAGGATCCTCACCTACTCACATCAGAGGCCTGAGGACTGGTTGCTCCACCCATGCCACATAGCCTCTTACGACAGGGGTCCAAGTATAAGTGCTGCCTCCCATTCCTTACAACCAAAAGCATTGGGTGCCCATGGTCCAGATTCAGAGTCCACCTACCTGTGTGCTATAGGGAAGAGGGACGTGCTTTCCTCACAGGCACTCACAGGATGGTGGTCAGCCCCCTGCCTTGATCAGAGAGTGACCCTCTGCTGCAACCAGATACCTGTGCCTGCACTAATTGCCCCTGCCCCTCTAAGACTGGAGGATTGAGCCTGTACCACCCACTTGGTGACCAACTACCTGGACACCTGAGCTGAATCCATACAAGAAAAGTGAAAGGACTCCTAGGCTCATATACCTGATAACAGCATTAGCCATCTGGTGACAGAACATTAGAGCTTCAAAGGTGCAAATAATCCAGCTAGCTCACTCAAGCAGCCTATTTGGGCAAATCAAAACAAAACAAGAAGCTAGGATACAGTAAGCAAACATAAAATAAATTAATACAATAACTTATGGATGGCTCAGAGACAACAGTCAATATCAAATTACATAAAGAAGCAGACCATGGTCACTCCAACAAGTTCTCAAAATGAAGAATCAAGGAATCTTCTGGACAAAGGGGTATTCCTGGAATTACCAGAGGTAGAATACAAAAGATAAATATACAGAACTCTTCAAGAGTTCAGGAAAGGGATGCAGAACAAGCCAAGGAACACACAGATAAACCAGTTCAGGAAATAAAGAAGGTTATTCAAGAGATTAATGAAAAATTTAATAGGCTGCAAGAATCCAGAGAGATGGCAATCAGAAATTCAGATTAACAATAAAATTTCAAAATTAGACAACTCAACAGAAAATCAGAGGAGAAAAATTGAGGAAATGGAAGGCAGAATTAGTGAGATGAAAGGTAAAATACTTCGCATCAATATATTTTTAAAAAATCAGAAAAAAGAATTTAAAAAATGAAGAACCCCTAAGAATCATGTGGGATTCTATCAAGAGAAATAACCTGCGAATGGAGTACCAGAACAGGGATGGAGAACAGAAAATACAGACAGAATTTTTGAAGATTTGTTGGCAGAAAACTTTCCTGATATCACGAAAGATGAGAAGATATCTATCCAAGATGCTCAAAGAACCCCATATAAGGTAGATCCCAAAAGAAAGTCACCAAGATATATTATAACCTAACTTGGTAAAAACCAAAGGTAAAGAGAGAATTATGAGAGTGCCTAGGAATAAACAAAAAATCACCTACAAGGGAGAGTCAATAAGAATAAGCTTGGGCTACTCGGCGGAAACCATGCAGGCAAAGAATGAGAAATCTATACATAGATCAAGAAGCAGTCATTCAAACAGAACAGGGGGCCACTGTGTGGTTTATAGTCAGGAAAAGTGTGTGTCATGTATGTGTATGTATAGATTCCTCATGAGCACAATTAAGTGCTCTGGAATTCTCATTCTTTGCAATGTTATCTATAAATTTATCATGATCCACACAGTCGAATGCCTTTGCATAGTCAATAAAACACAGGTAAACAGCTTTCTGGGGTTCTGCGCTTTCAGTCAGGATCCATCTGACATCAGCAGTGATATCACCCATTCCATGCCCTCTTCTGAATCAGGCTTGAATATCTGGCAGTTCCCTGTCAATGTACCAGTGCAACTGTTCTTGAATTAGCTTTAGCAAAATTTCACTTGTGTGTGGTATTAATGATATTGTTTAACAACTTCTGCATTCCGTTGATCACCTTCCTTTGGAATGGGCTCATCTTCAGCACTGTATCAGCCAGTGTTCTGCTGCTATCTATAAGGTTTTACTGGCTTACTTTTCTTGGAAGTAGATTGCCAGGTCCTTCCTCCTAGTCTGTCTTAGTCTGGAAGCTCTGATGAAACATGTCTACCATGCGTGACCCTGCTGGTATTTGAAACACCGGTGGTATAGCTTCCAGCATCACAGCAACACACAAGCCACCATAGTACGATAAACTGACAGACAAGTGCTGGCCATGGAGACTAAGGGGGTGTTAAGTCTCCAAATGAAAATGGAAGGATTGTTATTAGAAAGAAAAATCAACATTAGGTAAAAACAAGAAATTTCCACTACAGCAGCTATTGTTGCTATTATTATTGTTGTTGCTGTTTTACAATTTACAATTTACAATTTTTATTATTTACTACTAATAGTGCCACCATCCCCACTACTACTACACTGTATAACTAGTACAAAAAATTTGGAAGATTATAGAGTGAACAACTAGGCGAATAGGGAGTTAAAAGGAAAACTCATAGAAAGCCATAACAAGAAAAAAAGAATCCTGGATAGAAGGAAATAAAATGAAAGCGCTCCTAGTAATAGAAGAGAGATCAGTAAAGCTAAGCCTAAAGTGAGGAGTTCTAGGAGATGGTTTCAACATCTGTCAAAAGCAAAGCCATCTAAATGGCAGCGTGTAATGCATTTTACAGTTGCTGAACTAAAAATACCTCACTGTGATTGAGTAAATGAAGATCAAATGGCCGTACAAACCATGCGTGTTGTACATTCTTGTCCCTCAGCCCTGTTACAGGGATCCATGAAATGAGCCAACAAAATTCCTTGCACGGGAAGGCCACATCCACAAACTTCTTACTGCAAACACAGTCAGCAGCATCTTCTCCACATAGGACCCCCGTGATGTTGGAACATTCGAATTTTTCCTTCCCACCGTGCTAAGTGAAGTGGTTAAGAGAAGCGTGTATTGAATTTCTGGCAGAACGTTCAGGTGCTGTATAACCTACAGTGAAACATCGTTTGGCTACTTGGCAATGCTGTATAGTATCCTTGAACAACTGGTTTACTCTAGGGCTAGTGTGGTAATTTTTTTTTTTTTTTTTACCTCAGTTGCTATCAAGTTGATTCCAACTCATGGCAAACCCATGTGTTTCAGAGTAGAATTGTGCTCCACAGGACTTTCAATGGCTGTGATCCTTCAGAAGTAGGTAGCCAGAAATTTTTTCTAAGGCTCCTGTGGGTGAACTTGAACTGCCAACCTTTCTGCTAGTAGCCAAATGCTTAATGTTCGTGCCCACCCAGGGCAACCACAGTGCATTAATATATATGAAGTGATTCCATGAGATAAATGGCTATTAACTGAACTCTGAACCGATCTACATCTTATATTCAATATGCTCTGCCAACAGAATGATCTCTGTTAAGCTGTACAGCACATAGCACTGGAAGGACTTTGCACATTGCTCCTCTACAAAAACTAAAACTATGCTTCCAGAAATTTATTTTTCTATTAAAAATCACATAAAATGTGAAACCTACTGTTAGTAAAATTTAAGTCTGGCAATATCAAACATTGACAAAGACAGGAAAAAACTTGCAGGCTTTAGAATTTCCATGTTTGGTGGGAGTATAAGTTGCTACAATTACAAACATTTTGTTTAGCAATTAGGAATTAATTAATATAACTGAAGAAGTGTATACCTAAGGATGCCACATTCTTCCTTTTGCATATTACCTAGAAAAAAAATTGCAAAAATGCATCAAAATTTGTACAAAGTGTGAATTTTGGCATTGTTTATAATAGCAATAAAAGTGGAAAAAAAACTTAAATCGCTCTCAAAAACAGAATGACTAAATAAATTGTAGTTATTACTAATATGAAATGGCAGAACACACAGCAGTTTAAATGAATGAATAGAACTATATATATCAATATTAATAAATGTCAAAAACAATGTTATGTGAAAACTGGTAGAATGATACAATGTGGAATATATACATATTTGAAAGCACATAGAACAATATTATATATTGTTTATGGATCCATATTTATGTAGAAATAGTCATAGAGGATGCTGTTGTTGATAATAGCAGACTAGTGATTTGGATCAATACACCTACAGAGAAAATTGAGAAAAGCTGGGGATGATATTTAGTGAGTCTGGTATTTGGGGCTACTTTTCCCAACGAAGGTCTGCCAATTCTAGAAGAGGCAGATTAGAAGTTGTGGGTCAAAAAGAAAAAGTAAAAAATATTTCGAACTTAATCATAATAATAATGAAAAGACCACATATCAAAAATTACTGGTTAGGTAAGTTCATATTAATGGAGGAGGAACAACTTAGAAAAGGGGGGAAAGAATGGTTGCATAGCTTGAAGAATGTAATCAATGTAACTGAATTGTACATGTAGAAATGGTTGAATTGGTGTATAATTTGCTGTATAAATTCTCAACAACAAAATTAAAATATTAAAACAACAACAACAAAAAAATAGAATCCTACCTCATAAAAACCCAGAAAGTGTTTCTTTTTGATTTTATAATACTGAAAAAAATCTAAACCATTTTTTTTTATGATTTGCATGCTTATTCAAATTACATACAGATATGTGCATATACTATTCAAACAAAGATGGGGCAAAAATCACTTTTTAATAAAAATAATATTTAAAAAAAGTGATGGCTAAGTTTGTGTGTCAATTTGGCTAGGCCATGATTCTTAGTGGTTTGGCAGTTATGTAAAGATGTAACTATCCTCAATTTTGTGATACAATGTAATCACTTCCACGATGTGATCTGATGTGATTAGCCAATCAGTTGTAAAGGGAGTTTCCTTGGAGGTATGGCCTGCATCCAATATATATGGATGTTCTGGCAAAGCTCGCTGGTTATACAGACATCCTGGCAAAGCTCACTGACTTCTGCTCACTCTAGATTCTGCACCTGACCCATCATCATCTGACCTCCAGTTTTTGGGACTTGAGCCAGTGGCCTGCCATACTGTGTGCCAATCTCGGGCTCATCAGTTTCTGTAGTTATCTGAGTCAGGAGAAGCTTCCAGTCTGAGGCCTGACCCATGAACACAGGACTTGCCAGACTCTACCATCGCACAAGCCATTTCTTTGAGATAAATCTCACTCTCTCTTAACCTGTTGCCGTCGAGTCGATTCTGACTCATAGCAACCCTATAGAATGGAGTAAAGCTGTCCCACAGAGTTTCCAAGGAGTGCCTGGTGGATTCAAACTGTTGAACTCTTAACCACTATGCCACCAGGGTACGTGTGTGTGTGTATATATATATATATATATATATATATGCATTACTCTGGTGGCAAAGTGGTTAAGAGGTTAGTTGCTAACTAAAAGGTTGGCAGTTCACACCCACTAGCTGCTCCTTGGAAACCCTATGGAGTAGTTCTACTCTGTCGTATAGGGTCGCTATAAGTTGGAATCAACTCAACCACAATAAATCGACCCTCGGATTTTCATATATAAGTGTATGTGTCATGGATTGAATTATGTCCCCCCCAAATGTGTGTGCCAACTTGGTTAGGCCATGCTTCCCAGTATTGAGTGGTTGTCCTCCATTTTGTGATTGTAATTTTACGTTAAAAGGGTTAGGGTAGGATCGTAACACCATCTACACTCAGATCACCAGTTTCCCCAGGGTGTGGCTGCACCACCTTTTATCTCTCAAGAGATAAAAGGAATGGGAAGCAAACAGAGTCATGACCTCATACCACCAAGAAAGCAGCAGCAGGAGCAGAGCATGTCCTTTGTACACAGGGTCCCTGGGCCTGAGAAGCTCCTTGACGAGGGGAAGATTGAGGACAAGGACCTTCCTCCAGAGCTGACAGAGAGAGAAAGCCATCCCCTGGAGCCAGTGCTCTGAATTTGGACTTGCAACCTACTAGACTGTGAGAAAATAAATTTCTCTTTGTTAAAGCCATCCACTTGTGGTATTTCTGTTACGGCAGCACTAGATGACTAAGACAGTATACATATATATGCTTCGCTGGTTTTTTTTCTCTAGAGAACCCAGCCTAAGACGTTTGGTACCAAGAGCAGTTCCAGAGAAACAAAATTGTAAGGATGTGTTTTCTAAATTGGTTCTCAAGTCTGGTTAATCTTAAAGATGCTGTCTCCAAAATCCAAAAAGGCCCACTAGGCATTGTGCCTCCTAATTTTTAGTTGTGGGAAGGGCCAGATGCATTTGGGTGTGCTACACTAGCCTATTTATCAATTGACTCCAAAAGCTGCTACTTTTGGGTGAGGCCCAGAACAAGAGAAGGCTTTGCGACATGTTCAGGCTGCTGTGCAAGCCTCTGTGCCACTTGAGCTATATGACCCAGTTGATCCAATGGTGCTTGAAGTGTCAGTGGCAGGTAGAGATGTTTGGAGTCTTTGGCAGGCCCCTGTTGGTGAATCACAGAAAAGATCCTTAGAATTTTGGAACAAACCCCTGCCATCCTCTGCAGATAACTACTCTCCTTTTGAGAAACAGCTTTTGGCTTGTTACTAGGCCTTAGTAAAGACTGAACATTTATGGGCCACTAAGTCACGTAAGGTCTGAGCTACCCATCATGAACAGGGTATTCTCTGACTCACAGAGTCACAAAGTTGGACGTGCACAGCAGCACTCCATCATTAAATGGAAGTGGTATATATGAGATCAGGCCAGAGCAGGACCTGCAGGCACAATTGTGATGGTTAAGATTGTGTGTCAGCTTGGCTGGGCCATGATTCTCAGTGTTTTGGCAGTTGTCTAATGTTGTGATCACTTCCATGTTGATATTTAATACGTGAACACCCCCATGATGGGATCTACTGTGAGTAGCCAATCAGTTGAAAGGGAGTTTACTTGGGCATGTGGCCTGAATTGAATATAAATGGACATTACAGCAAGTGCCATGGATTAAATTGTGTCCCCCCAAAATATCTGTCAACTTGGCTAGGTCTTGACTCCCAGTATTGTATGATTGTCCACCATTTTGTCATCTGATATGATTTCCCTATGTGTTGTAAATCCTATCTCTATGATGTCGATGAGATGACTGGCAGTAATGTAAACTCAACCTATAAGATTAGATTATGTTTTAAGTCAATCCCTTTTTAGATATAAAAGAGAGAAGCAAGCAGAGAGACAGTGGGACCTCATACCACCAAGAAAGTAGAGCCAGGAGCACAGCGTGTCCTTTGGGCCTGGGGCTCCTGCATGGAGAAGCTCCTAGACCAAGAGAACATTAATGACAAGGATCTTCCTCCAGAACCAACAGAGAGAGAAGGCCTTCCCTTAGATCTGGTCCTCTGAATTTGGAGTTCTAGCCTGCTAGACTGTGAGAGAATAAATTTCTGTTAAAGTCATCCACCTGTATTTCTGTTATAGCAGCACTAGATAACCAAGACAGCAAGGCGTAAGTGCTTTTTGCTCATGCTGGATCCTGCAGCTCTTGTTCATCTGACCTCCAGCTCTTGGGACTTGAGCTAGAAGCTTACCTGTGGTCTTGCCTGCCAATCTAGGGATTCATCAATCTTTGTAGCCTGTGAGCAAGAGCCCTGCTCCATGAACTGCAGAACTTGGGTTTACCAGCCCCTGTGGCTGCATGAATCAGGAGAAGCCTCGATCATGACCCATGGACTTGGGACATTCCAGCCTCTACAACCATGTGGGCCATTTTCTTGATATAAATCTCTCTATATACATATATTTATATGCTTTTCTGGCTTTGCTTCTCTAGAGAACCCAGCCTAAGTCAGGTAAGTGGATACACCTTTCTGAATGGGCCAAAGAAGTGAAGATATTTGTGTCTCAATGGTGACCTTGGCAGAGGAGGATTTTAACAAGTGGATAGAATGAAACATTCTGTGGAAATCAGTCATTCTTTTCCCCACCCACTCCCACCATTGCCCAATGAGCTCATTAACAAAGTGGCTGTGGTGGCAGGGACGGAGGTTATGCATGGGCTCAGCAACATGGACTTCTACTCACTAAGACCCACTTGGCTACAGCTACTGCTGAGTGCTCAATCTTCCGGCAGCAGAGACCAACACTGAGACCCCAGTATTACACCATTCCTTGAGGTGATCAGCCGGCCACCTAGTGGCAGGTTGATTACATTGGACCACTTACATCATGGAAACAACAATGTTTTGTTCTTACTGGAGTAGACACTTACTCTGGATACAAATTTGCCTTTCCTGCACGCAATGCTTCTGCCAAAACTACCATTTAGTAGTTTGGTGGGCTTACAGAATGTCTTATCCACCAACATGGTATCTCACACATCATCCTCTCAGATCAAGGGACTCACTTCACAGCAAATGAAGTACAGCAATGGGCCCATGCTCGTGGAATTCATTGGTCTTACCATATTTCCCACCATCCTGAAGCAGCTGGCTTAACTGAATGATGGAATGGCCTTCTAAATACACAGTTATGGCACCAGCTAGGTGGCAATACCTTGCAGTGTTGGCCAATGTTTTCTAGGAGGCTATACACGCTCTGGAAACCCTGGTGGCGTAGTGGTTAAGTGCTATGGCTGCTAACCAAGAGGTCAGCAATTCAAATCCACCAGGCACTCCTTGGAAACTCTATCAGGCAGCTCTGCTCTGTCCTATAGGGTCGCTATGAGTCGGAATTGACTCGACAGTAGTGGGCTTATTTATTTATTTATTTATTTAATACATGCTCTAAACCAGTATGTAATATATGGTGCTGTTTCTCCCATAGCCGGGACCCATGGGCCAGGAATCAAGGAGTGGAAATTGGGAGTAGCACCCACTATTACCCCTAGTGACTCACTGCCAAAATTTTTGCTTCCTATCCCTGTGACCCTATGCTCTGCAGGTCTAGAGGTCTTAGTTACAAAGAAAGGAATGCTCCCACCAGAAAACACAATGTGATTCCATTGAACATAAAGTTAAGAAAGCCACCTGGCCACTTTGGGCTCCTCATGCCTCTGGATCAACAGGCAAACAAGGGAGATACCATATAGGTGTGACTGATCCTGATGAATGAGGGAAAATCAGATTGATATTAATAATCGAGGTAAAGAGTATGTCTGGAATACAGGAGATCCCTTAGGACGTCTCTGAGTGCTACTATAACTTGTAATTAAAGTCAATGGAAAAGTACAGTGATCCAATTCCAACATGGCTACTAATGGCCCAGACTCTTCTGGAATGAAGGCTTGGATCACCCCACCAGGAGAAGAACCATGGCCAGCTGAGATGCTTGCTGAGAGCAAAGGGAACACAAAATGAATGGTGGAGGAAGGTAGTTCTAAATACCAGTTAAGGGCATATGACCAGTTGGAGAAAAGAGGGCTACAATTGTTATGAGTATTCCTTCCTCGTATGTGTGCATCAAATATTTTTGTTCTGTCACTTATAACATAAAAAAAATATATATATATAAGATGTAAAAAGGATTAGTGAGCTTTCACTTGTATGCATGTTAATTGTATCATGTCAGGTGTGAGTATGACTTTGTAATTGTCTTTATTTAGAGATTGTTTGTGGTATAAGGAGATATGTATAGCAGAGAACCAGAGATGCCATGGAAGGAAGGACTGGTGTCAGAATTGGTAAAAAGGGTTGGAAGGTCGAGGTATATCTGACATTCACCACATGAGAATCAGCCTTGGGCTAATGCTGATCTTAATATTTTTCCTCCCTCCCCGCACAAGAAACTAGAGGAGGTCTGACATCCACACAGCATTTTTACAGAAGTGCCCCAAAAATAAAGGGGTCATGTTGAAATTATACTGTGCCAACTTGAAGAGGCTCCTCACTGGCCACATTAGTGACAAACTTAGTCTCTAAATGAATAAGGACAGTTATTACCATTGAATAAAATAAGTATTCATGAGTCCATTCTGTTAGTAAGTAAATTAACAAATTAAAAAAGGAGAAGAGAAAGCTCTTCTTTGTAATAACTTCAGTGATTTAATTCACAAGGGAATCATAAATTAATATCTCAACTATTGGGTGAACATCTGAAGAACAAGATATTTACTCAGTCTCAAAGTATCTCTCCACAGTTTAGTCATTCATTAAAAAGAGAAATAAATGTTAACTACAGAGTAGAAAAATCTGATACAAGTCATTTTAATCAAGTGATCAAAGTTAACACCACTAAAATGGGAAAAACTGACATCATGTGCCTTTTGATGTAATGCACTGAGAAGGAGAGATAATAGATAGGTAGGTACATAGATACACAGATAGAAACAAAAACTACATAAACACATATGTCTATGTGTATATATATATGTGTATGTGAAACACTAAGAATTGACAAATCTGGCTGAAGGGTAAATGAGAATTATTTTTACCAACTTAACAAAATATGTGAGAGATCTATATATGAAAAATTTAAGAAAATGTAAATAAATGAAGAGATATATCATGTTGATAAGTTAGAATACTTAGTATTGTAAAAATGTTTAATTATCCTCAGCAGACCTAAAGGTTCTAAACAATTCCAAACAAAATTCCAGCAGATTATTTTCTGGAAATTGATAGCCTTATCCTAAAAAGTAAACAGCAATGCAAAGGCCACTAATAACCAGAACAGTCATGAAGAGTAAGTTCTTTAACATTTTTCTCTTGAACAAAAGGAGAAACTGTGAGGAAAATAACCCCCATCAGGTATCAAGGTCTATCATAAAGCCACACTAGTTAATTAAACAGTATGGTATCAACACAAGGTAGAAAATAGGCCAATGATTCAGAATAAAGAAAGTAAACACTCTCATCTATGATTTATGATAACAATGGCACTGAAAAACACTGAGGAAATAATGGTATTTTCAATAAATGGTGGTGAGTCAATTGGATAGCCTTAGGGGGAAAAAAATTCACCCCTACCTCACACCATACACAAAAATCAATTCCAAGTGGATTGAAAATCTTAATCAAAAATCACATTAAGATCTAACCTTAAAGTGAAAGATAAAGTGACAAAGGTTCTAGAAATATCAGGAGAATATTTTCATGACCTTGGGATGGGGAAATGTTTCTTAAATAAGACAGAGAAAACAATTTCCATAAAGATCAATTTACATGTCTGGGCAAGACACTTGAATAGGCGCTTTATGGGAATGGACCAATGAACACATAATAAAAGTGGTCAACCTCATTAGTCATCAAGGAAATGCAAACTGAAATTATAATAATACTTTATGCTTATCAAACCGCTAAAATAAAAAGACTGGTAATCCCAAGTACTGACAAGGGTACAGAGCAATGGGAACTCTTATACGCTGCTGGTGGGAGTGTAAATTGTTAAAATCACTTTGGAAACTGACATTATTTAACTCCATAAACATATGATCTGATTTAGACAAAAAAAAAAATCTATGAACAAAAATGTTTATGGCAGCATTATAGTTGGAAATTGGTCACAAAGCAAATGGTCATCAGCAATAGGGTAATGAAATGAATCGTGGTATATTGATAAAATTGAATACTATACAGCAATGAAAATGAACAACTAGGGCCATATGTAGCAACCTGGAAAAATTTCAGAAACATGATTTTGAGCAAAAGCCAGACACAAAAAAAAGACATACCATTTGATACTAATTATATAAAGAAATAAGCAAAAGTAATCTATGGCGGTAGAAGATACAATACTGTTTATTTTTGAGGAGTTGAATGAGAGGTCATGATTATTAATGGGTACAAGTTTTGGGGGCTACTGGGGTGCTTGTTTTTGAGGTTATTTGCCATCAAGTTGATTCTGACTCATAGTACACTCCATGTACGCAGAGTAGAAATGTTCCATAGGGTTTTCAAGGCTGGGACTTTTCAGAAACAGATCGCCAGGCCTGTCTTTTGAGGTGCCTCTGGGTGAGACTGAACTACCAAACTTACAGCTAGTAGTCAAGTGCTTAGCCATTTGCACCACACAGGGACTTCTCTACGGTGTTAGTAACGTTTTATTTTTTACCTAGATAATGTTTGCATGAGCCTTATCATTTTGTGAAAATTCATTCAGCTATACAATTAACATTTATGTACCTCAAAAAAAAATTTTTTTTTTCTATACAGGCATACCTCGTTTTATTGCACTTCACTTCACCGCACTTTGCAGATAATGCGTTTTTTACAAATTGAATGCTTGTGGCAACCCTATGTCAAGCATGTGCGTCATTTTTCTAACAGCATGTGTTCGCTTTGTTTCTCTGTCACATTTTGGTAATTGTTGCAATATTTCAAACATTTGCATTATTGTTATATCTGTTATGGTGATCTGTGATCAGTGATCTTTGATGTTGCTATTATAATTTTGGGGGAACACCACGAACCACACCCATATAAGAAGTCGAACTTAAATGATAAATGTTGTGTGTGCTCTGACTACTCCATCGACTGACCGTTCACGCTCCTCTCTCCCTCTCTTTGAGCCTCCTTATTCCCTAAGACATGACAATATTGAAATTAGGCCAATTAATAATCCTACAACTGCCTCTAAGTGTTCAAGTGAAAGGAAGAATCGCACATCTATCACTTAAATCAAAAGCTAGAAATGATTAAGCTGAGTGAAGAAGGCATGTTGAAAGCCGAGATGGACCAAAAGCTAGGCCTCTTGTGCCAAAAAGGACAGTTAGCCAAGTTGTGAATGTGAAGTAAAAGCTCTTGAAGGAAATTAAAAGTGCCACTCCAGTGAACACAGAATTAGAAGAACATGAAACACCCTTATTGCTGATATGGAGAAAGTTTTAGTGATCTGGGATAGAACATCAAACCAGCCACAACATTTCCTTAAGCCAAAGCCTAACCCAGAGCAAGGCCTTAACTCTCTTGAATTCTGTGAAGGCTGAGAGAGGTGAGGAAGCTGCAAAAGAAAAGTTCAAAGCTAGCAGAGGCTGGTTCATGAGGTTTAAAGAAAAAAGCCATCTCCATAACATAAAAGTACAAGATGAAACAGCTAATGCTGATGTAGAAGTTGCAGCAGGGTATCCAGAAGATCTAGGTAAGATAATCAATGAAAGTAGCTACCCAAATTACAGATTTTCAAAGTAGAAGAAACGGCCTTGTATTGGAAGAAGATGCCATCTGGGACTTTCATAGCTAGAGAGGAGAAGTCGATGCCTGGCTTCAAAGTTTCAAAGGATAGGCTGACTTTCTTGCTAGGGGCTAATGCAGCTGGTACCTTTAAATTGAAGCCAAATGCTCATTTGCCCTGGAAATCCTAGAGCCCTTAAAAATTATGCTAAATCTACTCTGCTTGTGCTCTATAAATGGAACAACAAAACCTGGATGACATCACATCTGTTTACAACACGGTTTATTAAATATTTTAAGCCCACTGTTGAGACTTACTGCTCAGAAAAGAAGATCCCTTTCTAAATATTACTGCTCATTGACAATGCACCTGGTCACCAAGAGCTCTGATGGAGACGTACGAGGAGATTAATGTTGTTTTATGCCTGCTAACACAACATCCATTCCATTGCCCATGTATCAAGGAGTAATTTTGATTTTCAAGTCTTATTATTTAAGAAATACATTTTGTCAGCTCTAGCTGCCATAAATAGTGATTCCTCTGATGGATATGGGCAAAATAAACTGAAAACCTTCTGGAAAGGACTCACCATTCTAGATGCCATTAAAAACATTTGTGATTCATGGGAAGAGGTCAAAATATCAACATTATCAGGAGTTTGGACGAAGTTGATTCCAACTCTCCTGGATGTCTTTGAGGGGTTCAAGATATCAGCGGAGGAAGTAACTGCAGATGTGGTGGAAGTAGCAAGAGAACTAGAATTAGAAGCGGAACCTGAAGATATGACTGAATTGTTGCAATCTCGTAATAAAATGAACGGATGAGGAGTTGCTTCTTACGCATGAGCAAAGAAAATGATTTCTTGAGATAGAATTTATCCTTGGTGAAAATGCTGTAGACATTGTTGAAATGACAACAAAGGATTTAGAATATTACATAAACTGAGCCGATAAAGCAGTGTCAGCGTTTGAGTGGTTTGAGTGGATTGACTCCAATTTTGAAAGAAGTTCTACTGTGGGTAAAATCCTATCAAACAGCATCACATGCTACAGAAAAATCTTTTGTGAAAGGAAGAGTCAGTAGATGTGGCAAACTTTACTGTTGTCTTATTTTAAGAAACTGCCACAACCACTCCAACCTTCAGCCACCACCACTCCTATCAGTCAGCAGAGATCAACATCGAGGCAAGACCCTCCACAGCAAAAAAGTTACGACTTGCTGAATGCTCAGATGATGGTTAGCATTTTTTAGTAATAAAGTATTTTTAAATGAAAATATGTACATTTTCTAGACATAATGCTATTTTACACTTAATAGACTATAGAATAGTGTAAACATAACTTTTACATGCAATGAGAAACAAAAAGTTCACATGACTTGCTTTATTGGGGTATTTACTTCATTGCAACAACAGCCTGGAACTGAACCCACAATATCTCTGAGGTATGCCTGTACGTGTGTTAAAAAAATCAACTAACAAGTAAAATTTTAAAAATGCATGGGATTGATAACTATCAAATTCATATCTGTGGTCACCTCTGTAGAAACAGGTAGTGACATATTTATGAGGGGTGTATGGGGGGTCAATTCTATCTGTAACGTCTTATTTCATTTTAAAGAATATAACACAAATAAAACAAAACATTAAAATGAGATTAAGCTGAGGGTTTGTTATACAGGTGCTTGTTCTATTACTACTATTCTCTACGACCCAAAAAACCCGTTGCTGTCGAGTTGATTCTGACTCATAGCAACCCTATAGGACAAAGTAGAACTGTCTCATAGGATTTCCAAGGCTGTAATCTTTATGGGAGCAGACTGCCACATCTTTCTCCTATAGAGCCATTGTTGGGTTCAAACTGCTAACCTTTTGGTTAACAGCTGAGCACTTATATATTTCCGCAGATTCAAAATCCTTCACACACAAACAAATACCTGTCAGTGAGGTTATCCTAAGTAGTATCCTAAGTAGCAGTAAATCAATGCAACAGATACTTCCAGGATCATGCCAACACGATATTTAAATTGAACTTGAGCCCAGAGTTATGGCATCTGAAGATGCCGATGAAGATGGTGTTCATTACATTTCACAGTGTGTTCTTTATTAATCCATGGGAGAGACTTCTCTCTGGTCTGAGTACTGAAATAATTGGGCTTCCCTTATTGACATGTTTATTTTTAACTTAAAGATATTCTGAATCATCATATAATTGACTCTATTTTTAGCTTTGCATTATTTATTATTACTAATCTAATTTAGTACAAATTTATTAGTACTAATTTAAATCTTACCCTAATTTTACTTGTCTTAACATAGATTATTGTTTGCCTCTATCCACTTTAATTTCATTTAATCTTGAATCTACTTCTTAGCCTTCCTGGAACATGACAGATTATAAATTATTGAATATGTGATGAATTTGACCTAATAATTTTTGTTTTAAATACCCTTTTTAATCATTACCTTCTGTGTTTGTGTACGTGAAAAGAGATCTGTATGACAGAAGAACTGGACGAAGATTAAGTGACAATGAGTTCCTCTTCCGGTCACAATTGTATATGATTCTGTTATTTGTGGGAAGATGTGAAATCTTGTTGACTCCTACTAGGGTGAGCAGCTTTATGAATTCCTCATGAGACCCACAAGCAGTTCTGCATGCAGGTAATGTACACATCTATGTATAGTTGATGTGGAAGACAATGCTAGTTTCTGACTCTCTTTTCTGAATATCTTGTTTAGTGCATTCATGACATGTTTGAAGTTTTTCAAATTACATTTCAGTTATTATATTTTATGCTTTTTTAATTTATTATTTTATTAAATTGATTTATTGCAATTAAGCTATAACTATTAGCTCCTCTGATTCCTCCTGTTTCTCCCTATATTCCTCACATATGTACCAATACACACACTCACAAATATGTACATATATACCAAAAGGTCAGCAGTTCAAATTCACCAGCTGCTTCTTGGAAACCCTATGGGGCAGTTCTACTCTGTCCTATGGGGTGACTATGAGTCAGAATTTACTCAGTGGCAAAGGGTTTGGGTTTTATACACACACACACACACACACACACACACAGAGTCCCTGGGTGATGCAAATAGTTAATGCACTTGGCTCCTAACCAAAGGCTGGAAGTTTAGGTCCACCCTGAGGTGCCTTGGAAGAAAGATCTGGTGTCTACTTCTGAAAAATCAGCCACTGAAAATTCTGTGGAGCATAGTTCTCCTCTGACACACATGGGGTTGCCATGAATCGGAACCAACCAGATGGCAACTTGTTGGTTGGTTTTATATACATAGATTATACAAGATATATTTTAAAAGTATATATGTAATATATAGAGATAGACAGATAGACAGACAGATAGATAAATAGGTAGGTAGATCAACAGATAGTAAACCTGTGAAAGCCAGAACCTGTGTAAGGCAGAATCCTGTCAGAGAAGGAAAACTCAAAATATTTTCCATTAAAATGAGTGATAGAAAAGTGGTAAGTCTGTACCCTGTCAAAGGCAGAAAACTCATGAGATTCAGAAAAACAAGGCAGTCCTGGCTCTCATAGGTTTCACTCTGTGTGTGTATTGTGTGGGAGTGTGCATAAAATAACCACAGATGATTTGTACACTGCTTCTATCCTCCTTTTCCACTTCAGTTTCATTAAAATTTCCAAAGTCTACTCTACAGTTCAAGCTATGGGTCGTGTTGATCTATCACTGAAGAAGTTAATTTAAATTTCTCTCCACTAGGTAATATGGTAACTTACAGCTCTATGTCAATATTTGCTTTAAGTTCTTTTCCACTTGATGGAGTTCATAAGATGTGTAAAGCATTTTCTTGGCTCTTCAAAAATGTGTTATATATGTATTAAAAGTAAAAAGGAAATGAGTGTAAACTTTTCCAAAAGTCCCTCTGAAATGAATGATCATTTTATTATTTTCTCAGATAAAATTAACTCAGTCACTTGAAAGAAATACAACACTCATATTTAATGCAAAGTATTAAGATGAGAGAATGAAATATATCTGTATTTATAATTCATCATAGCATTTTATATTCAATTTTCACTTTGCCAAAATGTATCCATCACTGTATTTTAGAAAAATAGAGGAATTGTTAATACTTCATGAATGAAAAGTCATGGGGGGGCGGGGGGTGGAAATTCCATCTGGTTATAGTTTTATTTTAATACAAGTTGTATCTTCAGTTCTTTGATGGAGACAAAAATCCCAAAGAAAATATTTGAATGTAGCAACATGTCATCTTAATTTTTAAAATATAAGAGAAATAAGTTCCTAAACTTAGAGACTTAGCTGCAATAACAACCTCCCACTTCTGAGCCCATCAACTTTAGGTTCTGACTATAGGATGACAGGAGTTGGCCAGTGAAAGAATAACATTTCTGAAAGTTCATTTTACTCTCGAGTCATTTTACATGAAATGATAGCATCCCTCTTAAGGACTGGTCTCAATGCATCTTCTAATAAATTACTTACCATGGATCAGTCTTGATTCAATAGACTATAAAATATAGGTGCTTTTTATTGGCAAGAACTTAGGACATTTTTACAATGGAAAATAATGTTCTCCAGCATTAAAACTTAAAAGAATTAAGAGTTATGGGACTACAAGGAGAAACCTACCACTTCTCTTGAAAAGCCTCTTCCCTTATCATCTCTTCCAGGTCTCCCATGTATGACCTTCCACATTTTTCTGCTGGGTAAAAATAAAAAAAAAAGACTAAAGCTATAAAAATAACTTCAGCTAAAACTCCTTTTATTCAACTCACCTAATTAATTCAATAATATCTTAAAGTTTCTTTCCCCTTAACCATTATTCCCCTACTTGCCTGATTCTCTGATAGGAATTGTAATCTTCCATTTGAGTCCTCTCAGAGCCTAATTTCCTTCATATCATAATATCGGAGACTAGTAAACTGGGTTGCATATCAAACTTATTCTGCTTTAAAGCGTTTTGAATTTCATTCCTATTGGATATCAGATTCCACTGGTAGCTAAGGAACCAAGGACATTATAATACACAATGCTTTGATATAATCAAGAGAATTTGATTCTCCATCATTGACCATTATAAATCATTTCTCTCTGAAATAAAATACTTCTGTAGCATAATCTGTGAACTGTGTTGTTTTGTTTAGCTTAAATGTTTTTTAAAGTGTTTACAATTAAAAGTGGGCTCCCATTTTAAGGAAATTGGGATGTAAATGCAGATTCACACACACAGGCAAAATCCAAATAAAGATTCAAGAAAGAGCCATTTAGTAAAAATAAGTTCTTATTAAGGTATAAATATTAATTTTGCTTGGAAATAAAGAATAGTAGTGTGGTTCTCAGAGGAAAATATTCACTCTTGGAAAAAGGTCGTCATGAGCCACATTGCTGATCAAAGTATGCTGTCTGCCTATGTTTTGCTTCTTTTTCTTCTCTTGCCATGAAGGGGGAAATAAAGCAAGGAGAAACCAAATATGAAATAACTAAGTCTGAGGATCTAAAATTGAGAGAGGAGTAAAGAATGTTAGAATCTCCAGGACCAGAGAGTGAGACAAATGTTAAGGCAAATGTAATAGTTACTAAATACCGTCATTCTAATAAGTTAAACTTCTATCAGTAAATGGCCTGGAGCTGTGAATAAAATGTGTGGCTATAAAGAAGGGAACGTTAAAATTTTTCATTCATAAATGAAAACAAGGCTGAATTTAGTGAAAAGGCATCAGTGATGGAAGATCTGGGGCAAATCCAGTCACCTTATTAGAAATGACACATCCAAGCTTACACAGCTTGTTAGTGTCTAGGGGTACAACAGGGATGTCCTGAAATTTCCATTCTTACCCACAATACCTAAAAGGTTTTGAGCCTTTCAAATTTTCATTCACTTGCATTCATTTCTTCTATGTGCCAGGAATTGTATTCAGTTCTGAGGATACCCAAATATAATAAAGATAATCTTTGCATTCATGGAGCTTATAGTCTTTGAGGAAAGCCAACATCAAAACCGTTGCTTACACGATGAATTACAACTGTAATAAATGCTACAAAGAGATGGCGATATAAAAATTTTGGAAATATCAGCAAATTAGCTTCTAGTCCCACTGCTCTGCGAAATTTCTCTCACTAGGTCACTAAGAATTGATGCATTTGAATTATGGTGTTGGTGAAGAATACTGAATATACCACGGACTGCCGGAAGAATGAACAAATCTATCTTAAAAGAAGTACAGCCAGGATGTTCCTTAGAAGGAAGGATGATGAAACTTCATCTCACATACTTTGGACATTCTATCAGGAGGGATTAACCCCCGGAGAAGACATCATGGGTGGTAAAGTAGAGGGTCAGCGAAAAAGAGGAAGACCCTCAACAAGATGGACTGACACAGTGGCTGCAACAATCGGCTCAAGCATAGGAACTATTGCGAGGATGGCACAGGACTGGGCAGTGTTTCATTCTGTTGTACACAGGGTTGCTATGATTCAGAACCAACTTGACAGCACCTAACAAGGTCACTAAGACACTTTTCTTTCTTCATTTTATCTGAACTGTCTTCAAGTATTATCTTTGCTAACATTTCCTTCCCTCTTGAAGCTTTCTGCTCCTCTGACATCACCCTCTTTTGGTGGTGTCTCATCTACCAAACAAGATAGCACAATACTTGGCCTGGGGTTATGGGACCTAGTCCTGGTTAGAGAGTACTGCAGGACGGACTTGTGGCTGCAAACTTCGGGCAACATGAGAGCTAAAACACAGCTTTGGAGTGATGAATAAGTAGAGCACAGGGCATTTATAGAGTAGTGAAATTATTCTGTATGATACAGTAATGGTAGACAGATGATATTATGCATTTGTCAAAACCCATAGGTCTGTACATCACAGACTGTGGACCCTAATGTAAACCATGGACTTTAGTTAATAATAACGTGTGAACATTGATTCATCAATTGTCACTAATATACCACAAGAAAGCAAGATGTTAATAATAGGACAAGCAGTGCAGAGGGGCGATGAGAGGATTTGGGAACTTGTACTTTCTGCACAATTCTTCTGTAAGTCTAAAATTGCTCTAAAAAAAAGAAAATCTATTTTAAAAAAAGAGTAGAAGCAAGGCTTTGTCAGAGGGGACGATGGCTAACTTCCTCGTAGAATACTCAGTAAGTTTTACACCTGTCATAAGAACAGAATTTTACTACCTGGGCACCTAATGGGCACCAGAGCTTGACTCCAGAGCTTGAAACCCTCAGGTGGTCAATGGAGACCCAAAATTTGAGTGTGAGGACCCTGGGTCCCAATGACTCTACCATCAGGATGGAGAAGTAACCTTTGAAACTAGAAGCTGCCTGGGGGAGTGGGAGGAAAGAAGTAGATCTGCTAGCAATTGCAATTTGAATTGCTTTAATAATTTATTAGATAAGACTGTTTCAAATCAAAAGAAATGATTTAGGACTGGAAGGGTCAAAATACTGTGATTGGCAAGTTTTCAAGGTTTTTTTTTTTTTCTGTCAGCAGTAACATGGGGCTCAGAGTGAAATGAAAATAGTTATATATAAAAACACTTTTTTGTGCATACCTGAGTTTAGTATTACAGTATAATTCAGGCTTTAATGAGATGGAAATCAGGAGCCAGCAATGGTTGTGTTCATAACCCCTCTCTTTTGTTTGAGTGACTTTGTGTTTTGTTTATCTTAACAACGATGAGGGAAGCGATGGAAATGTAAGAGCATGGATTAGTGATAGTGCTTACAGTGATGAGAAGACAAAGCTCTTGAGCAAAAGTCTACATGTAGTAAACACTCCATGATATTGTACTCTGTGATGCTACACTTATAATTATAAAAACCATCATTATTGCACAATGCCTTACAGGCTAGAGCTGTTACAGAGAGACTAAAGCATTCAAGCATTTAACCTCCTTTTTCCAATTGAAACAACTGTTTTTAGAGTAAACTTTTTGATAATATAAGATTTTAGTCGCAGAACTACCATGTCATAGCTCAGATGTTACATATTGGAGGTCTACAGGCTAATGATCTGAAAGTATTTTAACTGATTACTATTATTTAAAACAATTGGGATATTTTGCATATGTGTGTACAGGGCTTTCATTTTTCTTGAAAATTTTGAAGAGCTTCCCGTTCGACTTGAGTTCTCATGTGACAACCATCAGAACTGAGTAATCCCTAGTTTGGCACAGATCTCACCTTTCCTTATTGTATCCCCACCACCAGTTTCACTCATTTTAGGTACTTTGACCCTAGTGGACACTGGAGTTCACAATCCCTATTAAAGCAGAATGTATGTTATTATATGCAGTAAAGATTATTACATTGGTAAACCATATGGTATGGCTTAGCAGTAAAATTCCTGAAATTTTCCAGCTCTGAATGACAAATTCCACCCACTCCATAGCTCTGAAGGATTGAGGGTCTCAACAAGTGTACCACTATCCTTAAAAAAGACTCATTTACTAACCAAGAGAGCATTGTGCAAATTAGATTATAAAGTGCAAAGTGGTACACATGTATAAGGCACCCTGGAGTTTAGCCAAAGTATCTAGAGACTATTTGATGATGATGACAACTTCGTTACTGCATATATAGCCCTCAAGACCCTAAATTAGCTAAAAACCGTATTGGGAAAACGGAATCTCAAGACACTCAGAAAAAAAAAAAAATTTGAAATCTCTACATTTGTATTTGGTAAAATGGACCTTCCTAGCATATAGATAAGTGAAAGCTTTCATTTGAAATATGGAGCTTTAATTTTAGTGCACGGATCTGTGTTTCTCAATAGCCGTAGGTGCTTTTAGGAAAGCCATGTCTTCAGTCCTTCTGGCATCTCTGGCATGCTGATTTCATGGTTTAATTGAACTCTTGTTTTCACAGAAGGTAAATATGTAACAGAGAAATTAAGCAACACAAAATGACTCAAGACAGAAAAAATGAACCGAGTCTCTGGATTCCGACACACGGTTTTATATTGTGACCTAATTCCTCTCAGGTACCAAGAGTCAGTTACATAAGCTTTTCATTTTTACTTTATAGAAATTGATTAAATAATGGCTGGAGATCATCATTGAACTTGTATTATTTTAATTGCACAGCTATCAATAGTTATGTAGAGATTCATAAAAAGATTGTTCTTGATGTGATATAAGAATTGATTTTCTTTCAGACCACTGATAACTCAGAGTTTTGAGGGTGGAATTTATTTAGAACAGTACTTTGATTTCTTAATAGGATTGTAGTTAATCTCCTGATAAATGGTAACACAGAATCCTTTATTCCTGGCTTCACATTTTTTAATAGTTCATTTTGTTACACTCTGGTATTATGCATTTTTTTTCAGCCCTGTCAATAACTACAAATACATAATAGCCTGGAAACTGCTCTCTGCCAGAAAAGAAAATTACCAATAGAAATGAAATGAAAAAAAAAATAATTTGCTATTTGGTGTAATGTAAACTCACCATGGGAGGTAAAAAGAGACAATTTGCAAGATTTTTACTTGAAAGGTCTACTTTTCTGGATATTTTTGGCCAGGGGTAGGAAAAGCAATCATTCATTATCTTAGTTTCCTGTACATTATTTACAAATTTGTGGTAAGAAACAAAAACGGGACAGTGAGAGGCAGTAACAGAGATAACAAATGTAAAAACTGAGATTTGGGGCTGTGGCTTGCCTTTGTTTCCGCTGCAACGCAGCTGAGGTTTTCCTCTTAAGTGTATTGGAAAATAAGGAGACAGGAATTATTGCCAAAAAAAGTCAATACAATGATGGTTGAATATATATATTAAATTATTTTCCAAAGAGCTTTTGTTGAGAGCCTGTCTGATAGCACACTTCAATACATTTACATCTTGGAATTTTAAAAGGGTCTATCAGTGTGCCGTTTGAATGGGTTTTCAATTGCACAAATGGTCTCTATCACATGAAAAGCAATACTGTTTTTTGAAAGGCAATGTACTTATTGTGCTTCCCACATGGGACTATCAGTGCCTATTGGCTACCAACAATTACCTTTGAAATGAAAAATATTGTTTATATCAAAGAGCTGTTTGAGTCTAAAGAAAAAAATTTGCAGCCTGTCAATCATCCCCATATCCTGAGGATTATATTGTTAGGGGTTTTATACAATTTACATGCAGAACCTGAAAATGACTCCAGTGAGTTATATAACCCCATGGGGTGTTTTCGCTCCGGTTAGGTTACATTTTCTGACACTGCTGATATCAGATTCTTTTTGTGGAGGTAGGAACAAATGCTCTTCTATTTTTAGACATCTGAAGTCTGTCCAGCAATTGTCATCATCAGTGATTACTTGTAATGTCTCTTTCCTTCCGATTCTGGAAAAATCACCTTTATCAGTTCAGCAGGGGGTTACAGAAAACAATTATTATAAACATCTCTTTAGATTATTGGTTTGGAAAAGCAGCAAAGAGAAAAGTGTGTGTCACCTAGACTATCAGAATGAGTTACCAAGGCTACTAAATTTCCAGTTACTGTCTCAAAGGGCAGGGATCTTTGTAAATCAGTACTTTCGATTTTTTTAAAAAAAAAACAAGGTCCTTTGAGAAAGCTTTATCATTCATTTTTGGATCATGGATCAGCTGAGCCAGGCTGTTATTCCAAAAATGCATTGCTTGTGCAAAAAAAAAAAAAAGCATCTATAATGTCTGTAGAGTGTGTAGATGGCATGGCAGCAAACTGTTCTGGAAACATAAGACATGCCAATGCAATTAAACAACCCATACGTCTTCCTAAAGCGTGAGAGTGAGTTACTGTAAAGCATGATGCAAACACATACTTTATTTGATAAATATATAATAGGGTATTTAGTGGAAGTTTAAGTGTTACCAGGCACTCATGGGGTCTCTTTGGCATTTTTCCAAAGGAGCTCTCATCTTAGCCTTGTCTGAAATTAATTATGATTATTAAGAGAAAAAGACTTATTTTAATAAAAAACATATAGACTGTATATTATAAAGACTAAAAACTGGGAAGAGGTGAAGAGAAAAGGGGTGAGTGTGATGTAAAAGATATGATAGCTTTCATTTCTAAAAGAAAAGATACTGAGATTACAGGTGTTCACTAGCAGGAGGGATCACATCATGAGTAATGATTCTGTGTGTGTGTGAGAGATTAGGTGTATTTATTTATTTATACTGCATACAAATTCATGACCACAAATATTTATATACTGTAGATAGCTATTTGACACTCTGTTTTTATAACATACTCTCAGGTTGCCAAGAGAACACAAGGTGGCCACCAAAAACAACGTCTTCTTTAGAAACTTGCTTTTAATAGCAGGGTTGGTTGATGAGAATATACTCATTGGCCTACTGAGTGTTTAGGCTTTTGCTATGTGCTGTGACTAATAGAAAATATTGATGGGTATTAAAAGGACACAATTCAATCCATTTATTTAATTTTCTGTGGAACAAAAATAGATTCTTATTCTTTATAGTTTGCAGTTGAACACCTTGGTACTGATGAGATGAGCATAATTTGAAAGTCATTGTAAGAACAGTTGCATTTTCATGGGTTCTTGAGTGGGGAGGAAAGGTTGTGATGAAAGCAGGTTTTGTTTTTTTTTTTTAATTTTTTTTGTGCTTTAGGTGAAAGTTCACAGGTCAAGTTAGTTTCTCATATAAAAACTTATACACACATTTTTATGTGTCCCTAGCTGCTATTCCTATAATGTGACGGAACCTTCCTCCTTTCTGCCCCATATTTCCTATGTCCATTCAATCAGCTCCTATCCATTTCTGCCTTTTCATCTCACCTCTGGACAGGAGCTGCCTATTTAGTCTCGTGTATCTGCTAGAACTACGAAGCACACTCTTCACCAGTATTATTTTATGTCTTGTAGTCTAGTCTACTCTTTGAAGAGTTGGCTTCGGGAATGGTTTTAGTTCTGGGTTAACAGAGAGTCCAGGAGCCAGGTCTTCTGGGGTTCCTCCAGTCTCAGTCAGACCATTAAGTCTGGTCTTTTTACTAGAATTTGAGCTCTCTACCCTACTTTTCTCCTGCTCCATCAGGAGCTCTCTGTTGTGTTCCTTGTCAGGGTGGTCATTGTTGGTAGCTGGGCACCATCTAGTTCTTCTGATCTCACGCTGATGGAGTCTCTGGCTTATGTGGCGCCTTTTGTCTCTTGGGCTAATATTTTCCTTGTGTCTTTGGTGTTCTTCATTCTCCTTTGCTCCAGGTGGGCTGGGACAAATTGATGTAACTTAGATGGTCACTTGCTAGCTTTTAAGACCCCAAACGCCACTCACCAAAGTGGGATGCAGAACATTTTCTTAATAAACTTTGTTGTGCCATTTGACCTAGATGTCCTCTGAAACCTTGGTTCCCAGACCCCCACCCCTGCTACACTGTCCCTCAAAGTGTTTACTTATATTCAGAAAACTTCTTCGCTTTTGGTTTAGTCCAGTTGTACTGACTTCTGCTGTATTGTGTGATATCCTACCCTTCACCAGATTATTCTTGTCTACTATCTAGTTAGCAAATTCCCCTCTCCTTCCCTCCCCACCTTCCTAACCACCAAAGAATATTTTCTTCTGTATTTAAACCTTTTCTTGAGTTCTTGTAATAGTGGTCTCATATAATATTTGTCCTTTTGCAACTAACGAATTTCACTCAGAATAATGCCTTCCAGATTCACTCGTGTTATGAGATGTTTCAGGGATTCATCATTGCTCTTTATTGTTGCATAGTATTCCATTGTGTAAATATACCATAATTTGTTTACCCATTCGTCTGTTGATGGTCATCTAGGTTGTTTCCATCTTTTTGCTAATGTGAACAGTGCTGCAATGAACATGGGTGTGCGTATATCTACTTGTGTGACAGCTCTTATTTCTCTAGGATACATTCCAAGGAGTGGGATTGCTGGATTGTATGGTACTTCTATTTCTAGCTTTTAAAGAAAGCACCAAATCGATTTCCAAAGTGGTCGTACCATTTTACATTCCCACCAGCAGTGTATAAGTGTTCAGTCTCTCTGTAACCTCTCCAACATTTATTATTTTGTGTTTTTTGGATTAGTGCCAGCTTTGTTGGGGTGAGATGGTATCTCATTGTAGTTTTTATTTGCATTCTCTAATGGTTAATGATTGTGAACAATTCCTTATGTATCTGTTAGCCACCTGAATGTCTTCTTGGCAAAATGCCTGTTCATATCCTTTGCTCATTTTTTAATTGGGTTATTTGTCTTTTTGTGGTTGAACTTGTGCAGTATCTTATATATTTTAGAGATTATACCCTGATCAGATATGTTGTAACCAAAAATTATTTCCCAGTATGTAGGTTGTCTTTCTTACTCTTTTGGTGAGGTCTTTTGAGTAGCATAAGTGTTTGATTTTTAGGAGCTCCCAGTTACCTAGTTTCTCTTCTGGTGTTTGTGTACTGTTAGTTTCATTTTGTATACTGTTTATGCCATGTATTAGGGCTCCTAGATTTTATATTTAGGTCTCTGATCCATTTTGAATTAGTTTTTGGCACAGTGTGAGGTATGGGTCTTGTTTCATTTTTTTGCAGATGGATATCCAGTTATGCCAGCACCATTTGTTAAAGAGACTGTCTTTTCCCCAATTAATGGACTTTGGGCCTTTGTCAAGTATTAGCTGCTCATAGGTGGATGAATTTACATCTGGATTCTCAATTCTGTTCCATTGGTCTATGTATCTGTTGTTGTACCAGTACCAGGCTGTTCTGACTACTGTAGCAGTATAATAGTTTCTAAAATCAGGTAGTGTGAGGCCTCCCACTTTGTTTCTTCTTCAGTAATGCTTTACTTATCCAGGGCCTCTTCCCTTTCCATAAGAAGTTGGTGATTTGTTTCTCCATTTCATTTAAAAATGTCTTTGGAATTTGGACCAGGATTGCATTGTATCTATAGATCGCTTTGAGTAGAACTGACTTTTTCACAACGTTGAGTCTTCCTATCCATGAGCAAGGTGTGTTTTTCCACTTATGTAGGTGTCTTTTGGTTTCTTGCAGTAGTGTCTTGTAGTTTTCTTTGTATAGGTCTTTTACACCTCTGGTTAGATTTATTCCTAAGTATTTTATCTTCTTGGGGGCTATTGTAAATAGTATTGATTTGATGATTTCCTCTTCAATGTTCTCTCTGTTGGTGTAGAGGAATCCAACTGATTTTTTGTGTGTTTACCTTGTATCCTGATACCTGAAAGCAGATCTTTTTGACAGCAAGCAGATGTCCATGCTATTACACCACGAGTAGTAAACAGCGTAAAGGCAGAGTGGTGGCTGGGAGGTCAAGTACAGGTCAAAGTCTGAAACAGAGTCAGCCAGAAGAGTAGGAATCACCACCAAGTAGATAACTCTGAATCAGCACGCACAATACAGGAACAGTCCCATCTGTTCTACTCTATTTCCTTATTTATTTTTGCTTATTTACTTATCTATGACATTCCTGGTTCCTAAAAGAAACTAAGGTGTTTACAAAAGCAACAAGGTAAAGTCACATTCTGGACGGAAGGTCTAGGAACAACTGAGTCATGGCATTGAATAAGCAGGGAAATTCAGCATCTAGTCAGGATATTATTAACCAGGTAGATGATGAGAGTGGAAGGAAAAGAGATGGACAAGAAAACCTGGAAGACTAATCCAGCATTTAGAAACCTGTGGAAGAAGGCCGGACCCAAATGGAATAAGGAAGAAGACTGGACTGCAAGAATGTGACAACACTCACTCAATCTCTTCTTGGCAAGAAAGAAGTCTGAGGCTGAATGAAGCAATGCATTGACTCTACCCAAACTATTTGATATGCTTCCCATTTTATCAGGGGGAAAAATTCAAGTCTGTTGGGACTTAGACAAATAGAAGCATGTGGATGAAGTCGGAAGTAAGAGGGAAGCAAACTGGGGTATTCCTAAGAAGACAGATGGAAACTTGAAGGCAAGGATACAGGCATGAACTGATGAGAGTGTAAACCAAGAGCAGTGGGAATGGAGTGGAAGGGAAAGGAAAATCTAAATGAGAACATGATATTGACACTGAAATATAATTCCATTAATCTTTTCTAGAAAAGGTCAAGAAGCAGGCTTATCACAACTCCATCTATGTTTACTTTTAGCACCCTGATTTATTCTCAGTAGAGTTGGCCTGGAAGTATTTCTTCTGTTCCTTTCTCTTCTATCTCTCAGTCCTTTTGTCCTACTGTTGCTTGAGACCTTAGAAAGGCATATAATTACTTTTCATGCCTTTTTATGTATACATCATAATTTGCATGAAATAAGAAAATTGAAACTAATCAAAAGGAATTCAAGCTTTGTCATGTTCAGAGTCACCTCAGATATTTACTTTGGATTAGAGACATTCTCTCTCTCTCAACATTCTTTTTTTTTTTTTTTTTACAGTGTTTCAGGCTCTTTACAGGATATAGGGGAAATTGTAGTGAACAGTGTACAGGACCTCGTATCTGTTCCCATGGAACACACAGTATATTTAGGAAGAAGAAAATTAGCAGGTAATTACAATTAAACATGACAACTACTATCAAAAGACAAGCAGTGGGTGCTATGGTAGGCACATAACAAGGGTCTGCAGTTTGGGGGGGTGGTATCAAGATAGACTTTCCAAAAAAAGTTATGTTTGAGTTAAAAAAATAAAAAAAATTTTTTTTTTTTTTTTAAAGATAACCAAAAATCAAAACCATTGCCATCAAGGCAATGCCAACTATAGCAATCCTACAGGGCAGAGAACTGCCCCATAAGGATTCCAAGAAGCAGCTGGTGGATTCAAACTGCCAACCTTTTGGTTAGCAGCCAAAACAATAATTTGACAAAGAGCAAGTGTTGGGGAAGAAGAGAAGACCAGAGAGGATTCTGCAGAGAGGAAGCAGCATAATATGATGTGTAAAAGTCAACTTATTAAAAAACTGAAAGAAATTCAAATAGGACCAGGCTCCAAATGTGAGTGTTAGGAGAACTGGCAAAAGATGAGATCAAAGGGATAAGTGATGATCAAAATTATGCCAGGATAGCAAGGATGGTTTAATCTCGGGAAATATATTAATGTAATACACAATATTAACAGAGTTAAGGAGAAATTCCAGCATATTCATATCAACAGATGCAGAAAATGGCATTCAATAAAAGTTAACACTCATTCATGAAAACTTCTTAGCAAACTGGGATCAGAAAGAAACTTTCTTAATGGCTATCTCTCAAAACTCTTAAAGAAATGTTCTATTTGATACTAAAACACAAAAATTATTTCCTTCAAAATCAGGAGCAATGTGCTCTCTATCACCACGTTTCTTTCACAATATAATACAGTGTAGCCAAGCAATAAGATGAAAAAAATAAATAAAAAGGAAATAAGAATCAGAAAAATAGCAGGTGGCATCCTCTGCTTGGAAAATTTCCTTTCCAGCTGATAAACACTTGATTGAATTGTTAAGGGTTAATCCAACCTTTACTTCAATTAAGATTTTGATTAAAACAAATATTTCAACCTACCAAACATGCCAGTTCATAATACAACTTAAGTGTGGCAATAGCTTTGTGTCAGTGAATTATTGACCAAAGTAAATGATCCATGTTTGTCTTTCCTCAGCATCTTTTTTTGTCCAATCTGTCTTCAATTTCCTTGCCAGTCGCATTTCAGTAGTTACTTGATGTGTGCAAGCAAACTGAAAATGACTGTAAAATGTCCTGTAAGAGTAATTTTTTAAAATAGTCTTCCCAGTATCTGGTGGTTAAAAACTATGATGACCACAAGATTTTATCACAGTAGGGTCTGTAGATAGAAGTTGCACAAAAAATTTTATAACGATGTCCTTCCTCAGACAAAACGAACACTCTAAACAATGGTTTTGAATATTAACAACTATCTGGAACAGACAAATACCACAAAATGTATTACCATAGTCATCATTGGTTCTTGCCCTCTAATTAATTTCTTCACCTTGTTAGCTCTGTTTGCTGGCATCTGTCACAGTGAAGCCAAACTTCCCAAGAAATATTGCAAATCTTAGTGTCAAATGTACTCTATGCTTTATATAAATAATGTCAGGTTAATAAAAACTGCATTATAGGAGAAAATGTAGTATTATATAAAATCCACGGATTTATGTATTTCAACTCAGTGATACGCTACTTAAAAAATTTGTAATCAAAGTTTTACTTAATTTCCGTAAGACTTAGTTCGTCTGTCAAATGTGCATGATAACATCTATTTTACATAAATATTATGAGGATTGAATGAGATTAGCATATTCAAGTGCACGATGACTGCTATTTGGGGCTAGGTAAATGTTAGGACATCATATTTGGTAAAGTACAGGGTAAGCAAAAAAGAGGAAAACCTTCAACGAGGTGGACTGACACAGTGTGTGTAACAATGTGCTCAAACATAGCAACCATTGTGAATACGGCACAGGACCAGACAGTGTTTGTTTTGTTGCACTTATGGGTTGCTATGAGTTGGAACTGACTCAACAGCACCTAACAACAACAACAATAAAATGTCAGTCACTTATCTTTATTCTTCCTGTCTACAATATCAACTAAGAACTCATGCTTTGGTGCCAAACACTTAGCATACTTTCCAATCTCTCAAACTATTCATTGACTTTAAAAAGAACAAAGCACAATATCCTAAAGCTGGTCACCAAGTGGAAGTAAAGCTCCTAAGATACAACCTTTACAAGGTCAGGGGCCATTTCTTGTTTGTTATTGTATCCTGTTA
Source organism: Loxodonta africana (assembly GCF_030014295.1). Taxonomy (NCBI): domain Eukaryota; kingdom Metazoa; phylum Chordata; class Mammalia; order Proboscidea; family Elephantidae; genus Loxodonta; species Loxodonta africana. Next base: position 59,073,623 of record NC_087357.1, on the reverse strand, counting down.
TACAGCGGAGGCTCTGTCTAAATTTACTGAGTGAACCATTTAGTACAACTACCTTATTTTTAAATGAGAGCAAGCTCAGGTCTAGAGACATTGCAAGACTTCCCAGGTCATAGAACTAGTAAAGTTCCAAGCTGGGACACCAAGTCATTTAACTCCCGCTCAAGAATACTACTGTGTCACTACTTCATGTGTGTACCTTTCCTCTTTTTAAGGAATGTGTAAGACAATACTCATATTAACTCTCTCTGTTTAAGTAGATGGTTGAAGGAAGACTCCATTTTTCCAAAATGTATTTCAAGAATAACTAACACTGACAGACCCCTTACTTTGTCTCAGGCACTGGTTTATGTGCATTGCAAACATCAGCTCATCTCATCCTCACTACACCTATGAGATAGGGATTAATATTATCTCATTTTTCAGGTGAGGAAATTGGGGCACAGAGAATTTAAGTGACTTTGCCATGGTTGCAGAGTTAATAAATTCATAACCCAAGGATATTAATAGGATTTAAAATAAAAATGGGAGGGACTGGGAGTAACAGATTCAGGGAATGTGGAGGTCAACAGTTAATCACTCTGTCAATTGGCATAACATAACTCATAAGGAAAATTTTCTACATTCTACTTTGGTGAATAGTGTCTGGGTTCTTAAAAGCCTGTGAGTGGCCATCTAAGATATATCTACTGGTCCCATCCTATCCAGAGCAAAAGAGAATGAAAAAAATCAAAGATACAAGGAAATATTAGTCCAAAGGACTAATGCACCACATGAACGCCAGCCTCCACCAGCCTGAGCCCAGAAGAACTAGATGGTGCCTGGCTACCAACATCAGCTGCTCTGAGAGGATTACAATAGAGGGTCCTGAATAGGCAGGAGAAAAATGCAGGACAAAATTCAAATCCACAAAAAAAGACCCGACTTACTTTTCCAACAGAGACTCCTTTGGAGGAACCCCCGACACTAGGGCTCCTGGACAACCTGCTAACTCAGAACCGAAGCTTCTTTCAGCTGAAAATCAGACAGTCCTATAAAACAAACAATAACACACGTGAGGAATGTGCTTCTTAGATCAATCAAGTATATGAGGTCAACTGGGCAACACCTACCCAAAACAAAGACGAGAAGGCAGGAAGGGATGAATGGACATGGAAAACCCAAGATGGAAAGGGAAAGGAGGAGCATGCTGACACGTTATAGGGATTGCAATCAATGTCACAAAACACTTTGTGTATATATTTTTGAATGAGAAACTAATTTGTGCTGTAAACTTTCACCTAAAACATATATTTTTTTAAAAAAGTTAATCAGTGTTCTACATGCCTTTAATGATTTAATTGCCCTTAATGAATTAAGAACCTTTAATTGATTATGAATTTCTGAGAAGAGAATATAGTATCTAATATTTCTCAAACATATGTGAACAAGGAAGTTTTTGAAATCAATTTTTGAGGTTTAATTTCCATTCAATAAATAAACTCATTTTAAGTGTACCTACAGTTCAATAAAGTTTGACAAATGGGAACTACCATTATAATTAAGACAGAGAACTATTCCATAACCCTAAAAACGTCTCTTGTGCCCCTTTCCAGATAATTTTCCCACCTCTGGCCCCAGGCAATCACTCATCTGCTCTCAATCAGTATAATTTAGGTTTTATCTTCTAGAGTTTCATATGAATGGAATCATACAGCACATACTGAGTCTGCCTTCCTTCATTCAGCGTAACGAATCCAAGATTCCTTCATTTTGCTCCATGTTGTATTGTTAGTCCTTCCCTTTTATTCCCGAGAGGTATTCCATTATATGGCTACACCACAAAGTGTTTATCCATTCACCTATTGATGAACATTTTTCTTTTGCTTTGTTTTGTTGGAGCATCTCTCACTTTGGAAATGACTAGTATGTTGTTGTTGTTAGTTGCTGCCAAGTAGGCTCTGACTCATGGAAGCCTTATTCATAACAGAACAAAAAGTTATTAGGTTCTCTGCCATCTTCATGATCCTTGGTATGCTTGAGTCCATTGTTGTGGCTATCGTGTCAATCTATCCATTGAGAGTTTCCCTCATTTTCACTGAACCTCTACTTTACCTACCAAGATCCCTGCGATCATCAGGGCTGTAGGTCAACTTGGCTGGGCCATGATTCTCAGTGGTTTGGCAGTTATAATGTAGTTTGGCAGTCATATAGTGATGTAATTGCTTCCATGATGAGATCTGATATAATGTGATGGTCTCCATGATGGGATCTGCTCTGAGTAGCCAATCGGTTGAGGGGGAGTTTCCTTGGGGGTATGGCCTGCATCCAATATAGGTGGACTTTCTGGCAAGGTGCGTGAGTTTTTGCTCATTCTGGATCCTGCAGTTGGCTCCTTTCATCTGACCTCTTATTCTTGGGACTTGAGCTAGCCATCTTGCCTGCCAATCATGGGATTCATCAGTCTCTGCAGTCTGTGAGCCAGAGCCCTGCTGTCTGAACTACCAATCTTTGGTTCGTCAGTCCCTGCAGCTATGTGAGTCAGGAGAAGCCTCCAGTCTGACCCATGGACTTGGGACTTTCCAGCCTCTATGACTATGTAACCCATTTCCTTGATATAAAACTCTTTCTGTATATATTTACACATATTACTGGTTTTGCTTCTCCAGAGAACCCAGCCTAAGGCGATGTCCCTCTCTAGGGACCAGTCTTTCCTGATGATGTGTCCAAAGTAGGCAAGCCAAAGTCTTGCCATCCTCACTTCTACAGAGCATTTTGGCTGTATTTCTTCTAAGACTGATTTGTTCTTTCTTGTATATCCACGGTATATTCAATATTGTTCACCAACAGCACAATTTGAATGCATCAATTCTTCTGTCTTCCTTTTTCATTGTCTAGCTTTCACATGTATATGAAGCAACTGGATCCCTACTAATGGCAGGTTCTTGGATACTTACAGACTCTTTTGGAGAACCAAAAACCAGAGACATCATGTAGTCACCAGTTCATGTGGCAACTATCACTGTATCTTCTAAGAGTGAAGAAACCAAAAAGTTGGGGAACACCTTCTTCATGTCAGACATTTTGCTGGGCATTTTACATATCTTACCTCATTTCATCCTGTAATGAATAGGAAGGCCTCCTGAATACCTTGGTCAGAAAGCATATTGGGGAAAGAATGTGTATGTGTGGGTGTGTGCATGCACGCACATATGTATGCACACACATGTGCATGTGCACACTCACACACATTATTAAATACAACAGAGAAGTAAAAAAAAGTCTTAACCTTCCTCTGGATGAATTGAGCAGGTTTTTAAAAGAACGTTAATCTAGCTTCAGCCTGTATATTAATGGCAAGTGCTTTGTTGAACGTAATTAGTAATATGAAGGACTAGATGTTGAGTCTGATGTCTGTTGACCTTGTAATTCCACAGACCTTACAGGCGCTAAAATGTCCCTGTACGTTGTACTGGATCTGTGTCTTGTTTTCACAATTATCTTTGTAGCCGGTCTCACTCAGTTACCATTCCAGAGCGCTCCTCTTCCCTATTACAGCACTAATAAATGAGGGGTTCCATAAGTGCCTTTGTTCAGATTCATTTTCTTCTTTCAGTTAATGAACAGCCATCTGCAGCTGCTCCTCGATCTTAATCCATCTGCATGGAGATGCCATTGTTATATACAGCGTTCTATAAATATTGCTATGTTGACAAGCTGACAGCAGATGGGTGGGGGGGTGGTATTTTTTATTATTATTATCCCTGATTAAGAGAGAGGCCAGATTGACAACACAAGGGTCTGAGGTCCCTTCTCTTCTGTAAATTGTCTGTTCACATAATTATATTTCTGGTAACAATATTACGGTATGCATTACAATCATCATTGCTGTTGTTATTTGTTATTTGCTGAGTACCACTTCTGCATTCTGCCACTGTAGAAGACACAGCATGTAGGGAGGCAGAATTCAAACTTGAAAAGATTACATATTCTTATTATAAAAAGGAATCTTATCAGCCTAACAGAACTGAGGTGTTAAAACAGCTTTGGTGTCTTGTGCATATTTACATGCCATGAACTATAGCAAAGGAGTTGCACCACCCATACACCAAGCCTCCTTTTACAGAATGAGATGGTCTTACGCTCCTAAGGAAAATCAATGCTTTAGGAGAGAAATATCTTCATTTAAATTCAGAATGTGAATGCTTTTTTAATGAGACGGCTTGAGAAATGACAAGTTTGCAATTAGTAGGAAAAACTTGCATTGCCAATGATACAGGTTATTTCTACTCAGCAAAGTGGGAGAGAAAACTATTCCCCAGGTTTTTGGGGTTAAAAATCTATTTATGGGTGCCTTGGTTTTAATATATGCAAATTGCTATAAGTCAGAATCAGCTCAACAGCACTGGGTTTGGTTTTTTTTTTAATATATGTAAATAGAAGCTCTGGTGATGCAGTGGTTAAGAGGTATGGCTGCTAACCAAAACGTTAGCAGTTCAAATCCACGAGCCACTCCTTGGAAACCCTATGGGGCAGTTATACACCGTCTTACAGGGTTGCTATGAGTCAGAATCGACAACAACTGGTTTTGGTTTAATACATGCAAATAATCATTTTGGGTGCTGAGAACACATAGTGAACAAGACAGACATCATTCCTGCCTGTAGGGAGGTTGTACTCTAGCAGGCCCACACAGACATTGAACATGTAATCAAAATTTGGATTATGTAGAAGTTCAGGGTGCTATGGAGCATGTTATGGGAAGACCAATGGGGAGAACGCGTTCAAGCAGTTGACCTATAATGAGTTGAATTAAAAAAAAAAAAAATTTTTTTTTTTTTTTTATAATGAGTTGAATACAAGGCTTCAAACATGTTGTTCCTGTTTGAGCCCCTGCTGAGAATTTGCATTTCTGACAAGTTCCCAGGTGATGCTAATACTGCTGGTTAGGGATCAATTTTGAGAACCACTAGAAGAGTAGCACATCTCAAAATTTATTATATATAAGAGTCACCTGGGGATCTTGTTAAGCTGTGGATTCTGATTCAGTGTGTCTGGGGTGGAATTACAAATTTTCAGCAGGAGTTCAAACCTAAACAAACCACTTTGAAGCCCTGGTTGAATGGTGGCCTCCAAAATATTTCCACACCCTAACTTCCAAAACCTATGGGTGCTATCTTACTTGGAAAAAGCTTCTTTGCAGGTATAATTAAATTAAGGATCTTGAAATGAGGAGATTATCCTGGATTATCTAACAAAACAAAACAAAACGCCATTGCCACTGAGTCGATTCCAACTGATAGCGATTCTACAGGATAGAGTAGAACTGCCCAATAGGGTTTCCAAGGAGCAGTTGGTGGATTCAAAATGCCAATCTTTTGGTTAGTGGCCAAACACTTAACCACTGCACTACCAGGGCCCCCTGGCTTATCTAGGTGGACCCTAAATCCAGTGACAAATTATCCTTATACAAGAAGGGCAACGGGAGGGAGAGGAGGAGAAGACATAGAGAAGAGGAGGCAATGTGACCACAAAGGCAGTGATTAGAGTTATGCAGCCAGAAGTCATGGAATGTGGATAGACACCAGAATCTGGAAGAGGCAAAGAACAAATTCTCCCCTAGAGCTTCTAGAGGGAATATGGCCCCACCAAGACTTGATTTCAGACTTCAGGTCCCTAGGATTGTGAGAGAAAAAATTTGTATTGTTTTAAACTACCCCAAACCAAAAACCCATTGTCTTTGAGTCGATTCCTACTCACAGCGACCCTATAGGACAGAGTAGAACTGCCCTATAGAGTTTCCAAGGAGCACCTGGTGGATTTAAACTGCCAGCCTTTTAGTTAGCAGCCATAGCACTTAACCACTACACCACCAGGGTTTGGTAATTTGTGACAAAAGCCCTAGGAAATTAATGCATGGCCTATGATCTATTTCTCCCCCAATTGCCAAGGGGCACTCACGGGGGAGGGGAGAAGGTGAGTGATCCTTCTAATCTTTGAATCTCCTTTACACATAACCAGATCTGCAGACAAATAGACCAGTGGCCTTTGCTAGGAGGAGAGTCCTTATCTGGGGAATCAACTTAGCAGGATGTCTTGATTTAGTATTACTTATGGTAATCAAATTTATGAGGCATGTTCCCCAGAAAATATGAAACTCTCTGGGGGTATAAAATGGAGATGTTTCATGACTTCGATGCAAACCTCACACGTAGACCACATTTGATATTCTGAGTTGGAGAGTGAATGCCTGATGCAGGGAAGAAGGACCTGGAAAGGCCAAAAGATATCTCAGACTTCCAATTGATTTGTCTGTGTCTTTCAATTGCTTGCATTCTAGAAATTATTAGTAAATTTCTGTCACTAATTTGGATTTCTGAGATTTGTGAGTCCAGTTCGACTATCTGAAACCCAATAAGCTGTGGGTAGGGACACCGTGAGAATCTCTAAAATGTTATGTGTAAGTTGACACCTGGAGGATGTATAGATATTAGGCCTCATGGTAAGCAGAATTCTAAAATGACCCCCAATATTTTCCTGCCCCCTGGTATGCACATCCTGTAGAATACCCCCCCATCATGTGTGAACATGATGGGATAGTCACTCCCTTGATTAGATTGTTGTATGGTAAAAGTGATGGGACAGTCCTTCCTGTGATTATCCCACATTATGTAAGACTGTGTCTTAGCGGACTAAAGAGAGATTCTTGTGCTGAACTTGAAAAGCTATGCTGCCATGTTGTGAAGGGGCCTATGAGGCAACTGAGGCAGACTCTAGCTGCTGAGAACACTCCCCAGCCAACAGTCAGCAAGAAAACAGGGACTTCAGTCATACAGCTGTAAGGAGCTGAATTCTGTTTCTATGAGTTCAGAAGCATATTTTTTCCCTAGTCTCCAGATAAGAATGAGGCTCATCTGACACTGATTTCAGCCTGGTGACACCCTGAGAAGATCCAACTAGGCTATGCCTGACTTCCCGGGCCACAGAAACTGTGACATAATAAATATGTAACGTTTTAAGATGCTCAGCTTTTGGTAATTTGTTACACAGCAATAAAAAACTAATAAAGTATTGAAAGAATTTGGGGTTGAGTAGAGTTGAGATTCGGAGACTATTTTTTTTTTTCCTATGACCATTGAGAAGAGTGGGAATTCCAGAACACTTATTTTGCTTATGAGGAAACTGTACGTAGACCAAGAGGCAGTTGTTTGAACAGAACAAGGGGATACTGCATGGTTTAAAGTCAAAAAAGGGGTGCGTCAGGGTTACTTTCTTTCACCATACATATTCAGTCTGTATACTGAGCAAATAACCTGAGAAGCTGAACTGTATGAAGAAGAACGGGGTATCAGGATTGGAGGAAGACTCATTAAGAACCTGCAATATGCAATGACACAGCCTTGCTTGCTGAAAGTGAAGGGGACTTGAAGCACTTACTGATGAAGATCAAAGTCCACAGCCTTCAGTATGGATTACACTTCAACATAAAAAAAAAAAAAAACAAAAATCCTCACGACTGGACCAATAAGCAACATCATGATAAATGGAGTAAAGATTTAAGTTGTCCAGGATTTCATTTTTCTTGGATCCACAATCAACACTCATGGAAACAGCAGTCAAGAAATCAAAAGACACATTGCATTGGGCAAATCGGCAAAAGACCTTTTCTAGAGTATTAAAAAACAAAGATGTCACTGTAAGGACTAAAGTGTACCTGATACAAGCCATGGTATTTTCAATTGCCTCATATACATGTGACAGCTGGACAATGAATACGGGAGACCAAAGAAGAATTGATGCCTTTGAATTATGGTGTCGATGAAGAGTACTGAACATACCATGGACCAATGAACAAACCTGTTTTGGAAGAAGTACAGCCAGAATGTTCATTAGAAGCAAGGATGCAAGACTTCGTCTCACAAAATTTGGACATGTTATCATGAAGGACCAATCCCTGGAGAAGGACATCATGCTTGGTAAAGTAGAGGGTCAGCAAAAAAGGGGAACACCCTCAATGAGATAGAATGACACAGTGGCTGCAACAATGGGCTCAAGCATAACAATGATTGTGAAGACAGTACAGGACTGGGCAATGTTTCATTCTGTTGGTTGCTATGAGTCGGAACCAACTTGATGGCACCTAACAACAACATGACTAGCTCATGAAAGAGCTAAGATTTCCATCCATCTGACACCAAAATTCACTCTCTTAACACATATTTCATGGTTGTTGTTTAGTTGTACAAATCCATTAAAACAAAGCTTTATACTTGCTAAGAAAAGGTAATATGTAGTCCTTGGTTTCCACATTGCTCTTGGTGCCTGCTTAAACTTTTACTTTGAAATAATTATAGATTCACAGGAAGTTGAAAAAGTACAGAGAGTTCCTGGTGTACCCTTCACTCAGTTTCCCACAATGGGTACATCTTACATAACTACAGTACAACATCTAAACCAAGAAATTGGTATTGGTATAATGTGTGTGTAGTTCTATGTCATTTTGTCACATGTGCAGCTTTGTGTAATCATCATCACAATCAAGATACAGAACTGCTCTATCACCACAAAGATCTCCATCAAGCCTACTCTTTGTAGTCCCACCTACCCTACTTCCTTACCATCCATAACCCCTAGCAACCTCTCCTATGTTATCCATCACTATAATTTTGTCATTTTTAGAATGTCATTGTCTTAGTTATCTAGTGCTACCATAACAGAAATGCCACAAGTGGATGGCTTTAACAAAAAGAAATTTACTCTCTCAGTCTAGAAGGCTAGAAGTCCAAATTCAGGGTGCCAGCTCCAGGGAAAGGTTCTCTCTCTCTGCTGGCTCTGGAGGAAGGTCCTTGTCATCAATCTTCCCCTAGCCTAGGAGCTTCTCAACACAGGAATCCCAGATCCAAAGGACTCATTCTGCTCCCAGAGCTGCTTACTTGGTGGTAGGAGATCCCCCTGTCAGTCTCCTCCTTTCTCTCTTTTATATCTCAAAAGAGATTGACTCAAAATACAACCTAATCTTGTACAGTCCTGCCTCATTAACATAACTGCCTCTAATCCCACCTCATTAGCATCATAGAGGTAGGATTTACAGTATATAGCATAATCCCATCAGATTACAAAATGGTATTTAATCACACAATACTAGAAATCATGGCCCAGCCAAGTTGACACATATTTTGAGAGGACACAATTCAATCCATGACGGTTAATATAAATAGAAGCATGTAGTATGGAAATTTTTTTTTCACTAAGCGTAATGCCCTATGATCCTTCCCATATTGTGTGTATTAACAGTTTCTTTTTATTGCTAATTTTTTTTTTATTGCTAAGTAGTACTCATATTAGAGAAGCTCTGGTGGTGCAGTGATTAAGCACTCAGCTGCTAACCAAAAAGTCAGCCGTTCAAAGCCACCAGCTGTGCTGTGGGAAAAATATGTGGCTGTCTGCTCCCATAAAGATGTATAGCCTTGGAAACCCTATGGGACAGTTCTACTCTGCCCTACAGGATCATTATGAGTCAGAACTGATTCAAAGGCAACAGGTTTTTGTGTTTTTAATTCATGTTATAGATGTTTAACCATCTACTTACAGAAGGATATTTTGGTTTTTTCAAGTTTGGGGCTATTTTAAATAAAACTGCTAATAATGTTTATGTACAGGCTTTTGTGTGGACAAAAGTTTTTATTTCTCTTCTATAAATGCCCAGAAGTAATGTGATTGTTGGGTTGTATGGTAAGTGTATGTTTAGGTTAAAAGAAAAAACTGCCAAACTATTTCCCAGAGTGGCTATATGATCTTACATTTCCCATCAGTGATGTATGAAAGATGCAGCTTTTCTATCTCATCAACAGCATTTGATATTTGATATTATGACTATTTCTTATTTTAGCTATTCTAAACAGATGTGCAGTAATATCTAGTTAGGAGCCCTGGTGGTGCAGTAGTTAAAGCGCTTAGCTACTAACCAAAATCTTGGCAGTTCAAACCCACCAGTCACTCCGTAGAAGAAAGATGTGGCAGTCTGCTTCTATAAAGATTTACAGCCTTGGAAACCCTACGGGGCAGTTCTGCTTTGTCCTATAGGGTCACTATGAGTCGGAATTGACTCATCAGCAATGGGTCTGGATATCTCATTATGGACTTACTTTGCATTTTCCTAATGAAGTTGAACAATGTGCTTATTTCTCATCTGCACATTTATTTATTTTTGGTGAACTCTCTCTTCATGCCTTTTGCCTATTTTCTAATTGAATTGTTTATTTATTTTTTACTGCTGAGTTTTGAGAATACTTTATATATTCTAGATACAAATCCTTTGTCAGACATGGAGTTTGCAAATAATTTATCCCAGTCTGTAGCTTGTCTCTTCATCCTCTTAAAAAGGTCTCTCACAGAGCGAAAGTTTTTAATTGATTGTGTATAAACATATACCAAAAAGTCCATTGCCCTTGAGTCAATTCCTACTCATTGCAGTTCTCTTATAGCACAGAGTAGAACTTTCCTATAGGGTTTCCAAGGCTGTAACCTTCATGGAAGCAGATTGCCACATCCTCCTCCCAAGGAACAGCTGGTGGGTTCTAACCACCGACCTTACAGTTAGCAGCTGAGTGCTGAGCCCCATATATGCGTGTACACACACACACACACACACAAATACAAATACATATATATATATTATATATAAATAAAACTGTAGAGACATCAAATTGGAAGTCTTTCTCAATGACATTGTCATGTGGTTCAGAAATTCTGCTAGTGATTACAAGTCGTGTCTTGCAAATAGCACGTAAGATAGCAAATGTCACAGCTTCTTGTGTATCAGGCACTTTAGAATGACATTCATTGAAAGCTCAGAGAACATGTGGGTAAACTGCTGGTAATCCGTGTAAATTGTACATTAAGATGGCCTATACTTGATAAAAATTTTGAAATACTTTCACTCAGGATAGTAACTGTTTCATAAGCAGCATGAGAAGGATTTTTTCAGAACCTGAGATTAAAAAAATTGGAATGTGGCATTCAAGGAGGCAGCAGTTATACAGTAGAACTGAGGACACTTTCTTTAGCTATCAGAATTTGTAGGAAATAGCTGTACTACATTTCATAGTTGATTAACTAAAATACACAAATTGGAAAGCAAAACATAAGCTCTCAGGGATTATATCCTATAATTTGCATTTGAGACATATCCTTAGCAAGGATAACTCAGTGGGGTGACTAGGTTTACCATAGGAATAAAGTAAAAATGAAGACAATTATCTAGTTTTTTAAGTTGCCTGGATGTTATTTATTTGCTTGCTTGCTTGAGATCTCTTTAAGAGTGTTAACATTATACAAGAAGATGAGTATTTTTACTTGAAAGTATGAGATTGTGTTATTACTTCTAGGTTTCAGGTAACAGATGAACTAGACGTTGTAACCATGTATGGTGTTGCTTCAGTTACTGTCTGGCTAGAGCAGCAAGTAATTTTATGCACATCTAATCTCTATTAGCTGAGGGGAAACAGTTTTCCCTGGCCTTTTTTTTGTCATCCAAAGACTAACTGCAGCAATAAAATTCTACAATATAACTTCAATATTTTATTTGAAATATTTCTTAATATACATCAAAAGGAGATGTTTCAATTTTTTAGTTTAATATGTTCAAAGTATTCAGAGTTCTCTTCCCAGGAAAATTTATTTAAAAGACATTGGTTTGAACAGTAAAGAAGAGGAAACTTTTAAATTAATAGATGCACAGCATATAAAATATTTGGTAAAGCAACTATGTTTTTCTCCCTCTATGAGCTACTGGCTTTTAACAAAGAAACTTCTATGGCGGCATCCAGCTTGTAGAATCATCCCAGACCACCCCTTCCACGCGGCAGAGGTCGGCAATTAAATAAGGTGCTGGTAGATTGACCTTAACACCAGGGGCTGTCCAGCTGGGCCTTAGTGTTTATTTCATCCTTTCAGTTAAGGTCCTTACAAATTCTTACGGAAATAAGGAGGAAAGGGCACACTAGCATGAAAAATCAGAGCATACAACAGAGGGCAGGCAAGAAGCACAGTAACAAAAACATATTCCAGAAAAGTTTTTCTAAACTCAGAAAAACAAGGTGTCATGGAAAGGGCAGATTTGGAATGACAGAACAATATCCTCTCACTCCAATGATATAATCATTTACTTTGGTGAGTGGCACTGAACTCCAGGAATATATTTTATAAATTAAATACTTATAATAAAACATCAGCCTAATTTATCCCAAGAACGTCTGTTGAATATCTTTGTCTCTTTTATGGTAGGGACCGTGAAGCTAGTGGCAGTTTGCCATGGTTATGTGATATCCTGGCAAAAAAATCCTGCCTCATGTTATATCACAAACATATGGTCTGGTAATGGTTTTATATTATATTCCTGTAGTGCTTTATCCCCATTTTTAGGAGGCCTCTTCTAGACAAGAGCAATATGTTTTCTTGCCGACCTATCACATCAACTGTTAACATATGTCTCTCCTTTTAGAGTTCACATGGTTAAAGAGTTAAAACTTAACCTTATGTTTCTTGTGACCTAAAATTTGATTATGCAGTAAAGTTGATCCCCAGAGCGCATCTGTGTTGAAGTTACTGTTTCTCTGTTTTCCTTTCAATTAAGGAACTCTCTTTCTTTTCAATGGTTGGTGTTCCTCAAGTTACCACTGACTCAACTGGAATGTGTACAAAATATGGCAACCAGCGTGGTAAGATGACTCCAAACTTAAGGTCGCAAACTAGCATCCCACAAGCCAAATCTGGCTCACAGATGTGTTTTGTTAAGCCTACCTAGTGTTTAAACATGTTTTTGAATTAGTTGCCAAAGTTTAAAAATTGGGAGATTTCAAACAGAAATCTTAATCCCCAGGTTCTTTGGGTTAAAAAAAAAAAAAAAAAAAAAAACCACTGGCAGCCCTAGTCCACATTTTCATATGGCAACAACTGGAGGATGCTGGGTAGCAACTGCCTGTTCTCTTGCAGCATTCCCTCTCTGGTTCTCCTCAGTCCATCCAACAAGCTTTCACTCGTTTACATTGTATGTTCAGCCGCTGTGGACATCTAAGTTTGAGATGTCTTCTCTCAACTATGTCATTTGGGGACTTTGAGAAAACTTGTGGTGTATGGGGAAACCCTGGTGGCGTAGTAGTTAAGTGCTACTGCTGCTAACCAAAGAGTCGGCAGCTCAAATCTGCCAGGTGCTCCTTGGAAACTCTGTTGAACCGACTTGACGGCACTGGGTTTGGTTTTTTTGGTTTTGTGTTGTATGGACTTGAAAAATAAATACTCATGAAAGACAAGTAGCTAGTCTCAAAGATCTGAAGGACTGTTCCTGAGGAGAGTGATCAGGTAAGCAAGGAGCTGCTTCCTCAGGTGGCAGAAAGAATCAGTGGTGGTGGTGGTGGTGGTGGTGTGAGTAGGATCTGACTCATAGCGAACCCATGGCCCCATGTGACAGAGCAGAACTTCCCCATCGGGTTTTCTCGGCTGTAATCTTCATGGGAGCAGATTTCCAGGTCTTTCTCTAGCTGAGCAGCTGGGTGGGCTCAAACCACCAACTTTTTGGTTAGCAGCTGAGCCCTTAACCATTGCATCACCAGGGATCCATAAAGAAAGGAAAATTTTGCCCCCATGTAGCAAATAACACCTTTGCTTTTTAGCACTGAAAAAGCCTGACTCAAGCCGTGGTATTTTCAATCGCCTCATGCATGCAAGAGCTGGACAATGAATAAGGATGGCCAAAGAAGAATTGATGCATTTGAGTTACAGCGTTGGTGAAGAATATTGAATATACCATGGACTGCTAGAAGAACAGACAAATATGTCTTGGAAGAAGTACAGCCAGAATTCTTCTCAGATTAGAACTGAAAATAGCAAAACTTCGTCTCACATACTTTGGACATGTAATCAGGAGGGGCTAGTTGATGAGATGGACTGACACAGTGGCTGCAACAATGAGCTCAAACACAGCTACGGTTGTGAGGATGTGCAGGACCGGACAGCATTTTGTTCTGTTTGTTGTATGTGGGGTCACTATGCTGGAGAGACCTAACAACAGCAGTAGCATCTTGATGAATAGGGTATCCAGAAAGGAATGGGCTGCCCTGGGGCAAAGTGAGTTTTCTATCATCAGAAGGGTTCAAGAAGGATGTGGGCACAGTGAACCATCTAGCCACTTGGCTCAGATGTTGGAGGATGGAAGCCTTGGTTGGTGAGTTAGATTGTTTCATCCCCAATGCCTCCTCTAGCACCAAGAATCTATGAAATTGGTGTGTTCATCATTCTCATTGAATTGTGAAGGGAAGCCTTTGCTAACTAGAAAGGAAGTTTGAACTTAAAAACATTATATGAACATATAAACTTTTAAATGACATTTTTTCAGACTCACTGTGATAAGAGTTAGTGAATGCCCACATCATCCCTTTGAATCTTGGGCAGTGGCCTGATTAGGTTTGTTTCAGAGTGTTACTCTCTCTAGTCACAGGGCATCTGATTTCCTTTCTAATGACACACGGCAATCAGACGTACAGCTTTTCTTCTGGGGAAAAACATTGATTCTTTCAAAAACAGTAACATCGGCACAACTGTCAGAAAAGGGGGGAAAACACGATGGTTTTGAAAATCACTCTAAATTTTTTATTTGCTGAAGGGATTAAAGAAAGAATATATAATACCCCTAAAGTCTTTATAAACCACTGAAAAATTTAAATTGCTTTGTAGAGAGACAGCAACAGCTAAAGCATCAGATTAGTGTCTTATGCTTCCATTAAGATTTTGCCTTGTAATTTAGACCAGGGATTAGCAAACTGATGGCCTGCAGACTAAATCTGGCATCCCTACCTGTTTTTGTAAATAAAGTTTTATTAGAATAAGATGTGCCCATTCATTTACATATTATCTCTAACTGCTTTAGTGCTACAATGGCAGAGTTGAGGAGCTCCAACAAAGCCAGGTTGGCCTGCAAAGCATAAAATATATACTACCTGGCCCCTTAGAGAAAAGATTGCTGACCCCTGACATAGACTAACTGACATATTATTTATATCACTGTTTCTTGTTAGTAAGACAGGAAGTCAAGTGAGGTCTCTATCTTGGTATTGCTATAGAAGAAAATACCATATACTCCTGTTTCTGGGATAAACAGAAGGCAGCTTTTCTTTCAGCCTCTGACTGATACTTCTCTGTTTCTACCTTACACCTATTCAGACACAAAACTCAGCATAATTTTCAGTTTCCCCCCAAAGAATTCATGCATGCAGAAGTATCAGTGAGCAATGTGGGCTTTATTAAAATGTTTGGGAGACAGAAAAATATAGAACAAAATTCTTACTCAAAAAAAAGCCCAGACTTACTGGCCTGAGACTGGAGAAACCCTGAGAGAGTATGGCCCCCAGACACCTTTTTAGCTCAGTAAAGAAGTCACTCCAGAGGTTCACCTTTTAACCAAAGATTAGACAGACCCATAGGACTAAACAAGACTAAAGGGGCACACCAGCCCAGGGGCCAGGACTAGAAGGTAAGAGGGGACAGAAAAGCTGGTAATAGGGAACTCAAGGCCAAGAACTGACAAGTCAAGGGGTTGCTAATCAATGTCATAAAACAATATGTGTACTGTTTAATGAGAAGCTAGCTTGTTCTGTAACCCTTTATCTAAAGTATAGTTAAAAAAAAAAAAATTGGAAGCGTACTCCCATTTTCCCAAAGCAATGAGACCATCACAACTCTGAAATTTGGTTCTTCTTAGCTTGTTACATGATACTTTTGACAAACGCAGCCCTGGTAGCAAAATAAACATTTGATGTATTTGCCCTATCTGTGGAAAAAACATTCCCAAATCCTGGAGCAAAACCTATTGTTGTTGTTAGCTGCCATCAATTTGGCTCTGACTCCTGGTGACCTTATATATTACATCATGATGACTGGTATGTTTGAGTCCATTTTTGAGGCTATTGTGTCAATCCATCTCATGGAGGCTTTCCCTCATTTTCACTGGCCCCCTACTTTACCAAATCTAAGTGTTTTCATCAGCGTTCTCTGCCAGATCACTGTCTTTGTGACTTTCCAAGATGGCAAATTGTGCCCCCAACCTGATCCCCAAAGTCTTGGTGCTGCAGATGCGATCTTCCTCTCTTTCACAGAAGACCACCTTCTCTTTTTTATTTCAGCGGTCCATGCCCTCCCCACCTCCCCTGGGCACTAAGATGGCATCCACCTGCCAGTTCAGATGAGAGCTAGGTCACTGATGGTCAAGAGTGTCATCAAAGCTACCCCAAAACCCAGCCCTGCAGCAAAATCCTGAATCTCCTTCATCCTTCCAAGTTTTCCTTCCCAGGAAGGGTGTGCAGCCAACTCCTAAGCATTGTCTTACTGAGAGTGTGCAACTAGTATTGACAAAGTGGTTCCATATTTATGAGTTATGGTTAGCAAGTTTATCCTAGGAGGAAAGTTGGTTCAGACAAAAACCAAACTATTTTACCATCTGTTCAGGAAATAGTTCGCCTTTGAATTTGGAGTTACTGTGGTGTAGGACTCATATAGGGTTGCAATGAGTTGAAATCAACTCTACAGCAATGACATTGGTTTGTGTATGTGTATGTGTGTGGTATGGGAGATAAAGCTTAGACTTTGGAGTCATGTGTGGGTTAGGATACCAGCCCTTTCATTTGTTAACCAAAAAAGTCTTAGGCAAGTCACATAATCATTCCAAGCACCAGTGTCCTTGTTTCAAAATGGGGATAATAAAACTAATCTTGCAGGGCTGATATGGAGTTAAATAAGATCCTATATGTAACATATCCAGCACATAGGGAGAACTCGTTGAATAGTAGCCACTTTTTGTCATCATCATCATCATTGTCATTATTTGGGGAACCTTTCCTATTTCATCCACTTGGCAGGTTAGTTTACTGGAGAAACAAGCCTAGTGCTTAGGACTCTTTTAACTTTTCTTCTTGGAGCCTTTGACATCTGTTGTTGTTCTAGTTAAAATCCAAAACCCATTGCCATTGAGTCAACTCCGAATCGTAGCAACCCTACAGGACAGAGTAGAACTGCTCCAAGGAGCAGCTGGTGGATTTGAACTGCTGCCCTTTTGGTTAGCAGCTAAGGTCTTAATCTCGTTGTTCTAGTTAGTTGCCATCAAATCACCTCTGACTCATGGAGACCTTATGTATAACGGAACAAAACGTTGCCCAGTCCTAAACCATCTTCATGACCTTTGATATGTTTGAGTCCATTGCTGTGGCTGTTGTGTCAATCCATCTCACGGAGGAATGCTTTCATTTTTATTGACCCTCTAATTTACTTGAGGAGCCCTGGTATAAACCCCTATAAAAGCTCCATTGTGTTTTTATTTTTTCATCCAGCTTCCATTTTCCACTTTGACATCATAAATCAACCTTTGGGCTATCGATGTCATCTCTTGGATTTCTTAAGAGACATTTTAACATATGGTGTGGTTTTATACTTTTATTTTTCACAAAAAAAAGAAATGGTCATTTTTTTCCCTCTTTGAACCAAGGCTATTTGTAGATTGCATTGTCCATGTAGTCTACACGTTTTGTACACTGTTCAGAGTCTTCAGCTGCCTGTTGGCACCATGCTGTCTCCTACAGGATATAATGGGCTGCTCCTCTCTTCACTGTGATTCTAGTAGCAGCACTTAAGATTGCTTACTGGGTAGAGTTCATGAAGCAGGGGCAGGTGCTAGAAGTAGTCCTAGAGATGCTGGAGTCCCTGGGTCTCTTCAAGTTGGCTTTCCTTGTTCAGAATAAACTATTTCTTGGATGTTCCTTCTTCAAAAAAAAAAAAGTTTGGGAGAGGATGGGAGAGAGGTGTCACACTCCCCACATTAAACAATTTAACAATCCCTATTAAAACTTTCTCCAGAATTCCTTCTGCCTGATATCTGTTAAATATTTAGTGAATGACAGTTTCTTACCAATTTTGATTACCCCTGAGATAAGCATGAGAGAGCAAAATTGGAAGGTTATTTTCTTCCAGAGTTGCCTTCATTTCAGTTTTCCATTTCTTTCAGAGAAGAGTACAGGACTACTCTATTGCAGTTTACAGTCTGTTTGTAATCACTGGTCATAATGCTGAGATCACTGGGCTCGAGTACTGATCTGGTTCACTAACGTGATATCTCCTAGTGCCTTGATAATATATTTTGTGTACAATCTAGAAAGGTAACAATATTATTGTGCTGCTGAGACTGACAACTTCAACAGCTATCATAGGAATTACATTTTGGATGATGGAAGGAGAATATATTGTTAAACATAATTTGTGTACAGTACAATGTTGGCTTTTTCTCAGAATGTGAATATACAGAGGGCTTCTGTTGCTGGCAATATGTTAGAGCATATATGGTTTAAAAAAAAAAAAAACCCTCCTGCTTCAACGTTTGAAAATGCTGAATAAGATACAGACATCTCTTTAAATGCAAAGCTGAAACCACGAGTGAGGGAAATCCACAAGGGCCAAAAGCTGAGAGAGGAGCCCCAGGAGTTTTTCTCACTTATCATTCTTCTGTGCAGCATACAGCATCCTGAATCTCTCCCACGGAACTTCAACTTCTCTCTATTATGCAGAGCCATTCGGCTCTGACCTAGTCCTTCCACTCCGTACAAGTTTCCCTCAGAAAGAAAGTGAGCCCTCTAATAACAGCCAGCTCTTTTCAGAAGATAGTCATGTGACTTGTGCAAGATTTTGACATCATGCCATCTGACCAACAGCATCCCACACAGTGGTTCCAAAGAGTTTCTCCAAACAAGTGCAGTGTTCACCCCAAGAAGAAGTCTGTTATATGGAGTTTTCTCCATTTCATTACCCAAGTTGAGAACGGTCTTTTGTGAGACAAAGTGGATGTCACGTGGCCCCTCCTTTCCTGTGAATAGAGGGAGGAGGCTGAAAGAAGCAGCAAGCTGAGGGCAGGTCTGGTCAACACACATCCAACCTGTCAGAAGCCGCTCCTTGCATCACTTCCCAAATCTTTCCTCTACTGCTTCCAGATAGCCATTGAAAAGTGACACTGATGGTGATTTGCAGGCCTAGGTCTGCTGATGAGCCGTTCTCTGTTCAAAGCAGACATCAGGGTCTTTGAATGGAGATCGAAGACTGCAAAGGGAGTTTTCAGAACACAGTCGTTAACACAGAGCAAAATCAACATCGAGAAGTGCTTTTCTGGAGTCCAAGTGAGGCATGAAAAACCTTGACATACCAATGGGGAGTACTGGGGACATCAGGGGCTATGTTAAAATATTTAAAGTTTCTGAGACCGAGCTTGGTTTGGTCTGACTCATTCTTCAGCTCTTAGGTCAAATAACCCTTCTTTAAGGAATGTCTCCTGACACCCCCAAATCTTTGTCAGCTCCTCCTGTTACTTATTTGCATAATCCCTGGATTTGTTTTCTTTCTTGTCATTTGTGACAATTATAATTGCATAATTAAGTCATTGTGTGATTAGCTGTTTAACACATATCTCCCTCTGGAATGCAGAGGAAGGCAGACCACAACTCCCTTGTGCCCTGCCCTCTCTCCAGGGCCTAGGATGCCAAAGCACAGAGCAGACTTTGTTAAACGAAAGAGCTGTAAAAAGACTGCAATGATATGGTTACAGTCATTATAATATTCCAACAGTTTTCAAAGAACCTTTGGGCAGTGTTTTCCAAATTTTTTAAAACTGCCATCCAGTAAGAACTACATTATACATCATTACCTAGTATGCACACACATATACACAAAATTCAAGAATAACAACAAAATAATGTTTCTCTAAACAACTCTGACCATCATCACATTCAATTCACCCTAAAACTTTCTAATCTATTTCAGTTTTTAAAAATGCTAGTCATGACCCTCTAAATTGATTTCATGACCTGCTTGTAAATTGTAACCAACAGTTTGAAAAACACTGCCCCAGAGCACTTTATAATCATAAGACACAGTTGATGTGTCTTATGATTCGTTGTGTTTAACTTTGCCTTTGTTCATCTGTCTCTTTATGTTTCATAGGATTTAGACAAAATATTCTTTCTAGATACAGTACAAATAGTTGTTAAGGGCTCCAAAATGCCCTAAATTAACATTCAGTGTGCAATACCCTGCTGAAGGTACTTACAGGTAGAGGGTTCTATCAGAAAGATAGTCCAGCATGCTAAAGTTCACTGTGCCTAAGGTAATAATTTACCTGCAGGAATTACAATTTACCTGACATTCTGACTATACATTTATAATCCAATTTAGATTTCTTGCCCAGTTTTCCTTTACATCAGAATAACATATGCTGTGCTACAGATGGATGTCCCAGGTTATTTAGCATCAGGGGCTCTGGGGTCTTGTGATTCCAAATTAAACTTGGGTGTGCACATAAACTATGCAAATTTGGCTGTGGCCACATGCTCAACATTACTAAAAAGAAATCAGGCAACAAGTCTAGAAATAAAATGCTTCAAGGCTGCTTCTCCTTGATGAGGATGTTTTTATTAGAGTTGGAGATTGAGGAATTTTAAAAGTTAACACTCAACTCTTAATTCTCCTGCCAGATGCATTGTGTTTTCTTGGCAACTAAGACCGGCTGCGGTGGTAGTCGAGCTGGTCCAATGTTGATCCATGTCAGTAGGGTGGGAGTAAACTTAGTGAGATGACCAAAATTTTTGTGTGCTTAATATCTGGAAAATAGCTTCCCAAATGGACGACCAGAGTTGGATTCTTCTATGTGTGGTGACATATCAGCAGAAGGTGTGCTCTGCCTCCTTCTTCCTGCTGGCCTCGTGCCACATGGGTTGCCTAACATCCGCTCTGCCCAGAAGTTATTCTGAACATAGGCTTATTTTAAAAAGTATGAAGTCCAAGTCTGGCTGCAGGGAGATCAGTTTGGGATTAACACCTGGAGTTATAGGAGGCTATTTCTCCATGCTACACTGGCTTCTCTTTTCTCCAAGGGTGTCACGCCTTAAAATTTTGAGAGTAAAGATTGTATTGAAAAGTAAATCTTGCACAAATATTGAACAATCCCATTTATATGAAACTGGCAAAGAGATAAAGACCAAGGCTTATTAGTGGTTCTTGGGGGTGGTAGGAAGGGGGAAAAGGGGAGCTATTGCTTAGGGAGCTCTGAGTGTCTGTTAATGTTGGTGGAATAATTTGGAAAAAATAGTGGTAATTGTTGCAAAACATGATGGATGTAATCAATGTTACTGAATTATACATGTAAAAACTATTGAACTGGCAAATGTTTTGTTATATATAATTTACCACAATAATAAAAAAAGAAAAGTAAATCTTCTAATTAAACTCTCTATAGCAAGTGCAGAAATCGTAAGTACAGCTCAATAAATTGTTACCCAGTGAACATACCCATGAAATGCGCACTCATCTCAAGAAACAAAACATTTCTAGTTATGTCAGAAGCACAACGCTTGTCTCATCCCAGCCATTATCTCTTTCCCAAGGGTAACTATTATCCTGACATCTAATATGACAGATCACTTTGCCTATATTTGAATTTTATGTAATTACAATCACATAAAATACAGTATTTTAAAACTGGCTTCTCTTGCTACACTTTAGATTGTGAGAGTCATCCAGTAGTTGATAGCTGTAGTTTGTTAATTTTTATTGCTGTATAGAATTCCATTGTGTGGATATAAAATAATTTTTATATCCATTCTACTGTTGGAGGGCATTTTGGTTGTTTCCATTTTGGCATAATTATAAATAATGCTGCTATAAAGAGTCACACAGGGAGAAGACACCATCTGCATGCCAAGGATCTCCAAGACATGCCGAGGGCTACTGGAAACTGAAAGAGACTAGGAAGGATCTTCCCCTAGAGCAGACAGAGCAGCATGAATCTGCTGATTCTCTGAATTTGAATTTCTACCCTTCAGAACTGTGAGACAATAATATTACCAATGTTCTTAAAAAAAAAGAAAGTAAAGCTGTTACGAACATTGTTGCACATGTCTTTTGGTAAGCCTATGTCCACATTTCTGTTGCTATACCTAGAAATGAAATTGTGGGAAAATAAGCTGTGTGTATGTTCATTTTTAGGAAAAACAGCTGAACAGTTCTTCAAAGTGGTTGTACCAATTTACACTTCTACCAGCAGAATATGCAAGGTCCAATTGCTCCACATTCTCCTATTGCTAGTGTTTTTTAATTTTAGCCACTCTGGGGGTTGGTGGCGGATTTTAAATTTCAAGAGCATGGACGTTGGAATTAAACAAACTTAACTTTCATTCTTGTGGTCATGTTCTAACAGTTTATGTGGTCTCAGGCAAGTCATGCTTCCTCTCTGAATCTTGTTTTTCTTATATGCAAAATGGGAATAAAAACAGTTACCACATAGACTAGTTGCAAATATTAAATGAGATGATGTGTGTGAAATAATCTTTATTATTTCACACACATCATCTCATTTAACATTTGCAACTAGTCTGTGTGGTAATTATGAATACCACTATGTGAAATATTTACCTACAGCAGGGAGCTTAAAATATAGTAGTTATAAACAAAAACAGTAATAATAGATCTGTTTCCCATCATTAGGCTTGTAAACATCTGCATGCTCTAGAGTTGAGACTATGGGTTAGTCTTGCCGTTGTTCCTAGAAGACCGGGTTGCTATGTCTCTCAAGATTAAGAAGGCCAAATCCAGGCCTTATAATCATCGGGACCTATTTGGAACAGATGTGATTTGGTTACTTCTGTCTGCTCTTCAGGGCTGCGAGTCCCATCATCATATCACAGTGTCATAACAGAAACGGCTTGGAGGAAACCAAGGAGCTAGCAGGTGAAGACACATATTTTTATTTCTCACCAAATTAAGAACAAGAAATGACTGTTTTGGGGCATCAATCATGCTTTCCAAATGCTTTTATAATAGAGTCTCTGTATGAATGTAGTCATTTGTCAAAACTTCACCACATCTTCTTCTGCAAAGAGGTGTCGCGTTGCCTGAAGAATTGAAGAGTAAAGTTGTTTATAGTCTGTCTTCCTACCTAATTTATGGAAGCCAAAAAAGCCCTCAGTTTCAGAAAAATGAGCCCATGATTTTAGGAGACATGGAAAAACCTTTAGGCTGGCAGACCTCTTTCAACAATTGGTATCAATCTAAGAGCTCTTCAAATACCAGGATTTTGTCTACACAATAGGAGAACAAACATTTAAACGGAAAATAAAACATCAGAGGGAACTGTAGCTGCAGATTGAAAGTGTACCACCCATTCTCTCTCTTTCTATTGCTGTATTATTGGGAAGAGGAGGAGGAAAAGGTGATTTTTAAGAGCTTTCTCACTGGCTATTAGGGACTCACTCCCATTTGGGTTCACAAACGTAAGTCTCTTGGCTCTTATTGAATCATGTTCTCAACTTGTCTTTATGTTTAACAAACAATCAGACTACCTCCCCACCCCCCGCCCCACTAGAGGGCTGTTTAGAAGCCGTGGAAGACTGAGTCTTAAGTTAATAAACCTAAAACACGTTTGCCCAACATAGTTTCGTTAATTTTTAAAGGCTTGTATAATTTAAGGGAATTTAAATCCATGTGTTTTTCATTTACTTGCACTGACATCATCAAAATAGCCTCTTAAACAGCTGGTTGAGCCTTTTTTAATAAAGTTCTCTGATGACTTGTTTCTTTCTGAAAACAAGATTTTTTTTTTTTTTTTTTTTGCCAAAGGCGAATGAACTTAAATGCCAAAAGATTTGGATTTAGATCAAACTCCCAACCTGTAAATCTAGGAGGCGGGTGGTGGTGTTGAATTTTTAGCAAATGGGCCTCTGAATCCCCACTGAAATTAGGAAGAAAGAAGGAAAAAGTACCAACTGAATGAAGTTCATGGTCAAACCTAGTGTCAGAAGGCTAAAGAAATGTCTATATTTGCTGCTTAATTTTGTGCCAAATCTGAAATGAATCAATGTACAATGTGGGTTGGATTATTACAGAAATGTGATCCACTGCCAAGTAGTTAACTTTTCCACCATCTCTGGTTATCGTGAGTAAATCACAACGCTGTGCTCTCCAGAGGTTAGAAACCCAGCACGCTGCGGCTCTCTGGGTTTAGGAGATGTAATTGTTTTAGCAGAATCATTCTGGAGAAAGGCCCTTCACTAAACATTGTAGATGTTTATATATATAGGTAGATATATCTTTATATAGTCCTTGGGATTTTTCTCTTTTAATAAGGACACCCTTCTCTAAAGTTATGGTTAATGATTCAGCAAGTGAAATTATAATTCATCTACAAAAATGTGTAAAGGATTTCAGTTTTTAAATATATCCATATGCTGCAGTTGAAACAAGACTCTTGAAGCTTTTCGATATTAACAATTGGAGACTGTTTTTCTCCTTGTCAAAATATATATGGCTAAGCAGTAATCAGAGAGATGTATGGCTGGGAGAAGCTGAGTTTTACAGGAATCTGTGAAGCAGACAGGCATTCCGATCTCCTCAAGCCCTCCGGCAGATCTTCAAAAAACCGATTCTCCATTGGAGAAACAAATGTGTCTGCCATCACAAAACTCTGCTAAGGATAATTTCCCTAGAATAAAAAAAAAATAGGACAATTAAAAGAGAGAAAAGAAGAAAGGAATGAGTTCTCTGATTTATTTTACAATTGAGATTTCAAAAGGAGGAGCTTTACATATACACACACTCACAAGGGCGCATAAATACTAAGAAATTCGGGCTTCTGACAAAAATAGAAACTAGAGCTTTCGTAGCTGTATTATTGCTAACAGATTTGATCCCGTCATTCTCTTTTAAGGATAGAGCCACAGTTTCCTGTAGGGTAGAATTTGTTTACAGTCAAAACGGAAACTTCAAAACTGGTGTTCAAAATCTGGTTTGTATGGTATTAAAAGAACATTTATGAGTTTACCAAAATGTCTTCTTTAAGAAACCTTAATAAGATAAAATTCAGATTTACCAAAAAAGAAAAAGAAAGATAATGCCTCCTATATATTTTGCTACAGTTCAAGGTTTGTCACAGATATTTAATCTTTGCAACCTTACCAAAGAGGTTAGACTGGAGACCATTGCCCCCAGCTGATAGAGGAGCCCTGGTGGTGCAGCAGTTAAGAACTTACCTGCTAACCAAAAGGTCAGTGGTTCAAATCCACCCAGCAGCTCCATGGAAGAAAGATGTGGCAGTCTGCTCCCATAAAAGATTTATAGCCTTGGAAACTCTATGTGGCAGTTCTACTCTGTCCTATAGGGTCGCTGTGAGTCGGAATCGGCTTGACAGCAATGGGTTTGTTTTGGATTTGGTCCCCAATTGATAGATATAGAAACTCTGACATATAAAAGTAGAGTAGAGTCAATGAATTTTACGTATAGTCACAGAAAATTTAATGGATTTACTGCAGGGTCCATTAAATATGAACTTCCATTGTGCACTGAATGACTGGATAAAAGTTAGAGATAAAGCACATAAATAAGGCAGAAGAAAAATTTAACGGCGATACCACCCATTGAAGAGCAAACTCAAATTATAAGCTAGCTGCCAGTGACAAACAGGATTTGATTTATATCTTTCAAATAATTCTTTCATTGTATAACATGAAGTACATTTCTATTTGCATTATTAAGCAATAAAAGTTTCCGGAAGAGTTTTTATATATTGACTTTTCAGCATAACTCAGTGAATACTATTTCATATTGGCAGTAAAATTGCTAGACTGACTTAGCTATGTGACCTTGGCAAGTTACAAACTTTCTATGCTGCAGTTTCCTCATTTATAAAACGATGCTGATGATATATAGACATACGGCATAAGAATGAATGTACTAAAATATGTGAAAGTGTTTTGGGTTCCTTGTAAAATACAAAGATATTACTGTGTTCAATTATCTCGTATGTATAGTTATGTGGGCATCTCTCTTTTTCTCAAATATTTCTGTCCTTATAGAATCATAGGTAGTCAGAGCTGAAAGAGGCTATATAAATGATGCAATTCTCTCTAAAGAGAAAATAGAGCCCCAAAGAGATGAAATTATTTATCCAAGATCACAAAGCTACAAAGCTACTTAATGGTTTAGGTAGGCTTAGATCCCAAGTCATTGGAACTCCCAATCCTGAAATCCTAGGGAGGCACTCTAGCAGTAATTAAGAACATAAGATTTGATGACAGACAAACTCGGATTCCACCTCTGCCACCTCTGACCAAATCTCTGCATCTATAAAAAGGGGTTAAAAACAATATCTATCTCCTGACATTACTGTAATGGTGTTAAGCACTTGGCACAATGCCTGGAATGTTTGAGTACTGAAAGAAGGTTATCTATTGTTACCATTTTCTCACTGCATTTCACTCACTCTTGAGACATCTTAGCCTGCAGCCACTTTTCAATTTTTCAGGTGGCCCAAGAGTGTGAAAAAAAAAAAAAATTTTTTTTTAAGGGACTCCTGAATGGCCCAGATGGATCTAGTAGAGAGTAATAAGAGCTAATACTGAGTGCTTGCTGCACTACACTCTGAGATAGGTAGAATCATGATGAGGAAGCAACTTGTTCAAGGGAACATAGCTACTAATTGGCTCCAGAGATCATAATTTTTTATCACCGTGATGTGCTATGGCTAAAGCAATGACAGCCTAACCAAGTCCAAGTGATCAGGGATGGAAAGTCAGGGAAAATACGTAGCCTTCTCCATTCACTACTAACCTCTGTAGACAACTGCCCTCTGAGGAATTATGTGCATATAATTCCCAACCTGGAAAGCAAGTACTTTCATAACTGTAAGGTGGCAGAATTGCCACTGGTCTGGAGGCCTAAGCCAAATCTCCCAAGAGTGAAAACAAATGGAAAGCCACAACCAAGTCCCCATGGGTGCTCGTCCAAGGCCAACCTACTGGGGCACTTTCCCTGCTGATGGGAAGCGTGGTGATCAAGTACCCGAGACGCTGCAGCTCAAGGTTAAAATGGTTGATTTCTAGGGAAAAGTGTGCCCAGTGATGCCATCATTCTTGCAAGTAATATTCCTCCTCATTTCTGGAAGCATTAGATTCATGATCACGGTGGTGTTAAAAAGCTCATTTAAAAACAGAAACGGATGTTTAATTATTGTTTGATTTGGGGTTACAACCTTTCTTTTTTCAAACATCTTAAAAGCTGAGAATGAAAATTGTCACCTAAGAAACTATTGAAATTCTCTTAACTCTTCTGGGCATGCGTTATGTATTCTGCGAGTTCTCTGCCAGGGATATAAGTCAGAAACTCTCCTGCTGGTTTTGATTACAGCTGCAAAGTCACAGATTTGAACAGCTCTGGACAACCATTCTTCTGAACCGGCACATAAATATAAAACATTTTTTTATCCTTATCACATAAACCTTCAGCGAGGTTCGCTTCAAAGTAAATTCCAGTTCTCTTCTCACTTATCATGTTAACAATTAGCAAACCACATCTTCTTCTTCTTTTTTTTTTTTTTTTTGCAACAAAGATACCTTATTTGCATATTCAAAGGTCATTGTGCTGGTTCAAGTTATTTAATATCAAAGTGATGATAATTTAACAATCTCTTTCCCTGGATTTAGATAAAATACAAAATTACCTCTGGCTTTTTAATTCTGCACATTTACAGACACATGATAAAAATATGAGATTAAGATAATGGCATGAGCAATATAATGAGCCATCAGTTAAGCTACGGTAAAATTTCTTCATACCCAGCTTCAGCTCTTTGCATTGTCACTTTATTATTTAAAATGGAGTGATAGCATTTTGGTAAGTGATATGAAGAATATAATTTGCTAAGACACCCCTTTATTTGAGGCGCTGTCAGGACTGGCAATGAGAAATGACACAATCCCTCAGTTGGAAGTGACAGGCGCCACTATATTAGTCCAGCGCTTGTGTATTTCTGTGCTGTTTTTGAAAAATTGCATTTCCTTTGTGCAAGCAGAACAAAAAGAAATAGAAATCGGTTCCATGTGAATTCTGTGGTCCTCTATATTAAACTGTAATTGTTTCCTGGTGAAAAAAAAAAAAAAAAAGAGCCTGCAGGATTTCCTGAAAAATAATTTACGAAGATGGGTACTGGGTCCAACTTGCTTTTTTTTCTGTGTTGCTGTGATTGATGACACTGCAAGGAGCTGAGAGATTTGTTACTGCTGCATCTCTAGAAAGTTCTCCCACTTTAAACAAACTGCAATCTTCCAAAAAATAAAAATGAAAAAATCTTTACATGGCATTCACTTTTCTAGTTCCTTAGCTAGTAGTTGGTTTTTGACACTGGCAGTGCTCTGAGGGCCCCGGTTAATGAACCAGTTGCTTCAACGCAACCATGAAGATAACTTGTATAAGTTAATTAAGGTAATAACCAGGCAGAAATTGGTAATTTGGTCTAAAAAAAAAAAAAAAAAAACACCCAGTGCCCTCAAGTTGAATTCCAACTCATAGCGACCCTATAGGATGGAGTAGAACTGCCCCATTGAGTTTCCAAGGAGCGCCTGGCGGATTCAAACTGCCGACCCTTTGGTTAGCAGCCGTAGCACTTAACCACTATGCCACCAGGGTTTCCAATTTGGTCTAGTTAGCTCAATAGTGGCGCAAACGGTTAAGTACTTGACAAGTAGCCTAAAAGCTGACAGAACCCACCCAGTGATGCCTCAGGAGACAGGCCTGGAGATCTGTTTCCAGAATGTCCCAGCCATGAAAACCCTATGGAGGGCAATCCTACTCAGCAACATATGGGTCATCGTGAGTCAGAATCAACTGATGTGGGTTTTTGTTTTTTTGTTTTGGTATACAAATAATAAAGCCCTAAACATAGTAAATCAGAGCTTTAGGCCCCTTTCTTAGAGGATCCCTGTGTTATTTTAATAACAAGAGCTAAGGAATAAAATCTAACTTCTCCTACCCCAGAGTATGTACCAGTCATTATTCCAGGCACGTAACACATATTATTTATTCCTCACAAAAGCATTGTAAGGGTATATCATTCTTTTCTTTTTAGAATAATATTAGCAATAACATTATTGAGTGGATGATAATTGCTAAATACTGTCCTGAGCACATAGCTTTACGTAACCCTTAAAATAATCCTATGAGCAAGGTGCAGTTGTTATCCACATTGAGCAAGCTTGAGGCTCAGGGAAATGAATTAACTTGACCACAGTCATATGACTAGTAAGTAATGACATCGGGACCCATTAAAACACCTTCTGTCAAAAACATCAGCCCCATCTCTCCTTGTACATCTTCGATCTTCTTGTTTTTGACTTTCTGATCTCTTCAATTCTTGGCTACATTTTAATCTGACTTAATATATAAAAATGTGTAGTGGGACTTGGGGAGGGGGGTGGAGTGTGATTTGTTCTGCGATCCTTCAATCTTCTTCCACACTCCCCATCTCACTGTGGCCTTGCATGCTCTTGAGGATCATACACAGGCCCCAAAGCTAGGGTTTTCCTGTCTTATGTCCTGAATGTGCTTCCAGGTAAGGTTTGGAAGTATAAAAGGAATAAAGATTCATATATATTATTTTAAAAAAATAGATTAGGATAATGAACACAAACATTCTAATAAAGTCTAGCTGTGACATCTTGATTATATATTCAACATGGGTATTCATACAACAATTTTTTTTAATTGTGCCTTTGTGCTTTAGAAGGCAATGCTAATTAATTTCCATACAATCATTTCTCATATACGAGTCACAGACACAAATAATGGAGCTGCGGAGGTGTCATGAGAAGTAAAGTCACAATTCTTAAAACCTATTTAACTGGGATGGACTCACTGGTGAAGTACATGGTTGACAAACTCTCTGTCAATTTAAAGAGGATCGAAGAAGCAAAGCAGTACGCCAAGTGAGAATATGGAGGACCCCAAAAGCTTGCCAACATCAGACCAAATAAACAGTCACACCTGGAAGTTCAGTTATCAGAAGAATTTTGTAGCCAAGGACTTTTGGTTCAGTGGTAGAATTCTTGCTTTTCATGCAGGAGACCCGGGTTAATTCCCGGCCAATGCACCTCATGAGCCACCACCTGTCTGGCTTTCGTGTTACTCTGTTGCTGAACAGGCTTCAGTGGAGCTTCCAGACTAAGATGGACTAAAAAGAAAAGGCTGGCGGTCTACTTCTGAGAATCAGCGAATAAAAATCCTCCAGTTGGATCCACTACTGATCATGGGGATGGCGCAGGACTGGGCAGCATTTTGTTCTGTTGTGCACAGAGTCATCAGGAGTCGGGACCAACTGGACAGTAGCTAACAACATCATATAGGGAATCTTTATAGATAACTTCCTAATGAACACTAACCTTTGGCACTTGTCATGTGCACAGCTGTGGTAGGGAATACAGAAGGAAACAGGATGAGATTCAAAGCACAAAGAATGCGCCAGGCACAAAATAGAATTATGCCTGGCACACCGTAAGCAGTCGGTAGGTGTTAATTATTACCTTTGCTGTCTTGTCATACGCTTGCCTTCTCTTTCTAGACATTCTTCACCAACTCAGGGCATGCCCTACCCACTCACTACTACTTTTTACTATTTAAGAGCAAAAGTAAGAGGATAAAACAAAGATGGAAGAGGTAATTAGAAATAGGGGAACAGAGATATTTGCTGCCAAGAGCTGATGAACCTCTAACCCTTTTACCTCAAGTATTCACAAGAGAGTTTGTGAACTCAGGCAGAATACTCCTCAGTGTGCTCATCTATAAAATGGGAGACTGGATAACATGAAAGCATTCGCTTCTTCCAGGCCAGACATGTTGTTTTACAAACTACAGAATAATAGAATTTCAATGTATAGTTAAGAAGAAAAGAACTCAGATTTCTGCTGAAACCCCTGAATGTTAGTGAGAGGCATTGTTTGTGTGTGCAAGATATCTGCTACACTTCCTTCTTTGCCAGAAATAGAAACAAAATCTTCCTTAAACACAGCTGTTCTTCCTGGGTATGGACCATTATGCTGTGGCTAAGGAAGTTCTTAAGAACATTGTGAGGACAAATCAACACGTGATATATCCATCCTAATTTCTCAAGATAAGAAGATATAAAGCAAAATGCAACACACGTTTTATTGTGCTTACAATATTTTTTCATGACACACTCTTGATTTGTACAAAAACTTTTGTTTGTTTGCTTTAATAATATAATACACTACCATACAACCATGCCCAACATGAAAACTAGAACATTAGCAATAATTTACATATGCTTTGGTGGTATTACCCCATCATGTCTCTATTTTTCTCTGAAAATAACCATGTGCTAAATTATGTGTCCATCACTACCTTGCTTCCCATATACATAATTTTATCATATGTGAAAATTAGTCTCTTGTTTTAGTTGTTTTTAACTTTAAAAATGCTGTATCACATCCTGGAACTTACTATTTTTATTTCAAATCATTGCTCAAATTGATACATTTTGTTTTATGTAGCTATACTGTATTCTTTTTTGACTCCTATATTATTCCGTTGTATAAATACACCATATTTTATTTACCCATTCTTCTGTCAAGTGGCATTTGGATTATTTTCACATTTTGCAATCTGCCTGCCTTGTTTCTTAAGCAATAATAATTTAATGACCATCTAATAATTGTGTTTAAACATTTCTACATTCCAACATAAAGCCATGAAACCAGTCAGAGAGAAGGAAAGGGGCTGGGTTCATTCTGGCAGGGACTCCTACTTAGGGAAGGATGATGCGCTTACTAACTTCAGTAGATGTATCCCTCCAAGGATTTAGCTTATCATGCCCAAGCCAGCCATTTTTAATAAACTGCAATAGCTTTGCCACCTTCAGCAAGTCACTGAACTTCTCTGTGCTTCTCTACTGTGAAAGTAACCAGGCTGAACTTAAAATCTGTAAGACTCTTCTCACCCTCTAAGCTTCAAAAGCCAAACAAAAGTTAACATTTATTGGAGAATTATGAAGTGCTTGATACTCTATACTTTTCTTCCAGCATTTTATTTAAGGCTTACAACAACCTAATTAGATAAATACTATTATTATTCCCATTTTGAAGATAAAGAAACTCAGGCATATATATATAGATGTTGTTCTTGTTATATACCGTCAATTCTGACTCATAGTGACCTTATATGACAGAGCGGAACTGCCCCATAGGGTTTCTTAGTTTCTTAGGCCGTAATATTTACAGAAGCAGATTGCCAGGTCTTTTCTTCCTCAGAGTTGGTGGGTGTGTTTGAACCACTGACCTTTTAGTCAGCAGCTGAGCTCTCAACCATTAAGCTACCAGGACTCTCTCTCCATATATATATATGTATAACCCTGGTGGCACAGTGCTTAAGAGCTACGGCAAGCTAAAGCTACTAACCAAAAGGTCAGCAGTTTGAATCCACCAGCCACTCTGTGGAAGCCCTATAGGGCGCTTCTCCTCTGTCCTATAGGGTCGCTGTGAGTCAAAATCTACTTGATGGCAATAGGTTTGGGTCAAAAAATATATACATATATATACAGTTTTACATAGTTAGCCTAGTGAGTCATAGAATGAGACAGGGAATCTATGCAGCCTGAAGCCCAAACCCACCCTCTTGACCAAACCACTCTGGATTCCTCAAAGCATTCAAAGCCATCTTCCAACTTCCCTAGTTATAAGAGTAATCACTGTTAAATTCAATCCCGGAATTTTCATCCCTAGCTGGAAGATCTTCCTCCCACAAGTCAAATAGTGAAATTGACAGCTTTCTTGGAATAGAGGTTTTTTCCATCGGTGTTTGCTAAAAAAAAAAAAAAAAAACTCATACATCCTTTTTTTTATTTGCTTCTGTGAACCACTTATTAGTGAACACAGTAGACTGAAAGTTGCTGAGACTGTAGAGTTTGTGAGGAATTCTGATGAAGAACTGTTGTGTCACTGGTTTCCAAACTGTCATATGATGGAGTAGTCTTATAATGCCTTATGTGCTTATTTCTCAAATATCTCACCATAATGTGACTATAGCATCATGGACATTTAATTTAAAATGTACAAATTAGTGCAATATTTGGATATTTTGCCGACATGCAAAGCTGCAGCATTTTCAGTTTATCAAATGTTATCAGTATATGAAAGCTTCAACTCATTAGAAAGCTAAAAGAATACACTGTTGCCAAGTTCATAATCAGTCAGTCAGTGAACATTCATCATGTGTTGTGTGCAGAATACTGAATTAGGCAGCTGGGGCACGATAACAGAAGCAGAAGACTCTTCCTGCATCAAAAGTTTTTATAATTTAATTGAGGAAATTATCTAAATTTAAGAGCAGTTTATTAGATATTAAATAGAAACTTAAATGGTATAAATGGAATTGGTATATGCTGAGGTAAGCCAAAGTAAAGAGATTTTAGAGAAAACCTCTAAAGGAAATGATATTTGCACTAAAAATCGTAACTTCTATTGAGTGCCTACTATGTGCAAGGCTCTGTGCTTAGCACTGTGTAAGCAGTATCTCATTTAATGTTCACAACAGTCCTGTAACAGAATAATATTTTTGTCCCCACTTTAAAGATGAGGAAACCAAGGACTAGAAAGTCTACCAATATACCTGATGTCACCCAGCTAGTACCAGACCAGGTTAATCTGATACTAAAGTTGATGTGCTAGCCACTATGGATTCCAGATTTAAAGAAACTGCATTAAGATGAATGTTGGCTATGGAGATGGAGAGTAGAAGGTGAACACATTCCTGGAGAACAAAGCAAAGACATGAAGGTTAGGGATTATGTGGAAAAATTGGCCACAGATTGCCTTTAAAAAAAAAAATTCCTATTTTGAACTAATTTTAGACTCCCAGAAAAGTTGTAGAAATAATACAAAGAGTTCTTTTACACCCTTCACCTGCCTCCCCTAATATTAACATCTTATATAACTACATTCATTAACACCAAAGAAGTAAAAGGAAGGAAATGATGAACAGAAAGATTAATGCACTGTAAAACAAATATACAATGTAATATTTTAAAAGACAAAAGTAAATTTTTATAAGACTAATAAAATTGATAATTCCCTAAGTAAACTAAGTATCAATAATAGAGAGAAGGCACAATTTACCAATATCAAGAATGAAAGGGAACTCATCACTCAAAATTCTACAGACCTTAAAAAGATAATAAAAAGATATTAACTTTATTCCAATAAATTTAACATTTTAGATGAAATGACAAATCCCTTGAAAAACACAAGTTACCAAAACTGACCAAGAAGAAATGGGAAATCTAAATAGTCCAAAATCTGCTAAAGAATTTGATTCTGTAATTAGAAATCTTCCCACAGTAAAACACCACATCCAGGAGGTTTCACTGGTGAATTTTTCTAACAATTTAAAGTAGATACACCACAAATCATACACAAGTCTTTCAAAAAAATTGAAAATTGTAACTCATTTTATGAAGTTAGCATAACTTTGATACAAAACCTGACGAGGACACTCCTAGAAAATTACTATCTCTCATGAGTAACTTGTTACTGTTAGGTGCCATCAAGCCAATTTTGACTCACAGCTACCCTCTGCGACAGAGTAGAACTGCCCTAATGAATTTTTTAGGCTGTGATCTTTATGGGGGCGCCCTGGTGGTACAGTGGTTAAGAGCTTGATTGCCAATCAAAAGGTTGACAGTTCAAATCCATGGGCCGCTCCTGGGAAACCCTATTGAGCAGTTGTACTCTGTCCTATAGAGTCACTATGAGTTGGAATCAACTTGATGACAACGAGTTTGGCTTGGTAATATTATGGGAGCAAATCGCCAGGTCTTTCTCCCATGGAGCTGCTGAGTGCGTTCAAGCAACCACTGAATCATGACCAATGTAAAGCTGATTAACATTGGAAAACTGATCGACATAATTCACCGCATTAACAGAATAAAGGAGAAAAATCCTGTGATTATCTCAATAAATGCAAAAAGAGTGACTAAAAATATCAATATCCACTTATGACAAAAAACTCTTAGTACATTGGGAATGGAAGGAAATAATATGGTCAGATAATCTTTAAAAACCTTACTGCAAGTGCTGTAATTAATGGTGAACTACTGAAAGATTTAAACCTCAGATCAGGCACAAAACAATGATGCTCACCATCACTAGTTTTATTCAAGATTGTATTGGAGATCCTAGCCAGCTCCATAAGGTACAGAGAGGAAGAATAAAGCTACTATTATTTCCAGAAGACATGATTGTTTATGCAGAAAGTCCACAAGGATCTTCAGATAAACTGATAAAATTTAGCACAGTCATTGAATTTGAAGACAAAGTAAAGTATTATAATGACATGTGTGAAGACTTAAAGTTAGAAAAACAAAAGGGACGAACACACCTGGCATTTCTCAAGCTGAAAGAGCTGAAGAAAAAATTCAAGCCTCAAATGGCAATATTGAAGGATTCTGTGAGCAAAATGGAGCCCTGGTGGTGCAGTGATTGCAAGAATGGTGCAGGACCGCGCAGTGCTTCATTCTGTTGTACCTGGTGTCGCTGTGGTTCGAAACTGACTTGGCAACACCTAACAACAATGTTGAATATAAGGTCAACATATAGAAATCAATTATATTTACATACACCAGAAATAAACATTTAGAAAATAGAATTTAAAAAATAAAATAAAAG
This sequence comes from Loxodonta africana, assembly GCF_030014295.1. Lineage (NCBI taxonomy): Eukaryota > Metazoa > Chordata > Mammalia > Proboscidea > Elephantidae > Loxodonta > Loxodonta africana. The sequence goes on along the minus strand of NC_087357.1, from coordinate 59,038,071 downwards.
CTAAGAATAAATTTAACAAAGATGTGAAAGACCTATACAAAGAAAACTATAAAACATTATTGAGAGTTATTAAAGAAGACAAATAAATGGACAAGTACATCATGCTCATGAACTGGAAGACTCAATATTGCAAATATATCAATTCTCTTCAAACTGGTCTACATGCAATGCAAAGGGCTATTTTAAAAAGCATCTGATTTGTTGATTTTAAAGAAAGAATAAGTGCTAAACTCTATTAGAGACAGATGTCAAACAATATTTGTCTCATTTGGATGCCTCCTTGTAGAGACAAAAAATAACTATTACAAGTTAGCACCTGTGTATCTGTTTTGTCTTTTCTTCATCTTTACTGCTACCACCTTTGTCCAAGCATCATTTTTCACCTGTATTATCCAATAGCCTCCTAACTAGTGTTTTTAATTCCACCTTTGCTCTTTTTTGTCTAATCTCAAAACAGCAACTTGAATGATTCTGTTAAAACATAAGCCTCTGTTTGTATTGCTCTTTGAACATATTAAGCACATTCTACCTCAGGGGATTTGTACCCACTGGTCCCTCCTTTGGAAAACTCTTCCTTTAGGTGTCACATTCCTTCCTCTCTCACTTTTTCTAGGTCTTTACTCAAATCACTTTCTTTGTCAGGCCTTCTCGTCTACCCTGTTTAAATAGCAAGCTTCAATCTTACCTTCCTTCCTCTTTATTTGTCTCTATAGCAAGTATCACCTTCTGATAAACTATGTATTTTACTTATTTATTCACCTCCTCCCTCTAGAATGTAAGCTTTGTGGGCAGCGATTTGTAACCGATTTGTTCAGTTATTTGTAACTGATTTGTTATACTCCAACATCTATAGCGCCGCTAGGAGTTGGGTTTGGTTCTATAACAGTTGTCTGGCATGTGGCAAGCCCTCAATAAATATTTGTTACATAAATTTAAAAAAACAATGATTTGAATGACACTTGAACCGGTCAAGATGATTTTCATGGAAGAAGCCATTATAATTTTTTGATCCAGGTTTGATTTTATTTTCATAGTCTTGTTTGGTATTTTTCTCACTGGAGTCCACACTGAGACCCTCAGGGACCCACATTTCATAGTTTGACTGGAATGTTCCATGACACACAGCGTGAGAAGAATGAAGGCACATAATTCTGCTATGAGAGTAGAGCATTTTAATGTAGGCTTCAATATTTTTTAGTAGATTCATAAAATGCTTAATGAAAGTGTGATAAAAAAAGAAGAGTGGTTTTATTAAAAGAAATATAATAAGTTCTCCTTGTGTTGTTTCCAAGGATCATCTTTTGGTTTGATACTGAAAATGAACTGAAATGAGAGGAAAAATATATGCTCGAAAATAACTGATTCAGTATGTTATTTATAATCTATAATAGAACATGTTCCTGAGAAAGTAGGTTATTTCTTTACACACATATAAATTTCAAATTAATACAATAAAAAGTGGAACATTTTTGGCTAAGGAGGACAGTAAGGTCAGATGTCAAATGCATTATAAAAACATTCTATAACCAGACCAGAAAGTTACTCTCTGATCTTTTTAGGGTGTTTCAATAAGATCTTCTGTGACACTTCTCCCTCTTTTTTCACCGTTTTCATAGTCTTGCTCTTAAAAGACTTATTTCCTTTCAAGAATAATCACTCTAGCAAAAAAAGAAAATCTCTACATTTCAATAATAGTTGGGTTTGTTAAAGTTTTAGCTTTAAAAAGAAGATAAATAAAAATGTCCTTTGGAGAAGAATGACTAATCTGCTCTTTAACTATTTGCCGAATATTTACGAGTAATTTTGGCATGCCACCTTCAAAATTTTTGTTATGTCTGGAATTAATAATCACTTGAAAATAACTGACTTTTGAAAAAGCATTTTGTAAACTGGTCAGTTTCTGGCAGCCAATGTCTTTTGACCTCCCTCCACATGGAAAATAAAGACTGTTTAAATTATTGTCAAGCAAGGAAAAATTATCAGGCTTCCTACACACTTAGAAAATATCTTCATGAAGTATCTTGGGAGAGGATACTAGTACATCCTAAGGCTTTTTATAGAAAAATATCTTGGTGTGTAAAATGACATACATAAACTTGACTAAAAAAGGGAGGGGGGATAAATTTCCCAGATGTTCCTCACCTACTTCCCAGATTACCCATCTCCCTCTACCCTCTAGCTCTCCTCACCCCTGCAATTGCAAACCAACATGTTGTCCTGGACAGATATGATTCTCAAGTCAGTCAAATGCAGATTTAAATCCCAGCTCTGCCATTTACTAGCTGTCTGAACTTGGAAAGCTACTTATCCTTTTTGGGCCTCAATTTACTCATCAGTAAAATTGGTCTGGCAATACTTCAGAGGGAGTCGTTGTGGATTTTCTTCTGTTACATGCAGAACTTGTGGCATGTCCCTTTCATTCCCAATACCTGTCTTTCACATTGGCTTGAATGATCTTGGATAAATGAGTTCATTCATTTGGACCTCATTCTCTGCTACCTTACCTCTCTCTAGGAAATCTGATGATTAAAAATAACAACTAAGAAATATATAGTGCTTACTATGTACTAAGCACTAAGTAATTCATTTCTTTTCCACACCAGCCTTATGAGATATGTGATCTTATTATGTGCATTTTACAGATGGAAAAAATGAGAGCGAGGTTAAGTAACCCGCCCAAGGTTTCATAGTAAGTAGGTGTCAGCAGAGACAAGAGTTGAACCCAGAGCCTACACTTAAAACCATTATACTAAAACACACATCATTTATTTTAATTCGATTGCAGAATTTAATCCAAGATGATACTCAAGACAGTTGTTCTTTGAATGTGGAATTGAAAAAGAAAAAATAAAAGGAAGTTAGATGGCCCCCAGCAAGAGACAACCATAAAATATGGCCCCAGAAGGTAGGCTGACAGTATTATACATTGGCCCTTTGCTGGGGTAGACTGTTCTTTGCCTGGAGTCCTTTGAATAGGAAAAGGCTGTGTGGGACCTGAATAGAGAAGCTGATATGAGAAATGTGATAGCTAAAAATAATATCTTCTGATTAACTCCCAGCATCTACTGCATTCTTATCAAAATGAATCCAAACTGTGCATCCCAAAGGCCAAATAATAACTTATGTTTGTTGAATAGCTACTCTATAGCAGGCTCTGGGCCAAGGTGATTCTTTAGATAGTCTCATTTAATCATTAGAGCAATACTATTAAGAAAAATACTATTATTTTGTAGATTTTATTGCTATGGACTCTGATGTTGCAAAAGGGTAATGAATTTGCCTATGATCATAAAGTTGGTAAGTCAAGGAACTGGGGAGAAAACTTGCTTTATGGATTTCACTGCCTGAATCCAGAAAGAATTTTTGCATTATAGAATATTACAGTTGAGGTCCTTAGTTTAAGACTCTCTGATTCATCCCACTCTTAACCTGAGACCAATGAAGTGATGTGCCCAAGGTCTGCAGTTTTTTAATGGTAGTGCCAGACTTAGAAGTCTACATTCTTACTAGCCTGCTCCTGTATTTTTCCACTACGCTGTACTATAACCTCTTGCTTGGGGTTATAGCATGATTACAGAGTCCGTTTGGACATAAATTTTGAAAAATTCCGAAATGTCTGTGTTCTGCAGTTAATTTTAAGGGAATGGAAGAAGAGGAGTCAATGAGGTTGGAGAAGATTTGGAGGTGGGTCAAAGAGGATCGAATATGGAGGAAAAGGTCTTAAAAAGTATCCTTAGCTGGCCCTTAGTGAACACTGAAGTGCTTTGTTCAAAAGAACTCAAGTAAAAACAAGCTGGGAAAAGTGCCTCTATAGGAAAAACAACATTTCGTGCAACAGTATGATTTCAATAAGTCAACCAACTCCAAGTTTAGACTGTGATTCATTTTACAAATGCAGTTACACCCCCAGATCATGTATGCATCCAATTTCAGCCTTTGGCCATGTTCTTCATCACTCTTGTGGGACGTGTTTATTAAATTATAGCCCATGCCCTGTTCTGTGGTGTGGCCTGTTTATCTTGTAGATCTGAAATAACACAATTACTTAAAGCAAGTTTGAATGGCATATTATTAAATTCTTTTTTTCCTTCCACCAACAGAAAGTGTTCTCATTTTCTAAATTTAAAATATTTATCTCTTTAAATTTTGATACAGTATTTTGATACATACACAATAACATTAAAAGTTGTGTGTGTAATTATACTGTCAAATGGTTCCGTCTTCCCTCTTAATCATCCTCCAGCGTATACAGCTTCAAAAGAGCAGCGCTGCCAGACTGTAATAAATCATCTCTGCAGGCCTCGAATATTGTGTCATACGAGGGAAGTTTGGGAAGGATACATATTTTTTAAGCAAATACATACAGGCATTTTGTATTTGTACACGTGATTACATGTTGTAGGCACTTGGACTTAATTGCCTGACTTTTGGATTAAGAGTAGCAGATCTATCCCACAGAGACCCAGCTAAGGCAGCGCTCAATATATATTGGTTGATTTGACTGTACTACGTTGGATAGAGTCAGTGAAAAATTGTGTAGACATAACACAACAAGTACCAACTATCAAGTGTCCATTATGTGCTAGGTATATTATCTTTAAAGCTCACAGCTGCTCTGCAAAGTAAATTGCATCAACCTTTTGTATTAGATGAAGAAACTCTGGGGCTCAGAGTTTAAGCAGTTGAACAAAGTCAAACAGTAAATGGCAGAGATTGGGACTGAATTAACATCAGTTGGAAAACACTTTGGGAAAGGTTGACTTAGATGATTTAAGTAAAGCCAATCCTGAGATTTCATGATTTTTAAAGAGCACAGATCAAGTCTGGCTCAAAGGCTCAATCTCTTTCCTTCATTCCATGCTACCTTCTAACATTTCCTAAGGAAAGGAAACTAACGTTTATTGAGCATGTGCTTTCTGCCAGTTTCTGTGCTGACCCTTTGAACATGTTGGTTGCTTCATTTAAGTTTCTGAAACACTCTGGAGCCTCTGACTCTGCAGCCATGGCCAAATGTCAAGACCACTGTGAATTCTGCTCTCAGCTCCGTTACTTTCCAACAGAGTAGGTCACATATCCACTCTGCACACGAGATCCTTCAACTATAAAACTGGGAATAATACTAATGAAGTTACTGCCTACCTCAGTTTTATTTAGGGGGAACATGTCAGAAGAGAATAAAATTATATGTGTGAAAAAAGACGGCCACACATACAAGGGAGTCACGTTCTATAATTATAAAGTACACAAATGTATGCGGTCAGTAAGAAGAGGGAGGAAAGGAAAGTGAGAGAGAAGGGAAGTGAAAGGAGGGAAGGGCTGAGAGAAAATAATTTGAACTGGGCCAGTGACTTCTTCTGTCATTCTACTCAATGAGATAAGTCCCAGTGAAGAGGAGATGGTCAGTCTCAGTCCTTCCCAGTTCTTTAGTACCTCTAGAAGTATGAGCATCGCCCCATGCTGGGTATGACTTCTAGGGATTAGATACATAGTTTTCTAATAAGATGGCCTAAAAATGCAAGCCATATGTTTCTCCAACAACGAAAAGCTACTTGTTTTAGTGCTATCCTTAATCCCTAGTTTTTAGTTCACAAGTTAGACAATTGAGTCCAATATGTAATTAAGTCCCAGTGTTGACAATATGTAACCATGTGTACAAATGCAAATAGCCACTTGTTTTAATGTCTCTCAGTGACAGAAGATATATTCTCAGGGAATTTTCAAGAATAATCTAGACTGTGCTTCTCAAACTATCATGGTGACACACTGTTCTTTTTTTGATACCTTATAAACTAATAGCTGGACAGTGAACAAAGAAGACCGAAGAAGAATTGGTATCTTTGAATTATGGTGCTGGTGAAGAATATTGGATACACCATGGACTGCCAGAAGAATGAACAAGTCTGTCTTGGAAGAAGTACAGCCAGAATGCTCCTTAGAAGCAGGGATGGCAAGACTTCGTCTCACATACTTTGGACACGTTGTCAAGACAGACCAGTGCCTGGAGAAGGACATCATGTTTGGTAAAATAGAGGGTCAGCAAAAAAAAAAGGAAGACCCTCAACGATATGGATTGATACACTGGCTGCAAGAATGGGCTCAAACATAACAACAATTGTGAGGACGGTGCAGGACCGGGCAGTGTCTCCTTCTGTTGTACATAGGGTCCTTATGAGTTGGAATTGACTTGGCAGCATCTAACAACAACATAAACTAATACTTTTGTAAAATACAATACAAATTAATTACCAGAAAATACTCACTTTCTTGATATTCAGCCATGTCAAATGGCTTGCTTTCAATTCCAA